>NC_041381.1:170851696-170973819 GCF_002162155.2 Triticum dicoccoides
GTAGGGTGTCTGAGCGACACCACATAAAGGGCTTTAAAAGAAATGCCACAGTCGGGTGTCTGAGCGACACCACATAAAGGGATATAAAAGAAATGCCACAGTCGGGCGTCTGAGCGACACCACATAAAGGGCTTTAAAATAAATGCCACAGTCGGGCGTCTGAGCGACACCACATAAAGGGCTTTAAAAGAAATGCCACAGTCGGGCGTCTAAGAGACACCAC
The DNA here is from genome assembly GCF_002162155.2 of Triticum dicoccoides. Classification (NCBI taxonomy): domain Eukaryota; kingdom Viridiplantae; phylum Streptophyta; class Magnoliopsida; order Poales; family Poaceae; genus Triticum; species Triticum dicoccoides. The sequence goes on from NC_041381.1 coordinate 170,851,920, forward strand.
ATAAAGGGCTTTAAAAGAAACAATCATAGTGAATATCCCAGAGGTAGAACCATCCCAGAGATACTCGATGATAACAATAATATCACGGGTTAGTCAACAATAATAATAATCATAATTATCACAAGTCACAAGTAGTAATTCCCGTTCTGGTTTAACAGTTTCACCTTTGAAGACCGACACTAAGACCGACACTTGACCCATCCCAGACTGTAATCCTTAACCATGGACACGGCTATTCGAATAGGTTTAATCTCTGCAGAGGGTGTACTCTTTACCCACGAGTAACGAATTTCTTTAGTCCATCGGGACTAATTCCGTCTACGGTCTTTTTGTTGAAAACACACCTAACTTGCACACACCAGCTTAACTCACACGTGTCTGGAATCACCCACGACACCTGTCAAGCAAACTCTAAGTGGGGAGGCTACAACCTCGCGTAGCATGGGATCAAATTTATATCGCGCGCTCTAAGGGGTGGCCTCCCCTCTCGGTCCCAACCGGAAACACCCATGCCCCCGGACCAGGTGGCCTGCCTACAAGCTACAACCGGTATCTTCCACCATGGCCTCTCTGTACGGTGTGTGCTAGAAAGAGGTTGACAACTTACTGAACCGTACTCTACTTGCTGTAGAGACGAGTGGTAGTACGAAACAAGTATGGGGGTTACTGGAACAAGACTCGATCTACGGTCGACTCAGGAGGTTTAAGTATTCCCTGCATGATTAGCATAACGAATATATTTCAACCAACAGAGTCACCGCTCATATTACCTTACCATGCCATACCAGACATAACCGTCCTGACGGAGACCGGCGACAAACTCATGCCTACCCAAGGCAGAGGTTTTCCCGGGTTCCTGCCGGTATGCATGCAAGGCACTTGAGGATGATTATCATCACAAGTGTGTTCTCCAACAGCATGGAAATCACTAATATGCACTCATGCATATGATCATATCACATGAAATAACAAGTCCTTTGAAGTGCAGTGGTGTTATAAATGTATCAACGATCACACCAAAAATATTATGCTGGGATTCAAAATGCTTGCCTTCAGGTCACGGGAAGGCAGGGTGCATTTCAAACTCTTGAAATATTTCTCCTCTCTTCAAAAATCCTATTTTAGCAATATAAATGAATTAACACACAAAATAAAAACAGCACAAAAAGTTGTTCTGAATTTTTTTCAAATAAATCTTAAAATAAACTAGACAATATTTGAGAGACGTAGGAAAAAGAATTAATTCATTTGGAGTTATATTTAAAAATATATAGTCAGTCAAAGTTCTGGTCAAATCTGGTTTTAAATAAAACAGAAAAAGAAAAACGTTTCAGAGGGGAATACGCTTTCGAAGCGGGAGAAACGTACTTGGGGTTTTACGCTTTCACTTAACACGCGTGGCGGCGGGGTGGGTCATTGACAGTGGGTCCAGGGGGCCCACTGGTCAGGTTTGACTAGTCCTCTCCCTCCTCTTCCTCTGTCCCGAGCGGAGGCGGAACTCCGGCGATCGTCGCCGGCGATTGGAGGCTCCTCGCGGGGCCCCGAGGGCGGGGACAGATCCGCCACGCAAGGGCGATCCTTCCGGTGGTCGCCAGGCAGGTGGGGACGGAGGGAGTTGCCGGCGGCGAGCTTCGCGGCGGAGAAGGCTTCGGTGGCGAAGTGATTTTTGGGCTGCGGTGGTTCCCCGTCGCAGCTGGGGGTCTGGGTGGCTCCGCAAGATGGATTGGAGTCGTTTGGTGGCGTTAGTTTGACGGGAGGGGCTCGGGTTTCGGTGAACGGAGCTGGGACGTGGCGGCGGTTGCGGTTGTCGGAGTTGGGGAAGACGGCATTTCCCCGACGATTGCGGGCTGTGGGGGTGCCATGGGGGTAGCCTGAGGTCGCCTGCGTGCTCGAATGGTTTCGGGGCGTCCATTTATAGCGCGACGAGGTCGGTTCTGCGGCGGTGGGGATAAGATCGCCGACGAACCGACGTTCTGTAGCTGCAGGGGAACGTGGCGGCGACGAGAGCTAGGCGACACCCTTGTGGATGAGCTTGCGAAGCTCAAGGGGGCAGGTGGCGAGCCGGGGTGGCTTGGGCGGCGCTGACTGTGGCAGAGGCGCACTGCCGACGCCGGCGTGCCGCCAAAAGCTCTGTCGGCGGCGCTGTAGGCTGCCAGGGTGGCTTGGCTGGTTCCTGCGAGCGGATGAGGTCGGGGGGTGCGGCTCTGTAGGCGAGCAAGGGCCGGGGCGTGACGCGGCGACCCGAGTGCACACACGTGCAAAACGCGCGCTCTGGGCGCGCCCAGAGCACGCACTGAAGGTGTTCGACATAATGCCTTGGCATGCTACAGGTCACAAGTGAGGGTGGAAAGCAACAGAGCTAGGTTGTTGATAGAGTGAAGCTCAGAGGACAAGGTGGTTTGGTCAGGAGACCAAGTTCACAATGCAAACAACAATTCATGTCAAATCTGATCATGCACTCCAGGTGTTTGACAAAATGCCACAGGCACTTGGGCTTTTCTTGGAGTGGCCAAATCTTCCAGATTGAAGTCTCTTTGGATGCACAAGAGGGTGGTGAGGTTAGTTGGTGAAAATCATAAACTTGCTAGTGCAAGTTTTGCAGAACTTCAAATCTGGACAGGAGGTGAAGGGCATTATTTCATGAAGCAGAAATGATCCAATGAGTGCATGCTCCTGGACTTAGGGGTTTAGCATGGAGGGCTACAAGTAGGAAAAGGAATCATGGATAAAGGAGCAACTAAAAATGTGGTTGCTGTACAAACCATCATGTTGGACCAGAATGAAGATGAGGTTGTTTCACTCCAAATTTTCAAAGAACATCCCTGGATTTTTGCATATAATGGAATTATATGCTCCTACTGACATCCCATAATTTTGGTGGAGGCTAGAAAGAATTTTTTAAAAGGGTTGTAGTGCAAAACTGTCCACTGGACCAGAGAAGGAAAACAGGTGTAGCACTCAAAATATGCAATGAATTAAATATATTATTGCACAAAAGTGATTTAGAGACATCACATGACATCTCCAAATTTTGGTTAGATTTTTATATAAATATATCAAATGGTTGCAGTTCAAAAAGAGCTCCAAAACTTAAAGAAAGTCATTTTAATGATTTAAGCTCAGGATGAAATAATTTAATAAATGAATCTACTGATTAAGAGATGTTTTTAAATGAGAGGGAAAATAAGTCCAATATGTTTTGTAAGGATTCCACTTGGGAAAAATTTCTTAATATTTAAATAAAAGTTTTGAAATAAACAGAAATATACTTGCATGCAAAAATTTTAAACTCTTGGCAAAATTTTTATATCAAAAACTTGGTTAAATTTTTGGGGTGTTACAATACTACCCCCCTTAAGAAAAAAATCTCGTCCTCGAAATTTGCTAAGAGCCATTGAGAAAAACAATTACTCCATATACGTTCGAGCGGTTGTGAGACTGCTGTCGTGGTGCTGCGTGATTAAAAATAAAATAATAATCCACGTAGTGTGGGGATAATCGATGCAGCAATTTAGTAAAAAGAAAACTCATACTAGGATTTTTCGCAGTTACACAAGTTATTCGCGGAGGAAATTACTCATACCAGTAGAAACTAAATACTCGACTCGTCGCACAAATTTGAGGTACCATGCATAAGATACACACAAATATAAATGCTGCAAAAACAAATACAATAGTGACGTCTAGAATGAAAACGGTAACTGGATGGGGTCCTGATAAAATGTCTCTGGTAAAGGGATACACTCCTCTTCTATCAGAGGAAGTGGATTGACTAGTCGATGTATGCGTCTCTCCGGGTCGGGCCTCAGTGGTCTGCCGATGGCAATCTCAGGATTCAAATCAGCGAGACTCTAGAGATAATCCATCACTCGCTGGTTCAAATGCTCTTGAGCGATGATGTACTGGATAAGGTTGGCTAGCACTGGGTCTTTCTCAATCCGTCCACCGGGAAAAGATGTCACTCCTCCGGGTGTTGCACGGCTTGGAAAATAATAATATCCTCGTTCGCGGGCATAAGGTACTGTGGATCGAAGGCGAGCAATCGCATCTTTCGCAGCAGCTTCTATGGCCAGGTGTGGGGTTGGCATAGATTTCCCCACGAAGGAAACTTCTGTTGGATCTTGGTTGGGGTCTACAGGAGGAATGTGTACTGCTGCCCAATATTCCGAGGTGGAAGGGGTGATCCTTGATTTGAACAGCTCGTACTGGGGTGGCTGGGTAGAACCCATGGTACTGCGGGTAAAATCCCACAATATTTTGACAAAGCTACCTGGGGTTGCATCTGGGGTTCTCAGATGAATACTGGGGCTCGACATGACAAGAAATGGTTGTGAGAGTGGTGCACGAGGTGAGGGTTGCTGGGTAAGGTCACAAGGTGGCCTCCTTATATAGCATCTAGGCTGGTTTATTTACCGTGGTGGAAGGTAATAAATTCGCCAGCTTAGCTCCAAAGGTCGGGTCAGTGTCAGAGATACACATATCTCATAAAGAGACGTGTTACTGTGGTTGTCGTCGGGTTGGTTTTGGTAGTTGTGCCCGGAAAATGTGCAACTATGCACTGACAAAGAAAATACGCAAGGCTACCATTAAAGCAGAGGCACAACGACAGGCTGCATTAATATACATGGTCGCACGATTACAAAGTGAGGATACACTGAGACTCGGTACTACTCGTACGGCTTAGTCTACCTCGTTTATGTCTAAACGGGCGTGCCTGGTGGATGTCGAGGCTTCTCCACGTGTCTCACTGCCGGGATTAGTCGGAGATGGCGGAGGAACTGCAGGGTCGGGGTAGCGATGATGACCATCGCGGGGATTGTTGGCCACAACCCCGTTGGAGTGTGCTCCCAAAAGGTGACGAAGCACTTCTGGGGTCATCAAAGCATCTCGGTTGGTGGCTGGAGCTGATCTCAGGGTCTCGATTGGTTGCCCAAACAGCACGACTGGGTTGTTGGTGTCGGGCTCGTCTTCTCTTCTAGCTGGGGTTCGACGAACCAGCTCTCCTCGAGCTGCGATCAGATCAATGGTGATCTGGTCGAACAGTGCCTCTAGTGCACTTACATAGCGCACTAGGTGCAACAATGCGGGATCCGTCTCGTGATCTCCGTTGGCAACTTGGGGTGGTCTACCATACCCTTCGCGTCTGGGGTAGTAGTGGAACGAGCGACAGTTAACTCTGGGCGACAAGTGCTTGAGATGAACTATAGCCTCTCGAGCAGCTAGTTGTATGGCTTGTGGCTCAAAGGAAGTTGTTCTTCCGGTGAACCTGTAGGGGCGCTCGGGTGCTAGACCCCTACCATAGATGTGCACAGTGGCCCAGAATTGACGGTCCTCACCACTCATGGGTCCTTGGTACACAACATATTCAGGTGGCTCTTCTAACGCATAGGCACGACGGGTGAGGTTTGCGAGGATGGTCACAAAACCTCCAAGGTTGGTTGCTGTGGTCTCATTGTGCACGACGGGGCCAGGCATTATGGCTGGGTTCGAGGCTGTGCTGTGCTGGGTTGAGGCTAGCATGCCCTTTTTATATAAAAAAAAGAGACGGAGTCTTCCTTCGCACGCTTGCGAATGAGACATCTTGGGTGCTGGTTACTGGCGCGTGATCGACAGGCTAGGCTGATAGGTTGGGCACCGACTGCCAAAAGTGTCAGGATTACTGTGTGGCTATCTTGCATGAGAAGCTTGGCTGGGGTTTGGTTATGGCTTGGTGGGTTGGTTTGCCTAAGTTTTTCGACCTGGCTAAGATAGGATTAGCCAATGGTCAGCCTGGCTCTGATACCAAGTCTGTCACGACCGGTTTTCCGGGGAATAAATTTCTAGAAAAGACCGTCGTGCTCATCAGCCCCAGGATTACTGTTAGCTGATGAGGCTCCAACTTGATATAGAAATTCCAAGCAAAATACAAAATATGTGGTACAAGACCATTCTGGCCTGTGAGTACAACAAATGATTTCTAGTGGTTGATGGCGGAAGCGGTTTATGGATCATCAGTGTCTATGGGACTCCATTTCCCACAGGAACAGCTGACCAGGTTAACTCCTATCTCCGCGAGGCTGCTATCTCCGTTGCTTAGGTTCCGGGGCTGTCATCGCGTCGCTCCTCTCCATGCAAGAAAATCTGGCCAAGACAATAGCCAGGGACAAGCCAGTGAGTACTTTGAATGTACTCGCAAACATTATGAACACAGGTATAATATAACAATGATGTGCTGACTATATTTTCTGCTCATGACGTCAGTCACAAAAGATAAACAAAACTCTAATGCATGCAAGCAAGTTATTTGTAAATGCAATAACATAGTAGTATTAAAATTTATGAAATAAATAACAAGCAACACCACAGTCGGGCGTCTTAGCGACACCACATAAAGGGCTTTAAAAGAAATGCCACAGTCGGGCGTCTGAGCGACACCACATAAAGGGCTTTAAAAGAACTTCCACAGTCGGGCGTCTGAGCGACACCACATAAAGGGCTTTAAAAGAAATGCCACAGTCGGGCGTCTGAGCGACACCACATAAAGGGCTTTAAAAGAAATGCCACAGTCGGGCGTCTGAGCGACACCACATAAAGGGCTTTAAAAGAAATGCCATAGTCGGGGGTCTGAGCGACACCACATAAAGGGCTTTAAAAGAAATGCCACAGTCGGGCGTCTGAGCGACACCACATAAAAGGCTTTAAAAGAAACAATCATAGTGAATATCCCGGAGGTAGAACCATCCCAGAGATACTCGATGATAACAAGAATATCACGGGTTAGTCAACAATAATAATAATCATAATTATCACAAGTCACAAGTAGTAATTCCCGTTCTGGTTTAACAGTTTCACCTCCGAAGACCGACACTAAGACCGACACTTGACCCATCCCAGACTGTAATCCTTAACCATGGACACGACTAATCGAATAGGTTTAATCTCTGCAGAGGGTGTACTCTTTACCCACGAGTAATGGATTTCTTTAGTCCATCGGGACTAATTCCGTCTACGGTCTTTTTGTTGAAAACACACCTAACTTGCACACACCAGCTTAACTCACACGTGTCTGGAATCACCCACGACACCTGTCAAGCAAACTCTAAGTGGGGAGGCTACAACCTCGCGTAGCATGGGATCAAATTTATATCACGCGCTCTAAGGGGTGGCCTCCCCTCTCGGTCCCAACCGGAAACACCCATGCCCCTGGACCAGGTGGCCTGCCTACCAGCTACAACCGGTATCTTCCACCATGGCCTCTCTGTACGGTGTGTGCTAGAAAGAGGTTGACAACTTACTGAACCGTACTCTACTTGCTGTAGAGTCGAGTGGTAGTACGAAACAAGTATGGGGGTTACTGGAACAAGACTCGATCTACGGTCGACTCAAGAGGTTTAAGTATTCCCTGCATGATTAGCATAACGAATATATTTCAACCAACAGAGTCACCGCTCATATTACCTTACCATGCCATACCGGACATAACCGTCCCGACGGAGACCGGCGACAAACTCATGCCTACCCAAGGCAGAGGTTTTCCCGGGTTCCTGCCGGTATGCATGCAAGGCACTTGAGGATGATTATCATCACAAGTGTGTTCATTTCCAACAGCATGGAAATCACTAATATGCACTCATGCATATGATCATATCACATGAAATAACAAGTCCTTGGTGGTGTTATAAATGTATCAACGATCACACCAAAAATATTATGCCGGGATTCAGAATGCTTGCCTTCAGGTCACGGAAAGGCAGGGTGCATTTCAAACTCTTGAAATATTTCTCCTCTCTTCAAAAATCCTATTTTAGCAATATAAATGAATTAACACACAAAATAAAAACAGCACAAAAAGTTGTTCTAATTTTTTTTTCAAATAAATCTTAAAATAAACTAGACAATATTTGAGAGACGTAGGAAAAAGAATTAATTCATTTGGAGTTATATTTAAAAATATATAGTCAGTCAAAGTTCTGGTCAAATCTGGTTTTAAATAAAACAGAAAAAGAAAAATGTTTCAGAGGGGAATACGCTTTCGAAGCGGGAGAAACGTACTTGGGGTTTTACGCTTTCACTTAACACGCGTGGCGGCAGGGTGGGTCACTGATAGTGGGTCCAGGGGGCCCACTGGTCAGGTTTGACTAGTCCTCTCCCTCCTCTTCCTCTGTCCCGAGCGGAGGCGGAACTCCGGCGATCGTTGCCAGTGATTGGCGGCTCCTCGCGGGGCCCCGAGGGCGGGGATGGATCCGCCACGCAAGGGCGATCCTTCCGGTGGTCGCCAGGCAGGTGGGGACGGAGGGAGCTGCCGGCGGCGAGCTTCGCGGCGAAGAAGGCTTCGGTGGCGAAGTGATTTTTGGGCTGCGATGGTTCCCCGTCGCAGCTGGGGGTCTGGGCGGCTCCGCAAGATGGATTGGAGTCGTTTGGTGGCATTAGTTTGACGGGAGGGGCTCGGGTTTCGGTGAACGGAGCTGGGACGTGGCGGCGGTTGCGGTTGTCGGAGTTGGGGAAGACGGCGTTTCCCCGACGATTGCGGGCTGTGGGGGTGCCATGGGGGTATCCTGAGGTCGCCTGCGTGCTCGAATGGTTTCGGGGCGTCCATTTATAGCGCGACGAGGTCGGTTCCGCGGCGGTGGGGATAAGATCGCCGGCGAACCGACGTTCTGTAGCTGCAGGGGAACGTGGCGGCGATGAGAGCTAGGCGACACCCTTGTGGATGAGCTTGCGAAGCTCAAGGGGGCAGGTGGCGAGCCAGGGTGGCTTGGGCGGTGCCGACCGTGGCAGAGGCGCACTGCCGACGCCGGCGTGCCGCCAAAAGCTCTGTCGGCGGCGCTGTAGGCTGCCAGGGTGGCTTGGCTGGTTCCTGCGAGCGGATGAGGTCGGGGGGTGCGGCTCTGTAGGCGAGCAAGGGCCGGGGCGTGACGCGGCGACCCGAGCGCACGCACGTGCAAAACGCGCTCTGGGCGCGCCCAGAGCACGCACTGAAGGTGTTCGACATAATGCCTTGGCATGCTACAGGTCACAGGTGAGGGTGGAAAGCAAAAGAGCTAGGTTGTTGATAGAGTGAAGCTCAGAGGACAAGGTGGTTTGGTCAGGAGACCAAGTTCACAATGCCAACAACAATTCATGTCAAATCTGATCATGCACTCCAGGTGTTTGACAAAATGCCACAGGCACTTGGGCTTTTCTTGGAGTGGCCAAATCTTCCAGATTGAAGTCTCTTTGGATGCACAAGAGGGTGGTGAGGTTAGTTGGTGAAAATCATAAACTTGCTAGTGCAAGTTTTGCAGAACTTCAAATCTAGACAGGAGGTGAAGGGCATTATTTCATGAAGCAGAAATGATCCAATGAGTGCATGCTCCTGGACTTAGGGGTTTAGCATGGAGGGCTACAAGTAGGAAAAGGAATCATGGATAAAGGAGCAACTAAAAATGTGGTTGCTGTAGAAACCATCATGTTGGACCAGAATGAAGATGAGGTTGTTTCACTCCAAATTTTCAAAGAACATCCCTGGATTTTTGCATATAATGGAATTATATGCTCTTACTGACATCCCATAATTTTGGTGGAGGCTAGAAAGAATTTTTTAAAAGGGTTGTAGTGCAAAACTGTCCACTGGACCAGAGAAGGAAAACAGGAGTAGCACTCAAAATATGCAATGAATTAAATATATTATTGCACAAAAGTGATTTAGAGACATCACATGACATCTCCAAATTTTGGTTAGATTTTTAGATAAATATATCAAATGGTTGCAGTTCAAAAAGAGCTCCAAAACTTAAAGAAAGTCATTTTAATGATTTAAGCTCAGGACGAAATAATTTAATAAATGAATCTACTGATTAAGAGATGTTTTTAAATGAGAGGGAAAATAAGTCCAATATGTTTTGGAAGGATTCCACTTGGGAAAAATTTCTTAATATTTAAGGAAAAGTTTTGAAATAAACAGAAATATACTTGCATGCAAAAATGTTAAACTCTTGGCAAAATTTTTATATCAAAAACTTGGTTAAATTTTTGGGGTGTTACACCCTAGGACACAGAAGTTGATTGTTTAGCCGTGTGCGGTGCCCCCTCCACCATATTCCACCTCGATCATATCGTTGTAGTGCTTAGGCGAAGCCCTGCGCGGGTAACTTCATCATCACCGTCATCACGCTGTCGTGCTTACGAAACTCTCCCTCGACCTTAGCTGGATCTAGAGTTCGTTGGACGTCACCGAGCTGAACGTGTGCAGATCACGAAGGTGTCGTACCTTCGGTGCTAGGATCAGTCGGATCATGAAGACATACGACTACATCAACTGCGTTATCGTAACGCTTCCGCTTACGGTCTACGAGGGTACATGGACAACACTCTCCCCTCTCGTTGCTATGCATCACCTAGATAGATCTTGCGTGTGCGTAGGATTTTTTTTCGAAATTACTGCGTTCCCCAACAAGACCTAGGGGAGGTCATTTGTTCGGGACTCATCGATTGAGAAATTTCCTTCCTTTGGGTCTTTGAACAAATTTTTATAATACTTAGTGATATAAGACTTAAGATGCTCAAGCCCCTCAATTGTGCGCTCATCCTACTGTAGGGAATGAATAATTTTCTTCCGGTGTCTACCATTGGCGACTCCATGAAAATATCTAGTATTCAAATCACCTTTCAGGATAGATTGAGAGTTATTATGTTGGTACCATTTGATTTCCTCCTCACGCAGCATGCTAGCTATCTGTGCATTCGAATGACTCTTGATTTTGATTTCATGCTCAGATAAAGGTCTAACCTCTACCAAGCTTCTAATTCATCAACAATAGATGAAAGACGAAGCTTCTCCTTTTTGAGGATACACACCATATGCCTAGCCCAACCACCAAGGAATTTATGTAATGCACACATTTTGTTATTCCATTTGTGAATTGGGGTATGCCCGGCCACCGGTTTCTTCCACACCTCCTTGACCATGTCATGGAAACCATCCCAAAGCAACCACCCAAGTTCAAACTTGAACTTGTGTCTATGTTGTGGTCGTGGCAAACCAATAGTTAGGAGAATGGGTGTGTGGTCTGATATAGGCTCAATACAAGGTAGAGCACGAACAGACACCATAGAAAATTTAGATTCCCAGTCGGTATCCATTAAAATACGATCTAGTTCCTCATAGGTCGGTTCATGAAGACTGTTCGCCCAAATGAATTGTGTTCCAATCATGGAAACCTCTCATGGATCTAGACCATCGATGAAAACGTTGAAAAGGAAAGGCCAATGATTATCAAACCTACCACGGCTTTTCTCATTTGGAAATCTAAGAAAATTGAAATCGCCACCTATAAGAATGGGGTAAGAGTTATCTTTCACCAGATTAACCAATTCATGGAGAAAATCGACCTTGAACTCATCCTGGGCTGCCCATACATGGCGACGAGGGTCCATATGAAGTTGTCGGCTTTGTTGCGAATGTGGAGTTTAACATGAAACTCACCATCTGAACTCGCCAAAACATCCATAGTCCCTATATTTACGCCAAGTAAAATGCCCCCAGAATGACCTCTAGGCAGTTGTGAAACCCAAGTGAAGTCCATCCCGCCAGAAAGATGGTTAACCAGACTTACAGAGAAGTCACGTCTCCCCGTTTCAGAGATAGCCAAAAAATCTAAATTGTATTCCCTATTACATTCCGCAATGAATAAATGATTAGCCAAGTCACGAAGACCTCTGCTATTAAAAAACAATCCATTCATGAGGAAACAATAGGAGATTTAGAACATTTCGCCCTCTTATGGGACTTACTATCTTTTTTCGAATGTACGATCTTTGATTTACGTCCAGATGCTGTAAGCTCAATCAATGAGGTAAGCCCGGGTTCATCTAGGCCCATGTCCGAAACCGCTCCTACTAAATGAGAGAGCAGCTGACCATCTGATGTGGCATGCAACTCCTCCTCATTAGTACGGGAGGCATAAGTCTTGCTAGAAATACGTGGAGTAACTTTTAATCGGTCATATTCCAAATGTTTCAAAGCCTTAGTCAAAATAGAAATATCCTTCTCATTCTTTTCAAGACTAACACCCACATTATTCAACTTAGAAATGATGGTTATATTGGAAAAGGCTAAAAAGGATTTGGGGATGACATAATACCTTGGTTGTCGAGGTTCTGCGTTGCTTTACGCCGCATAGCCTTGGCCAAGGAGTCCTCATCTATGTCCAGAGTATCGTCGTCGGCAACTGTATGCTGACAACTTCAGCGTGTAGGTGTCACCCCTAGCGGTGGTCGTGGCGCCGGCTGCTACCTCTTGACCACTGCGTTGGTTTTCCCTTGAAGAGGAAAGGGTGAATCAGCAAAGTAGCGTAAGTATTTCCCTCAGTTTTTGAGAACCAAGGTATCAATCCAGTAGGAGACCACGCTCGAGTCCCACGCACCTACACAAACAAATAAGAACCTCGCAACCAACACAATAAAGGGGTTGTCAATCCCTTCACAGTCACTTACGAGAGTGAGATCTGATAGATATGATAGAATAATATTTTTGGTATTTTTTATGATAAAGATGCAAAGTAAAATAAACGGTAATAGAAATAGCTAAGTGTTGGAAGATTAATATGATAGAAAACAGACCCGGGGCCATAGGTTTCACTAGTGGCTTCTCTCAAGATAGCATAAGTATTGCGATGGGTAAACAAATTACTGTCGAGCAATTGATAGAATTGAGCATAGTTATGAGAATATCTAGGTATGATCATGTATATAGGCATCAGGTCTATGACAAGTAGATCGAAACGATTCTGCATCTACTACTATTACTCCACACATCGACCGCTATCCAACATGCATCTAGAGTATCAAGTTCATAAGAATGGAGTAACGCATTAGGCAAGATGACATGATGTAGAGGGATAAACTCAAGCAATATGATATAAACCCCATCTTTTTATCCTCGATGGCAACAATACAATACATGCCTTGCTGCCCCTGCTGTCACTGGGAAAGGACACCGCAAGATTGAACCCAAAGCTAAGCACTTCTCCCATTGCAATAAAGATCAATCTAGTAGGCCAAACCAAACTGATAATTCGAAGAGACTTGCAAAGATAACCAATCATACATAAAAGAATTCAGAGGAGATTCAAATATTGTTCATAGATAAACTTGATCATAAACCCACAACTCATCGGATCTCGACAAACACACCGCAAAATAAGATTACATCGAATAGATCTCCAAGAGAAACAAGGAGAACTTTGTATTGAGATCCAAAGAGAGAGAAGAAGCCATCTAGCTAATAACTATGGACCCCGAAGGTCTGAGGTAAACTACTCACACATCATCGGAGAGGCTATGGTGTTGATGTAGAAGCTCTCCGTGATCAATGCCCCCTCCGGCGGAGCGCCGGAAAAGGCCCCGGGATGGGATCTCACGGATACAGAAGGTTGCGGCGGTGGAAATAGGGTTTTGGCTCTTGTTCTGATGTTTTCTGGGTATATGGGTATATATAGGAGGAAGAAGTACGTCGGTGGAGCAACGTGGGCCCCACAGGGGTGGAGGGCGCGCCGAGGGGGGTAGGCGCGCCCCCTGCCTCGTGCTCTCCTTGTTGATTGCTTTACATAGAATCCAAGTCCTCTGGATCACGTTTGTTCCGAAAATTACGTTCCCAAAGGTTTCATTCCGTTTGGACTCCGTTTGATATTCTTTTTCCGCGAAACACTAAAACAGGCAAAAAAACAGCAATTTGGGCTGGGCCTCCGGTTAATAGCTTAGTCCCAAAAATAATATAAAAGTGTATAATAAATCCCAATAAACATCCAAAAAGAATATAATATAGCATGGAACAATAAAAAATTATAGATACGTTGGAGACTTATCAAGCATCCCCAAGCTTAATTCCTGCTAAAAAATTATATGATGTGGAATGCTACTTAGCATAATTTTTAATGTAACCCTCTTAATTGTGGTATGATTATTCAGATCCGAAAGATTCAAGGTAATGGTTTAATATTGACATAAGAGTAATAATACTTCAAGCATACTAACTAAGCAATTATATCTTCTCAAAATAACATGGCCAAAGAAAGTTCATCCCTACAAAATCATATAGTTTGGTTATGCTCCATCTTCGTCACACAAAATACTCAAATCATGCACAACCCCAGTGTCGGTGTCAAAACCGGCGGATCTCAGGTAGGGGGTCCCGAACTGTGCGCCAGGCGGATGGTAACAGGAGACAAGGGACACGATGTTTTTACCCAGGTTCGGGCCCTCTCGATGGAGGTAAAACCCTACTCCTGCTTGATTGATATTGATGATATGGGTAGTACAAGAGTGGATCTACCATGAGATCAAGGAGGCTAAACCCTAGAAGCTAGCCTATGGTATGATTGTTGTAATGGTTGTTCGTCCTACGGACTGAAACCCTCCGGTTTATATAGACACCGAAGAGGGCTAGGGTTACACAGAGTCGGTTACAATGGTAGGAGATCTACATATCTGTATTGCCAAGCTTGCCTTTCACGCCAAGGAAAGTCCCATCCGGACACGGGACGAAGTCTTCAATCTTGTATCTTCATAGTCTTGGAGTCCGGCCGATGATGATAGTCCGGCTATCCGGACACCCCCTAGTCCAGGACTCCCTCAGTAGCCCCTGAACCAGGCTTCAATGACGATGAGTCCGGCGCACATATTGTTCGGCATTGCAAGGCGGGTTCCTCCTCCGAATAATTCATAGAAGATTGTGAACACTAGGATAGTGTCCGGCTCTGCAAAATAAATTCCACATTCCACCATAGAGAGAATAATATGTACACAAGTTCAATCTGCTGACATATTTTGTGGCATGACGTCATACCACCACCAAGCCTTTACTTGAATCATTTTTTATTATACCACCTTAGCGCGTTTAGCGAAGCGGTTTCCTTGGCACGTCTTGCCGAAGCAGAGATCGTGTTCCCCTTATTCCGGGATTCCCATCAATACGGACGTGGGTAACCCAACCGCGCCATTGATGGTGGCGCTTGGGAGATAAGCGAGTTTTACCAGGCCGGTGGGGATGCATAGTCTTCGTTCGCCCATATATAAGGGGATAAGGATCCACCTTTTTTACCTACGCCTTCTTCCTCCTTTGCTTATCCATCTCCACGCACTCGAGCTCCAGCGCCCAAGTTCGCACATCTCGCCTCAACCTTCTCCAGCCATGTCCGGAGCGGGAGGCAAGTGGATGGCCTCCTCCGTTACGGAGGGGCACATCGAAAAACTGCGCTGCGCCGGATACCTGTCCAGCGACATCGCGCACCGGCTGCCCGACAAGGGGCAGCTCATCCCCACCCCCAGGCCCCATGAGAGGGTCGTATTCCTTCCCCACTTCCTCCGCGGACTGGGCTTCCCACTTCATCCCTTCGTCCGGGGGCTCATATACTACTACGGCCTGGACTTCCACGATCTGGCGCCAAATTTCATCCTCAACATCTCGGCGTTTATCGTCGTGTGTGAGGCCTTCCTCTGCATCCAGCCCCACTTCGGCTTGTTGCTAAAAACCTTCAACGTCAAGCCGAAGGTAGTGAAGGGCGTCCAAGCGGAGTGTGGAGGAGCCATGGTGGGCAAAATGCCCAACGTCCTCTGGCTCGAGGGCGCCTTTGTGGAAACCATCAAAGGGTGGCAATCGGGGTGGTTCTATATCACCGAGCCGTGCGACCCTAAATGGGCTGCGGCCCCCCGAGTTCAGATCTAGTACCCCCATGCAGCTCACCTCCTGGAAAGAGAAGGGCTTGCTATGGGGCAGTTCGGAGGAGCCGACCGGACTCCAGTCCTGTCTCCAGACCCTGGTGAACAAGAAGCTCAAGCTTGTCAACGTGATCCAGGTCATGCTCGTCCACCGGATTCTCCCCTGCCAACAACGGGCCTTCAATCTGTGGGAGTTTGATCCGGCACAACACCGGACCCTTAGCGGGCTCTTCGACACAACGTACGAAGCTGCCTGGAGGGTGCTGTTCAAGGGCGGAGAAGCCCCCGCATCCACAACTGAAGATCGCGGATTCAGCACGAAACGCCCGGCCGGTGTGATAAGATATGTTATCCTTTATGGGACATTTGCTTCTTTCATAGTTTGACTCTATTGTGGGATCTAAAATTCTCAATGCCTTTAACAGGACTGGCAGAGGACGTCCGGACAGGTTAACTGTCCGGCTCCCCTTCCCGAAGACCCAGCGGATACCTGTTTAACGGGGCTGCTAGTCCCGACACTTTATGTGGCGCCGGAGAAGAAGGCCAAGAAGAAGGCCACGGGAACCCGAAGGAGTTCCCGGCGCCAGGTGGTATCGGACTCATCGTTCGATGGATCCGAGGCGGACTCCTCCCCCGAAGACAAGGAGGAGAAAGAGGACTCTCCCCAGGAGGGGGGAGAGAGGAAGAGGAAGGCTTCCCCAACGGGGGAGGCCGAAGGGTCCAAGAGGGGAAGGACCCTTCCTCCGGACAGCTCCGCCAACGCCAATGACAGCGACGAAGGGTGGCCCTCAAGGGCCAAGCCCCCGGCAAGATCGCAAGTATCCGGATTCCTGAATGATTTATAATTTCTCTTTTGTGCCACATGGTGTCCTTCTAATGCTGCACACTACCTGTAGTCCGGCTGAGGAGGATCTTCCCGCTTCATCGAGCGGGTCCTTGGCTCCGTCGGATGTGGATTCCATTCCGACTGCCTCCACCCCTCGTGATGCTGACGACGCCGAGGTGGGATCCCAGGAGGGGACCCATCAGGAGAAGGCTCCGGAGTTGCCGCAAGGCAGCCTCCCGGACTTTGCGCCGGACTCCGTGCCGGAACCCGCAGTGGTTCCGAAGTCCGGCAGGCGGCCCCTTCGTAAGAAGGGAAAGACCGTGACACCGGCAGCCTCCGTCCAACCGGAGGCGCCGGACAACTTGTTGAAGGCGCTCAACGGCGCTTCCATCGAGGAAGAACACCACACTATCATGAGTGCGGTGATTCAGAAGGTTCAGCTCGCCGAGAGCGGGCTGACCAAAGCCTGCAGCAGCCTTCTAACAGGCTTTGAGGTAATAAGTTTTTAAAATATGTAATGTAATACCGCATAGACAGTATCCCCTGATGCTCGGTTCGGTGTTCGGAAAGAAAAACTGGACTGAGGATCTAAAAAAGATATACGCAGGAGTTCTAAAGATTATGTCAATATGGGTTTGCAGGCTGCGCTGCTGACCTCTGCCGCATTGACTGCGGAGGTCGGTGCTTTGAAGCAGAACCTCGAGCGGTCCGAGAACGAGCTCGGCCTTGCCAAGAAGCAGCTCGAGGACGAAGAAGGTGAGTAACACCGTATTAAATTTGTACCTTACAGAAAAGGATTTTGGTTGTAATAGAGATAACAAGGATAACATGGGTGCTGCAGGGGCCACGAGCGAGGTGGCGACCCTGAAGGAGGCCGTGTCCACGGCCGAACGTAATGTGGCCGCGGAATGAGCAGAGCGAGAGAAGCAGGAGGCGCGGGTGGCGGAGGTGCGGCAAGAGCTCCAGGCTCTCATGGAAAAGCATGAGAGTTTGGAGCGCGACTCGAAGACTCAAGAGTCCGAGCTTGCCTCGGCTCTTGAGAGTGCCAAAGCCGCTAAGGCCGAGGCCCATAAGGCCCTTCAGGAGATTGAGGCGGTGAAGAAAATAGCGGCGGGTAAGACATTTTTCATGCAAAGCAAGCATGTGAATGTAAATTACCTGTTCCTTACCCGAATTCGGAGCTCTCCAGGAGCGTTTGTAGATCTGCCTCGCAGCGTATCCGATGCCGCCGCATTCTACTGGGCTGAGGAGGGGAGTTCGACGGAGAAGGTCTTATGGTCTTAGTATGCTGAGGCCGGACATCCGGTGCCCCTTAGCGACCAGCTGAAGCAGCTGGTCGAGCTCCACAAGGTAGCCGAGCAGGCCATGAAGGGCCTCATAGTCCGGCTGTGGCCCAAAGAGGCCATGCCTGGGAGCTACTTCGGCCTCGTGCGGCGGCTGGTGGATGCGTGCCCCTGGGTGGAAGTCATCAAGCGCTCCGCCTGCATTGAAGGTGCCCATCGGGCCCTTGCCCGCGCAAAGGTGCACTGGGGCAGGCTGGATGCTGAGAGGCTTATCACGGACGCGCCGCCGGCGGGCAAGGAGTATTGTCGGAGTAATGGGCCACGGGTAGGCTAACCTGAGACCCAGAACCTTTCAAGACATTGGGACAGACTACGCCCCTCAAGTACCTACGGCGACTCCAGGATGAGCCGAGTCCCAGACGGCGACTCCAGGATGAGCCGAGTCCCAGAAGGCGACTCCGAGAAGAGCCGAGTCCCTGAGGCGACTCTCGTCTCAGCCGAGTCCCAGAGGCGACTCCGGAAGAAGCCGACTATGGGGAGTCGGCCCGCGACTCCCAACCACCCGGTAATTAAAGACAAGCATGGCCACAGTGCACCGTACTCACGGAGATCTCCGCCCGGCGCGACACTGTTGCCATGCCAACCCTGACATCAGCCCCTGAGGCGGGGCCCTGTACCCACGGCGCCTTGTCTGTACGGCCCAGAGACGGCAGGGCCTACCGGTCAGCGAGAGTATTGAAGACAGCGGGCGCGCCGAGAGTCGGACCCGTTGGGAGTCGGCCCCCCGAAGCCGGCCGGCCCCTCCCACGGGCCCCACGCGCCATTAACCAGATGCGACCGGGGAATGGCCACAGTAGTCGCCCGCAGGCGGCGGCATTGTTGCCATAACCCCATGACCAAGCTTGCGTCATTAGAAGCACGGCTACAGTGATCTGCAGCCGGCAAGACCCGCCCGCGGCAGACGCGGGCTGACGCCCACGTACCAGGCTAGTCGGCGGGACCCACCAGTCGGCGGGCCCCAGGAGTCGGCGGAGAAGACAGTGCCTGAGAGACAGATGGCTGGGACCCGCACCCAGCCGGTTTTACCATTGTAACCCTGGGGGGTAGGCCTATATAAACCCCCCAGGGCACCCATGCAAAGGGTTGGCATCCAGTAGCATTAGACAGAACAGGAAGGAGGGATAGAGCTAGCCTTGCCTTCTCCTTCTCCCAGAAACAGCTCTAGGAGCACCCTTGTATTCAATTTGCCTTAGTGATCATGCGGAGACCCCGCAGAGCAGCAGTAGGGGTGTTATCTCCTCGGAGAGCCCTGAAGCTGGGTAAGATCCGCCGGCGTCCAAGTCTTCGCCTCATCCCGTTTCCAGGCACCGGCGATGTTCTACTCGCCCCCACCACGATAAGCCATCCTTTGGCATATGTCGCAGCCAACCCCCGACATTTGGCGCCCACCGTGGGGCCTGGTGCACCGTCGTCCGGAGATCTGTTCTAGACGAGAACCCTTTTCCTCCCTGGCGAGCGCAGCCAGCCAGGCTCGCCAGATGGAGTCTGCATCGACGCGCTGCATGGCGCTGAGGCCGCCTGTGCAGCGAGCAGCCTCGCCGAACTTGTTGGCGAGGTGCGCCTCTCCGATGAGCCTGCATCCGACGCAGGCACGGGTGGCCCCGAGAGTCTCCTCGCAGGCCTCCTCGACCAACTCCACGTTGGCGGCGAGCCTGTGGACTTGGAGTCCGTAGGCTCCACCGACCCGATGCTGGTCGACTCCGACGCCGTGTTGCTTGACACTTTCCCCACCAACGTGGTGGTCTACGACGAGCCGCTTCCTCACGAGGAGAGTGGCGGAAGCGCCGTCACGGAGGTGCTCGTCATCAGTCATGATGAGCGCTCCGGTGAAGAAGCTCAGGACTCGCTTGCAGCGGCCCTGCAAGACCTAACTGCGCCCATTCCAGAGGACGCAGATGCCGAGAGGCTGGAGACACGCCGCCTTCAGATCATCGAAGGCGCCAAGAGGCTGGCGAGCATGAGACGCTTGTCAGAAGCCTACCAGCGCGAAATGGATCATGCTGTGGGCGGCTCGCCGGCTCCGACCGGGCCGACTCGACTAGGCGCGGTCCAGCAACACGGCGCGACCATCGCCGACTTGTTCGGGGCAAAACGCCCCGTGTACGCCACCCCCGCGGAGAACATCCGCGCCGCCCAGGCGGCGACTGACGAGCTGAAGAACTTCGAGGGCGAAGAGCGCCGCATGATGACGGAGCGAGTCCAGCAGCTCCTCGATGCGGTTGCTGCGCAGAACGCGGCCGGCGGCCGCACGGATGCACTGCAGCAACCGAACGACGACTTGCCCCCCCGCCGAGATCAAGGCGTGACTTCTCGGACGCTGACTGGCGGAGTCCGCAGAAGGAAAGAAAAGGAGCCGGCTGTCAGTCACAGTCGGACTCACATCACCATTGAGCGCGACCAAGATGGCCGTCCGAGAGCAGTGGAGCGGCAGGACGACTACCTGCCTCCCCCACCAAGAAGAGAGCGGCGAGTTTCCCCGCCGCCTGTCGAGCATCCGACTCTCGGAGGCCGCCTTGGCCGTCGAGAGGGAGTCGGAGAGAACGACGCCCGCCATCGGATCGACCGACTCCACCGATCCCTGGCGCTGGAAGAAGAAGACGAGCTGGGTCCGCCTTGCTTTGGGCCCCGTATCCAAGACGAGCCCTTCCCCAAAGGGTTCACGCTCCGCCGAGACACACCCAAGTACACCGGCTCCGTGAAGCCAGAAGACTGGCTGATAGATTACTCCACGGCCGTCAGCATAGCGAACTGCAACAAGCGGGTTGCCGTGAAGTACGTTCCACTCATGTTCCAGGGCACGGCCCGGACATGGTTGAACAGTCTGAAACCCCGCAGCATCAACAGCTGGGTCGACTTCACCGAAGCCTTCATCCGCAACTTCACGAGCACGTACAAGCGACCTCCCAAGCCGCGCCAGCTTTCCTTGTGCGTGCAAGGCCCTGATGAGTCAACACGTGACTACCTCACGCGCTGGGGCGAGCTTCGGAACTCCTGCGAGGGCGTGCACGAGGTGCAGGCTATCAAGTAGTTCACTGCCGGGTGCCGAGAAGGCACCCTCCTCAAGCACAGGCTCCTCTGCGACGAGCCAGAAACCCTCTACGAACTGCTGGTTATAGCAGACAAGTATGCCACGGCCGACTCATCCATGAAGACGGAGATTCAAGTCAACGCAGCTGGCAAGGTGGCCCCTCAGGCTCCCAGAACTCCAGCTGGAGACATCAGTCGGCGCCAACAACAGAGCGACAACAAATGCAAGGCCCAACAGCCGACTTCCAACAGTCGGCAGGTTGCGACAGTCGAAGATCAACAGCCGGAGGGGCAGCCTCCGGCCAAACGGCAGAAAGGCGGCAAGTCCAATTGGTTGCCGGCCTTTTCCTATGAGCAAACTCTGGATGGTCCCGGCAAGTTCCACAGTGGCGCAAAGCCATCAAACCATACCACCCGAAAGTGCCACTGGCTCACCAGAATCACCAAGGGATACGGCCTCCTTCCCCCTCCGCCTGCTGGGCCGCCGCCTCCGCCGCCACCCCAGCAGCCGGCTGCTCGGCCAGTCGGCGCAGTGCAAGACGAGTACCCAGAAGAGCATGGAGCTTACGTGGTGTTCACCAGTGTGGCTGATGATCGGCGCAGCAGACGGCAGCAGCAGCAAGAAGTAAATGAAGTGGCAACAAATACTCCAGAGTTCATGCATTGGTCCGAGAAGCCTATCAGTTGGAGCAGGGCAGATCACCCAGAGGTGATGCCGAATCCGGGCTCCTATGCCCTGGTCCTAGGTGCCACCTTGGCCACTGATAGGCGGGCCGCCCGCTTTTCGAGGATGCTGATAGACGGAGGCAGTAGCATCAACATACTATACAAAGATACCATGGAGAAGCTAGGAATCAAGCAAAGACAGCTGTAGAGCAGCCGGACTGTGTTCCATGGAATTGTGCCCGGCCTTTCCTGCTCACCAATTGGCAAGATCCTGATAGACATCCTCTTCGGAGACAAAGATCATTTCCACTGAGAGCCGGTCTGGTTCGAAGTAGTGGACCTTGAAAGCCCATACCACGCACTGCTTGGCCGACCTGCCTTGGCCAAGTTCATGGCGGTTCCTCACTACGCCTACCTCAAGATGAAGATGCCGAGTTCCAAGGGAATTCTGACCGTAGCCGGCGACTACAGGAAGTCGTCCGCCTGCGCGGCCGAGAGCAGCCGGCTGGCCGAGTCCCTGGTGATCGCAACTGAGAAGCGGCTCCTTGACCGGGTCGTGGCAATGGCCGAAAAGCAGCCGGAGATGTCGCCCGACCCCAAGGAGTCGGAAGCTGAGGGCTCGTTTAAGCCAGTCAAAGAGACCAAGAAGATACCCTTGGACCCGGAGCACCCAGAGAGGTACGCTGTCATGGGTACAAACCTTGACAGTAAATAGGAAGGCGAGCTCGTCGATTTCCTCCGTGATAATCGAGACATCTTCGCATGGTCCCCCAAAGACATGCCAGGTGTACCGACGGAATTCGCCGAGCACAAGCTACATGTCAGGCCAGATGTGAAGCCCGTCATGCAGCCCTTGTGCCGCCTGTCAGAAGAGAATAGAAGAATCGTTGGAGAAGAGATAGCCCGGCTTCTTGCAGCCGGCTTCGTCATGGAAGTATTTTTTCCAGAATGGCTGGCAAACCCAGTTTTGGTACTGAAGAAAAACAAGCAGTGGCGGATGTGCATTGATTACATAAGCCTCAACAAAGCCTGCCCAAAGGATCTATTTGCCCTGCCAAGAATCGATCAGGTGATAGACTCCACAGCCATATGCGAGCTGCTGAGTTTCTTAGATGCATATTCAGGATATCACCAGATCAAGCTGAACCCGGCAGACAGACTGAAGACCGCCTTCATCACACCGTTCGGAGCCTTCTGCTACCTGACGATGACGCTCGGCTTAAGGAATGCCGGCGCCACCTTTCAGCGTTGCATGCAGAAGTGCCTCCTCAAGCAACTCGGCAGGAATGCCCACGTCTACATGGATGATGTGGTGGTGAAGACGGAGAAGCGTGGGACGCTGCTAGAAGACCTCAAGGAGACCTTCGAGAACCTGCGCCGATTCCAGATCAAGCTCAACCCTGAAAAGTGCATTTTCGGAGTACCAGCCGGCCAACTTCTTGGCTTCCTGGCCTCTGAACGCGGCATAGAATGCAACCCCGTGAAGATCAAGGCCATCGAGAGAATGGAAGTACCCAGCCGACTGTTAGATGTGCAGAAGTTCACTGGCTGCTTGGCGTCCATCAGCCGATTCATCAGTCAGCTGGGTGAGAAGGCTCTCCCTTTGTATCAACTGATGAAGAAGACCACCTTTTTTGAGTGGAATCACAAGGCAGATGAAGCGTTTCTCCAGCTAAAAAAGATGTTGACTACTCCCCCTGTGTTGGCGTTTCCGACTCCTAAAGAGCCCATGCTCTTGTACATCGCCGCCACCAGCCGAGTAGTCAGCACCGTTATTGTAGTCGAACGCAAAGAGGAAGGCAAGGCACTCCCTGTCTAGAGAACGGTATATTACCTGAGCGAGGTACTGTCAACCTCCAAGCAGAACTACCCCCATTACCAGAAGATGTGCTACGGTGTGTATTTTACCACCAAGAAGCTGAAGCCTTACTTTCAAGAGCATCCAATCACCGTGGTTTGCACGGCTCCGCTGGCCGAGATCATTGGAAGCCAAGACGCCTCCGGCCGAGTAGCCAAATGGGCCATAGATCTGGCTCCTTACACCATCTACTACCAGCCACGCACCGCCATCAAGTCGCAAGCGCTGGCCGACTTCCTCGTCGACTGGGCCGAGACCCAGTACCTGCCGCCAGCGCCCGACTCCACCCATTGGCGAATGCATTTCGACGGCTCCAAGATGCGCACCGGCCTGGGAGCCGGCGTCGTCCTCACCTCCCCCAAAGGAGACAAGCTCAAGTATGTGCTGCAGATCCACTTCACCGCCTCCAACAACGTCGCCGAATACGAGGCGCTCATTCATGGGCTCTGGCTCACCAAAGAACTCGGCATTCGCCGGATCCTGTGCTATGGCGACTCCGATTTGGTGGTCTAGCAGTCATCTGGCGACTCGGACGCCAAAGACGCAAACATGGCGAGCTACCGCTTCCTGGTGCAGCAACTCAACGGATACTTCGAGGGGTGCGAGTTCCTTCACGTGCCAAGAAGCGACAACGATCAAGCAGACGCCTTGGCACGAGTCGGCTCCACCCGCCAAGCAATACCTTCCGACGTCGCTCTTCAGCGCCTCCTCAAGCCGTCTATCAAGCCTTCACCAGAATCAGACTCCATCTTTGTGTCGGCTCCTCCCGAAGAGGTCGGATCCGACTCAAGAGCCCCAGACGGCCCCAAGAAAATTGCAGTCGAAGCCAGCCCGAGGACTTCAGAACCCGGCCCGGGGACTGCGCCAGTCGGCCCGGGAACTGCGCCAGTCGGCCCGGGGACTTCGCCAATCCAGCAAGCGGCCGCAGACTACAGCCCGCCGCCTCCCAACCCAGCCGCCCTTGTCCAAGTCACTGTGGTGGCGGTTGGGGAAATAGCAGCACCCTCCTGGGCGTAGCCCATCCTCAAGTTCCTAGTAAACAGAGAGCTGCCAACTGATGAGATCTTGGCTCGGCAAGTGCAACGCCGAGCGACAGCATACACCATAGTCAACAGAGAGCTAGTCAGGCGCAGTGTCACTGGTGTCCACCAGCGCTGCGTAGAGCCAGAACAAGGCCAAGCAATCCTCAGAGACATTCATCAGGGTGAGTGCGGCCACCATGCGGCTTCAAGAGCAGTCGTCGCCAAAGCCTTTCGGCACGGTTTCTTTTGGCCGACCGCCCTAGAAGAGGCTAAAGAGTTAGTCCAAAAATGCAAGGGGTGCCAGAAGTTCCGCTCCAAGCCACTTCAGCCGGCTTCCGCGCTGAAGACAATCCCCATCGCCTGGCCCTTCGCAGTTTGGGGCCTGGACATGGTGGGACCATTCAAGACGGCCCGAGGCGGCCTAACTCATCTGCTTGCCGCAGTGGACAAGTTCACCAAGTGGATAGAAGCAAAGCCCATCAAGAAGTTGAACGGTCCGACTGCAGTGACTTTCATCGCCGACATCACGGTGCGGTATGGCATACCGCACAACATCATCACCGACAACGGCACAAACTTTGCCAAAGGCGCCTTGGCCCATTTCTGCGCGACGCAGGACATCCGACTGGACCTAGCATCCGTTGCCCATCCGCAGTCAAACGGCCAGGTGGAGCGAGCAAATGGCCTCATCCTGTCCGGCATCAAGCCTCGAGTGGTCGAACCACTCGAGCGTTCGGCCGGCTGTTGGGTTGAGGAGCTACCAGCCGTCCTCTGGAGTCTGCGCATGACTCCAAACAAGTCAACCGGCTTCACGCCTTTCTTCCTCGTCTACGGTGCCGAAGCCGTCATCCCGACGGACATAGAGTTCGACTCTCCACGAGTCACCATGTACACCGAAGAGGAAGCTGAAGAAGCACGTCAAGACGGCGTCGACCTGCTGGAAGAGGGCCGACTGTTGGCACTCAGCCGGTCCGGCATCTACCAGCAGAGTCTGCGCCGATACTACAACCGAAAGGTCAAGCCGAGATCGTTTCAAGAGGGCAACCTCGTGCTCCGGCTGATTCAGCGAACAGCCGGCCAGCACAAGTTGTCAGCGCCTTGGGAAGGCCCCTTCATCATCAGCAAAGTGCTGGGCAATGGCTCCTACTACCTAATCGACGCTCAGAAGCCTCGAGCGCGCAAGAGGGACGACTCCGGCAAGGAGTCAGAACGGCCATGGAATGCAAATCTTCTCCGAAGATTTTACAGTTAATATAGTATGTACCACGCTATCCTTTGTGTTCAAGTACCGAGACTTTGGGCCCTCGAGACGAGCTCGGGGACTGCCCTTTTTGTCATCTGTATGATAAGAATTATGCCTCCGAGTATGCTACTCTTTTGTCATGTCGCTTGGCACCGGGTCCGACTAGTCGGCCCGGGGACTTGCCGTCTTGCGCTATGAAATGCTTCCTGCAGTCGGACAAGTAGTGTGATGCGCTCAAGCCGTCTCCTATCGAAAGCCGCAGCTCACAGAGCGACTGTTGGTAGGCGGAGAACAAGCAAGAACGAGCGCACACACGAAAAAATGGCTAAGGACCTAAAGCGTATGCATAGCCCAAGCCGGCTCCCAGCCTCTCTCTGCGGAGCTGACTCTCGAACAGTCGGCTCTCCGCCTTCTATCCCACTTGTTAAAAAACTCTAAAAAGGCGAAGTACTTGCCTTCCCTAAGGTAGCCAAGCATTTGACTTACGGCAGTCCGCGGAGCGGCTGTCCGTCTGGCAAAGCAGCGACTATGGAAAGGCGGCAAAGGAAAAAGTCAAAAGAGCAATAAGCAAGGAAAGATAGAAGGCAAATAGATATTTACATAAGCAAAGGCCTCTGGCCGAGTTCAAAATACACCCCGCGGGTGGAATTGTGCAAATTAACAAGTTCTTCAAAGACTATGAAAACAGATAAAGTAAGGGCAAGACGGCAGCCTAAGGAGCAGCAGACGGGTTCGGCAGGTCGGCGGAGACGGTGGTGTCAGGCGCTGGGGCGGCCGGCTGGGCAGTCTCGGCCTGATCGCCCACGGTGGCTGTCGGCCCAGTTGGACGTGGCTCGTTGCTGGAGGCACGATCGAGCTGAGGCTGGTCGTCCGCTCCGTCTTCTGGCGCCCCAGTCTCGTCCTCGTCCCCCGCCTCGTCTTCCTCCTCGGTGCTGGAGCCGATCACCTCCGCCGGGTCTTCGCCGTAGTCGGGGTTCATCCCGAACCACTCTGGAGGCACCTCCTCGCCGTTCGCGGCCCACTCGGGAACAAAGACGCTGGTGTCGGTGTAGTCGGCGATTGCCGCCACGCGCTCGATGAGGGCGCCTTCCACAGCCGCCAGTTCCGCCTGGGCCTCTGACCGAAATGCGGCCAGCTGGTCCAAGTCCAGCCCTGGATACCAGGCCTTGACAAATTCCAAGGCCCGGCGCGCTCTGGCCCGGGCCGAGGAACCCTTCCAAGCCTCAAAACGGCCAGCCGCGACCTCCAGCCAGTCGGCAGTTCGACTGGCGGTGCGCAGAGCCGGCATCCCTGGCCGCAGGGCAGAGATCGCCTAGGCCCCGGCGCGTTGAAGCCGGCGCAGCAACCGATGAGCTGGCCGTAGACAGGTTGTCACACCCTGATTTTCATGGCACAACACTTAAGCTAATAAATCATGATAAATTGTGGTTTGACAAAAACTTTTGTGTGTTTTGGTCTTTGCTTGATTTGATTTTGACTGCTGTTGGCAAGTGCTCTAAAAATCAAATAAATCCTCCAACTCTTATACTCCTTCTCCTTGATCCAAAGACCTTGCCCAATGATCATGCCATGTGTATAGGACATAAAAATAATTCCTTACAAAAATAATTTGGCCAAATAGTATTTTCAAAAAAATTAGTTTTCCAAAAACCCCTGAATTGAGATTTGCACTGCAAGTACTTAATTAAGGGCAGTAAAAATCTTTCCAAAAATATACTTGACTCCTATTATATATAGGACACCCAGAAACCATAAAAGTATAATTTTAAAAGTTATTTCCCTATTTTATTTAAAAGCTTTTTCTTAAGGCCAGAAATGGTCTTTAATAGGGAAAAATTATTTTATTGCTTCAAAAATATTTGACAAAATTTAGGGAAACTCATAGGACATATATTGTCCATATATATGAGTTTCAACACATGGTCATGATCAAAATATTGTACAAAACCTCCCAAAACCATTCCTGCTCATTTCAAGGATTTGAAATATTTCCACAGGAAATATTTTCATAAAATTCCAAGAAAATTCTAGCATGTCACATATGACATGTTTGATGGTCTTGCCAAGTCTCATGTCATGGAGAACAGTATAACCCCATGAAACCCTCTCAAAACCACTTCTGTCCTTTTTCAAGTTTGAACAACTTTGCACTGCCAAACATGTTCAAATGTTCTCAAACCTTGTGAACATGCTCAAATGGTCTAATAATTTATCTAGACCAAGTGGCACAAGTTGGAGAACAAGTTAACTTGATCAAAGTGCCCCAAAACCCTTCCTGTCTAGAACCAAATTTGAACAACTCTACATTGGAAACCTTCTCCTTTTGATCTCAACTTTCGTGGACATGTTCATAACCTCAAATGATGACACTACACCAAGTGGTGCATCAAGGAGAACAGATTTGCATGACTAAATCTTGGAAAGTCCATTTCTGTTGATTTCTAGGGTTCACAAAAGAGGCATTGGCAACTTTGCCCAAATAATCTCAATCTTGGTGGAACCTCTTATTTTCTCATGCCATTCTACCCTGTCAAGCCTCATGACAAGGGAAGACCATTTGCTTGCCCAAACCTACATCAAACACCTTCTGCCACTTTACCAAAATCCCATTTTTGGCCTCTTCCACTAATCTCCATGGACTCCACATTTTACCATCAGCCCTCCTAGTCCCACTCAACCTCTGGTGTGCTTCCCTGCCCGAGAGGCAATGATGAAGGGGGGCAGAGACCCATTTTTCCTCTTTGGACAGCCAGTTTCCCCTCCCTTTCTTATCTCTCCCTCACTCCTGGCAAGTTCCAGAGCATCCCAAGCTTCTTTCACCCTTGTTTATTCCCCCTGCAGCTACCATACACAGGTGGGCGCGCGAGTGTGCGCGGAAAAGCCACGGATGCCGGCCAAAGACGCGCTCTGGAGCACGTCATCGCGCTCCCGACCGTTGACGCCGCGTCCCCCGACCACCTCGGGCCTCCCCCGCACGCCAGTCGATACCCCTCGACGTCCGCAACACGCCACGTGTTGGAAATATGCCCTAGAGGTAATAATAAAAGTATTATTATATTTCATTGTTCATGATAATTGTCTTTTATTCATGCTATAACTGTATTATCCGAAAATCGTAATACACGTGTGAATACATAGACCACAATATGTCCCTAGTGAGCCTCTAGTTGACTAGCTCGTTGTGATCAACAGATAGTCATGGTTTCCTGGCTATGGACATTGGATGTCGTTGATAACGGGATCACATCATTAGGAGAATGATGTGATGGACAAGACCCAATCCTAAGCATAGCACAAAGATCGTGTAGTTCGTTTGCTAGAGCTTTGCCAATGTCAAGTATCTCTTCCTTCGACCATGAGATCGTGTAACTCCTGGATACCGTAGGAGTGCTTTGGGTGTATCAAACGTCACAACGTAACTGGGTGACTATAAAGGTGCACTACAGGTATCTCCGAAAGTGTCTATTGGGTTGACACGGATCGAGACTGGGATTTGTCACTCCGTATGATGGAGAGGTATGTCTGGGCCCACTCGGTAATGCATCATCATAATGATCTCAAGGTGACCAAGGTGTTGGCCATGGGATCATGCATTACGGTACGAGTAAAGTGACTTGCCGGTAACGAGACTGAACAAGGTATTGGGAAACCGACGATTGAGTCTCGGGCAAGTAACGTACCGATTGACAAAGGGAATTGTATACAGGGTTTGATCGAATCCTCGACATCGTGGTTCAACCGATGAAATCATCGAGGAGCATGTGGGAGCCAACATGGGTATCCAGATCCCGCTGTTGGTTATTGACCGGAGAGTGGTCTCGGTCATGTCTGCATGTCTCCCGAACCCGTAGGGTCTACATACTTAAGGTTCGGTGATGCTAGGGTTATTAGGAAGACTAGTATGTGACTACCGAATGTTGTTCGGAGTCCCGGATGAGATCCCGGACGTCATGAGGAGTTCCGGAATGGTCCGGAGGTGAAGTTTTATATATGGGAAGTTGTCATACGGACACCGGAAAGTTTCGGGGGCTTATCGGTTTTGTACCGGGGCCACCGGAGGGGTTCCGAGGGTCCACCAGGAGGGGCCACCCCTCCCGGGGGGCCACATGGGGCCACATGGGATAGCAGCCAGCCCCTGGTGGGCTGGGCGCGCCCCCCACCTTGGGCCCATGCGCCTAGGGTTGGGGGGGAAACCCTAAAGGGGGCGCCCCCCTTGCTTGGGGGGCAAGTCCCCCCCACCCTGGCCGCCGCCCCCCTCTAGATCCCATCTAGAGGGGCCGGCCCCCCTTGCCCCTTCCCCTATAAATAGAGGGGTGAGGGGAGGGCTGCAGCACCACAAGCCAAGGCGCAGCCCCTCCCCTCCCCAACACCTCTCCTCCCCCGTACGTGCTTGGCGAAGCCCTGTCGGAGTACTACTGCACCAACTACACCACGCCATCGTGCTGCCGTTGGAGCAATCTTCCTCAACCTCTCCTTCCCCCTTGCTGGATCAAGAAGGAGGAGACGTCTCCCGTCCCGTACGTGTGTTGAACGCGGAGGTGCTGTCCGTTCAGCACTTGGACATCGGTGATCTGAATCACGTCGAGTATGACTCCATCATCACCATCCCCTTGCAAGCTTCCGCACGCGATCTACAAGTGGTATGTAGATGCAAACTCTCTCCCTTGACTCGTTGCTTAGATGAACTCATAGATGGATCTTGGTGAAACCGTAGGAAAATTTTTAATTTTCTGCAACGTTCCCCAACAGTGGTATCAGAGCTAGGTCTATGCGTAGTTCTCTTTGCATGAGTAGAACACAATTTTGTTGTGGGCGTGGATCTTGTCAACTTGCTTTCCTCTACTAGTCTTTTCTTGCTTCAGCGGTATTGTGGGATGAAGCGGCCTGGACCAACCTTACACGTACGCTTACGTGAGACCGGTTCCACCGATTAACATGCACTAGTTGCATAAGGTGGCTGGCGGGTGTCTGTCTCTCCCACTTTAGTTGGAGCGGATTCGATGAAAAGGGCCTTTATGAAGGGTAAATAGAAGTTGACAAAATCACGTTGTGGTTATTCATAGGTAAGAAAACGTTCTTGCTAGAACCTAATTGCAGCCACGTAAAAGATGCAACAACAATTAGAGGACGTCTAACTTGTTTTTGCAGCGTTTGATCATGTGATGTGATATGGCCAGAAGTTGTGATGAATGATGAATTGTGATGTATGAGATCATGTTCTTTGTAATAGGATTCACGACTTGCATGTCGATGAGTATGACAACCGGCAGGAGCCATAGGAGTTGTCTTTATTTTTTGTATGACCTGCGTGTCATTGAAGAACGCCATGTAACTTACTTTACTTTATTGCTAAACGCGTTAGCCATAGAAGTAGAAGTAGTCGTTGGCGTGACAACTTCATGAAGACACGATGATGGAGATCATGATGATGGAGATCATGGTGTCAAGCCGGTGACAAGATGATCATGGAGCCCCGAAGATGGAGATCAATGGAGCTATATGATATTGGCCATATCATGTCACAACTATATAATTGCATGTGATGTTTATTATGTTTATGCATCTTGTTTACTTAGGACGACGGTAGTAAATAAGATGATCCCTTACAAAAATTTCAAGAAGTGTTCTCCCCTAACTGTGCACTGTTGCTACAGTTTGTCGCTTCTAAGCACCACGTGATGATCGGGTGTGATGGATTCTTACGTTCACATACAACGGGTGTAAGACAGTTTTACACAGCGAAAACACTTAGGGTTAACTTGACGAGCCTAGCATGTGCAGACATGGCCTCGGAACACGGAGACCGAAAGGTCGAACACGAGTCGTATGGAAGATACGATCAACATGAAGATGTTCACCGATGATGACTAGTCCGTCTCACGTGATGATCGGACACGGGCTAGTCGACTCGGATCGTGTAACACTTAGATGACTAGAGGGATGTCTAATCTGAGTGGGAGTTCATAATTTGATTAGAACTTAATTATCATGAACTTAGTCTAAAACCTTTGCAAATATGTCTTGTAGATTAAATTGCCAACGCTCATGTCAACATGAACTTCAACGCGTTCCTAGAGAAAACCAAGCTGAAAGATGATGGCAGCAACTATACGGACTGGGTCCGGAACCTGAGGATCATCCTCATAGCTGCCAGGAAACAATATGTCCTAGAAGCACCACTAGGTGACGCTCCCGTCCCAGAGAACCAAGACATTATGAATGCTTGGCAAACTCGTGCTGATGATTACTCCCTCGTTCAGTGCGGCATGCTTTACAACTTAGAACCGGGGCTCCAAAAGCGTTTTGAGCATCACGGAGCATATGAGATGTTCGAAGAGCTGAAACTAGTTTTCCAAGCTCATGCCCGGGTCGAGAGATATGACGTCTCCGACAAGTTCTATAGTTGTAAGATGGAGGAAAACAGTTCTGTCAGTGAGCACATCCTGAAGATGTCTGGGTTGCACAACCGTATGACCCAGCTGAATATTAACCTCCCTGATGAGGCGGTCATGGACAGAATCCTCCAGTCGCTCCCACCAAGGTACAAGAGCTTTGTGATGAACTACAACATGCAGGGGATGGAAAAGACCATTCCTGAAGTGTTTTCTATGCTGAAGTCAGCAGAGGCTGAAATCAAGAAAGAACATCAAGTGTTGATGGTCAATAAAACCACTAAGTTCAAGAAGGGCAAGGGTAAGAAGAACTTCAAGAAGGACGGCAAGGAGGTTGCCGCGCCTGGTAAGCCAGTTACCGGGAAGAAGTCAAAGAATGGACCCAAGCCTGAGACT
This sequence comes from Triticum dicoccoides, assembly GCF_002162155.2. NCBI lineage: Eukaryota > Viridiplantae > Streptophyta > Magnoliopsida > Poales > Poaceae > Triticum > Triticum dicoccoides. The sequence continues at coordinate 170,884,368 of NC_041381.1, forward strand.
GAGTGCTTTTATTGCAAGGGGAAGGGTCACTGGAAGCGGAACTGCCCCAAATACTTAGCGGATAAGAAGGCCGGCAACACCAAAGGTATATTTGATATACATGTAATTGATGTGTACCTTACCAGTACTCGTAGTAACTCCTAGGTATTTGATACCGGTGCCGTTGCTCATATTTGTAACTCACAGCAGGAGCTGCGGAATAAACGGAGACTGGCGAAGGACGAGGTGACAATGCGTGTCGGGAATGGTTCCAGAGTCGATGTGATCCCCGTAGGCACGCTGCCTCTACATTTACCTACGGGATTAGTTTTGAACCTTAATAATTGTTATTTAGTGCCAAGTTTGAGCATGAACATTGTATCTGGATCTCGTTTAATATGAGATGGCTACTCATTTAAGTCCGAGAATAATGGTTGTTCGATTTATATGAGAGATATGTTTTATGGTCATGCTCCGATGGTCAATGGTTTATTCTTAATGAATCTCGAGCGTAATATTACACATGTTCATAGTGTGGATGCCAAAATATGTAAAGTTGATAACGATAGTCCCACATACTTGTGGCACTGCCGCCTTGGTCACATTGGTGTCAAGCGCATGAAGAAGCTCCATGCTGATGGACTTTTAGAGTCACTTGATTATGAATCGTTTGACACATGCGAACCATGCCTCATGGGCAAAATGACCAAGACTCCGTTCTCCGGAACAATGGAGCGAGCAACCAACTTGTTGGAAATCATACATACCGATGTGTGCGGTCCAATGAGCGTTGAGGCTCGCGGAGGATATCGTTATGTTCTCACTCTCACTGATGACTTAAGTAGATATGGGTATGTCTACTTAATGAAACACAAGTCTGAGACCTTTGAAAAGTTCAAGGAATTTCAGAATGAGGTGGAGAATCAACGTGACCGAAAGATAAAGTTCCTATGATCAGATCGTGGAGGAGAATACTTAAGTCATGAATTTGGTACACACTTAAGAAAATGTGGAATCGTTTCACAACTCACGCCGCCTGGAACACCTCAGCGAAACGGTGTGTCTGAACGTCGTAATCGCACTCTATTGGATATGGTGCGGTCTATGATGTCTCTTACCGATTTACCGCTATCATTTTGGGGATACGCTCTAGAGACAGCTACATTCACTTTAAATAGGGCACCGTCTAAATTCGTTGAGACGACACCGTATGAATTATGGTTTGGGAAGAAACCTAAGCTGTCGTTTCTAAAAGTTTGGGGATGCGATGCTTATGTCAAGAAACTTCAACCTGAAAAGCTCGAACCCAAGTCGGAAAAATGCGTATTCATAGGATACCCTAAGGAAACTGTCGGGTATACCTTCTACTTAAGATCCGAAGGCAAGATCTTTGTTGCCAAGAACGGATGCTTTCTGGAAAAAGAGTTTCTCTCGAAAGAAGTAAGTGGGAGGAAAGTAGAACTCGATGAAGTACTACCTCTCGAACGGGAAAGTGGTGCAGCTCAGGAAAATGTTCCTGTGATGCCCACACCAACTGAAGAGGAAACCAATGATGATGATCAAGGTACTTTGGATCAAGTTGCTACTGAACTTCGTAGGTCCACAAGGACACGTTCCGCACCAGAGTGGTACGGCAACCCTGTCCTGGAAATCATGTTGTTAGACAACGGTGAACCTTCGAACTATGAAGAAGCGATGGCGGGCCCAGATTCCAACAAATGGCTTGAAGCCATGAAATCCGAGATAGAATCCATGTATGAAAACAAAGTATGGACTTTGACAGACTTGCCCGATGATCGGCGAGCGATAGAAAACAAATGGATCTTTAAGAAGAAGACGGACGCGGATGGCAATGTTACCATCTATAAAGCTCGACTTATCGCTAAGGGTTATCGACAAGTTCAAGGGATTGACTACGACGAGACATTCTCTCCCGTAGCGAAGCTAAAGTCCATCCGAATCATGTTAGCAATTGCCGCATACTATGATTATGAGATATGGCAGATGGACGTCAAAACGGCATTCCTTAACGGGCATCTTAAGGAAGAACTGTATATGATGTAGCCGGAAGGTTTTGTCGATCCTAAGAACGCTAACAAAGTATGCAAGCTCCAGCGATCCATTTATGGGCTGGTGCAAGCATCTCGGAGTTGGAATATTCGCTTTGATGAGATGATCAAAGCGTTTGGGTTTATGCAGACTTATGGAGAAGCCTGCGTTTACAAGAAAGTGAGTGGGAGCTCTGTAGCATTTCTCATATTATATGTAGATGACATACTCTTGATGGGAAATAATATAGAATTTCCGGACAACATTAAGGCCTACTTGAACAAATGTTTTTCAATGAAGGACCTTGGAGAAGCTGCTTATATATTAGGCATCAAGATCTATAGAGATAGATCGAGACGCCTCATAGGTCTTTCACAAAGCACATACCTTGATAAGATTTTGAAAAGGTTCAAAATGGATGAGTCCAAGAAAGGGTTCTTGCCTATGTTACAAGGTGTGAGATTGAGCTCGGCTCAGTCACCGACCACGGCAAAAGATAAAGAAGAGATGAGTGTCATCCCCTATGCTTCAGCCATAGGATCTATTATGTATGCCATGCTGTGTACTAGACCTAATGCAAACCTTGCCGTAAGTTTGGTAGCAAGATACCAGAGTAATCTCGGCAAGGAACACTGGACAGCGGTCAAGAATATCCTGAAGTACCTGAAAAGGACAAAGGACATGTTTCTCATTTATGGAGGATACGAAGAGCTCGTCATAAAGGGTTACGTCGACGCTAGCTTCGACTCAGATCCGGATGACTCTAAGTCACAAACCGGATACGTGTATATGTTGAATAGTGGAGCAGTAAGCTGGTGCAGCTGCAAGCAGAGCGTCATGGCGGGATCTACGTGTGAAGCGGAGTACATGGCAGCCTCGGAGGCAGCGCATGAAGCGATTTGGGTGAAGGAGTTCATCACCGACCTAGGAGTCATACCCAATGCGTCGGGGCCAATCAAACTCTTCTGTGACAACACTGGAGCTATTGCCCTTGCAAAGGAGCCCAGGTTTCACAAGAAGACCAGGCACATCAAGCGTCGTTTCAACTCCATCCGTGAAAATGTTCAAGATGGAGACATAGAAATTTGCAAAGTACATACGGATCTGAATGTCGCAGATCCGTTGACTAAACCTCTCTCGCGAGGAAAACATGATCAACACCAGAACTCTATGGGTGTTCGATTCATCACAATGTAACTAGATTGGTGACTCTAGTGCAAGTGGGTGACTGTTGGAAATATGCCCTAGAGGCAATAATAAAAGTATTATTATATTTCATTGTTCATGATAATTGTCTTTTATTCATGCTATAACTGTATTATCCGGAAATCGTAATACACGTTACATAGACCACAATATGTCCCTAGTGAGCCTCTAGTTGACTAGCTCGTTGTGATCAACAGATAGTCATGGTTTCCTGGCTATGGACATTGGATGTCGTTGATAACGGGATCACATCATTAGGAGAATGATGTGATGGACAAGACCCAATCCTAAGCATAGCACAAAGATCGTGTAGTTCGTTTGCTAGAGCTTTGCCAATGTCAAGTATCTCTTCCTTCGACCATGAGATCGTGTAACTCCTGGATACCGTAGGAGTGCTTTGGGTGTATCAAATGTCACAACGTAACTGGGTGACTATAAAGGTGCACTACAGGTATCTCCGAAAGTGTCTATTGGGTTGACACGGATCGAGACTGGGATTTGTCACTCCGTATGACGGAGAGGTATCTCTGGGCCCACTCGGTAATGCATCACCATAATGAGCTCAAGGTGACCAAGGTGTTGGCCACGGGATCATGCATTATGGTACGAGTAAAGTGACTTGCCGGTAACGAGACTGAACAAGGTATTGGGATACCGACGATCGAGTCTCGGGCAAGTAACGTACCGATTGACAAAGGGAATTGTATACAGGGTTTGATCGAATCCTCGACATCGTGGTTCAACCGATGAAATCATCGAGGAGCATGTGGGAGCCAACATGGGTATCCAGATCCCGCTGTTGGTTATTGACCGGAGAGTGGTCTCGGTCATGTCTGCATGTCTCCCGAACCCGTAGGGTCTACACACTTAAGGTTCGGTGACGCTAGGGTTATTAGGAAGACTAGTATGTGACTACCGAATGTTGTTCGGAGTCCCGGATGAGATCCCGGACGTCACGAGGAGTTCCGGAATGGTCCGGAGGTGAAGTTTTATATATGGGAAGTTGTCATACGGACACCGGAAAGTTTCGGGGGCTTATCGGTTTTGTACCGGGGCCACCGGAGGGGTTCCGGGGGTCCACCGGGAGGGGCCACCCCTCCCGGGGGGCCACATGGGGCCGCATGGGATAGCAGCCAGCCCCTGGTGGGCTGGGCGCGCCCCCCACCTTGGGCCCATGCGCCTAGGGTTGGGGGGGAAACCCTAAAGGGGGCGCCCCCCTTGCTTGGGGGGCAAGTCCCCCCACCCTGGCCGCCGCCCCCCTCTAGATCCCATCTAGAGGGGCCGGCCCCCCTTGCCCCTTCCCCTATAAATAGAGGGGTGAGGGGAGGGCTGCAGCACCACAAGCCAAGGCGCAGCCCCTCCCCTCCCCAACACCTCTCCTCCTCTGTACGTGCTTGGCGAAGCCCTGTCGGAGTACTACTGCACCAACTACACCACGCCGTCGTGCTGCCGTTGGAGCAATCTTCCTCAACCTCTCCTTCCCCCTTGCTGGATCAAGAAGGAGGAGACGTCTCCCGTCCCGTACGTGTGTTGAACGCGGAGGTGCTGTCCGTTCAGCACTTGGACATCGGTGATCTGAATCACGTCGAGTACGACTCCATCATCACCATCCCCTTGCAAGCTTCCGCACGCGATCTACAAGTGGTATGTAGATGCAAACTCTCTCCCTTGACTCGTTGCTTAGATGAACTCATAGATGGATCTTGGTGAAACCGTAGGAAATTTTTTAATTTTCTGCAACGTTCCCCAACAGTGGCATCATGAGCTAGGTCTATGCGTAGTTCTCTTTGCACGAGTAGAACACAATTTTGTTGTGGGCGTGGATCTTGTCAACTTGCTTGCCTCTACTAGTCTTTTCTTGCTTCAGCGGTATTGTGGGATGAAGCGGCCCGGACCAACCTTACACGTACGCTTACGTGAGACCGATTCCACCGATTAACATGCACTAGTTGCATAAGGTGGCTGGCGGGTGTCTGTCCCTCACACTAGTTGCATAAGGGGGCAGAGACCCATTTTTCCTCTTTGGACAGCCAGTTTCCCCTCCCTTTCTCATCTCTCCCTCACTCCTGGCAAGTTCCAGAGCATCCCAAGCTTCTTTCACCCTTGTTTATTCCCCCTGCAGCTACCAGACATAGGTGGGCGCGCGAGTGCGCGCGGAAAAGCCACGGATGCCGGCCAAACACGCGCTCTGGAGCACGTCATCGCGCTCTCGACCGTTGACGCCGCGTCCCCCGACCACCTCGGGCCTCCCCTGCACGCCAGTCGATACCCCTCGACGTCCGCAACACGCCACGCCCCTGGGCCCCTCCTCCTTCTCCCTCCTGTTGCCTCCTTTCGCACGCGCACCAGCCGCCCGAGAGCCCCAATGGCCGAGCTCACACGCGCGATGCTCTGGCCCTCCCCTGCTCTCTCTCTTCTCTCCCCTAGCTCTGGACCGAATCCAGGAACACCCCAGACACACCGCGACGAGCTCCCGTGGCCCGTAGCGACGAGCACGAGCTCGCTGGCGCACGAACCCGCGGTGCACCATCGCCTCGCCATATAAGGCCGCCCGAGGCCTCTCTCTGGAGTCCTTTGGCTCTCTCTCTCTCCCGTACGCTCCCCAGGCCCATCCATTCCTCCCCTAGTGCCGTCATTCACCTCCATGGCCGGAAATCTTGCCACCGGCCACTGCTCAAATTCGAGCTCTCCGGTGCTCCTCTCCCCCTCACACCTGCACCAGAGCATCACCCACTTCCCCACGACCCTCTCCCGGACTCCACTTCTTCTTCTCCGCAGCCGCAGCACCATGCCCCAACCTCACCATCAGCCTCGTCCGCCACGGCCAGTGCCCTGCTCGACCCGGTGCCCCTGGGTGACCATGCCACCCACGGTTAGATGCGGCGTGGCCTCCTGAGTGCGCGGGTACGCCGGGCGTCGCCGGAGGTGGCCAGTACCGCCGGGGAGGACGCCGGCGCCCGCTTAGCCTTGCCTCCCCTGCCTCTGCTCTGTTCGAGCGGGAGGTAGGAGACGGCCTAGGCACTGGGCCCCGCTCGTCAGCGACCCAGTGGGCGGGCCCCGCCCGTTTAAGTGGAAACGGGCTCTGCCCGCTGCCGCCTTCGCTCGGGGAAGGCGTCTTCCATGGAATACGCCCTCGACGTCGCCCCTGTCGCCGCTGGGCCGGCCCAGTGGCGCCCTACTGCTAAACTTCGCCCAGCGCGCCGCCGCCGCCCAGATCCAGCCCGTTTGGGTAAAAATCTTTGTCTTTTTTTTCCAGAAACTTGTAAAATCCATAAACAATTCAAATGGACTCCAAATTTGATGATTCAAATTTCTAGTGACTATAAATCATGATCTATCTGGTGATGCAACATGCACATTTTTCCAGAGACCTTTTCTTCACAAATATTTACCAAACCCTATCTTTCTTATTTCTGTGATGAATTTTAGAAAATCACAGGGAGCTCAAACTTGCTCCAAATGCCATGATTCCAATTCCTAGATGCATCTAAGTTCATAACTTAGTTTATGAACATTTTTCTTAATACTTTCTGTACCCCACAAAATAATGAGCCATTTCTTCATATTTGACAACTTTGCAAAATTCATAAGAAAATCATTTCAACTCCAAATCCAGTGAAACCAATTCCTAGATGCTTCTAAAATCATCCTTTGTTAAATGGGTGCCTTTGCTCATTTTTCAAAAATATGTTTCTGTACACTTCTTGCAATTCCATAAACTCCTTGATCCCATCCTATCAAAATGTTCAGAAATAACCACTGATCCAATTCCAATGAAACTACTCTGGTTATTTTTCATATAACCAGAGATGTTCTAGAAAAGTAAAATTAATATTTTTAGAGCACTTTTATTTTCTGCCTTGTTGTGTTGCTTACTGTGCTTGCTTTCGATGATAGTTGACGAAGTAGACGGAATGCTCGGAGTTGGACCAGAGATATTTGAAGACCTCGAAGACTTTGTTAAAACAGGCAAGTAGCCCTTTGACCATGTCTATGAAACCTTGTTATGCATGTCATATAGCACCATATTGTTGTTGCAACGGAATCATGATGAGGTAGTAACCACTTTGATGGGTTGCCACCGTACTTCCTCGTTGATACTTGCATTGTGCATGAACCTACCTTCTTATGAGGGTTATGTCGGTGGGAGTAGATAGGGTGCTAAAGTAGATGCTACGTAAAAAGGGACGGGAATATGCATGATGAAGGAGACTAAGTATTTTCAAAGGACTTTTCGAAAACCCCATCGGGTGTCACTTATGCCCGGGGGAGATGATGAGTTGGGTAGCCACTTGATGACGAAGTGGTTTACCGAGGCAAGTGTGTGTTGTTTTCAAAACGGATTGGTTGAAGTTGCGATCGTTATTACAACCTTACATGCGCAACCACTCTACCCTTATATGGGAAAGGGCATTATTGGTTACCTAGGTCGATACTAGCTTGGAGCCCACATTACTAGTGACGGGGGATAGTTGGTGATCTCTCTCGGGACGGGGTCGTGCCAGGTAGGACGGCCATGACTGTCTTTACAGGGCACCGGACACACCGTTGGTACCCCGTGCTTGTGGTATGTGATGAATATGGGAGCGAGGCTCCACAACTTTATGATGTGACATGTTAGGCACGGGGGTTACTACCAATCGAGTGGACTCCATGTTAGTGTCGTCTAGGGAAAGGTAGTGATCGGGTGCTTACCCCGGGTACTTGAGGTACCGTGGGTCGTGGATGACACGGAAGTTCCCCGGATCTTGTGGGTAAAGTGTGCAACCTCTGCAGAGTGTAAAACTATTCGAATAGCCGTGTCCACGGTCAAGGACAGTTGGGTAACCGCTCTTGGGCTACGTCCACATATTTACAAATCAGTGTGTGTGTTTGGATAACTACTTGGGTCAAGTCAAGGGACTTGACATGATTGAGTTGGGTTGGTGCCCACTCTATTTATGTTGATATCTGTAACCTGTCCTCATGGTTACTTGAATTCTCCTGATGCATGTCTTGCAAGTTGTTGAACATGTCATTGCACTCAAAACTAGCTTTCTGCAAAAATTTACCATATCATGTGTTGTTACATCTTGGACCAAAACATGGGTTGCTTGCGAGTACATTCAAAGTACTCATTGGCTCGCCACTGGTTATTTTATTGGCCAGGCATGAAAGAACAAGATACATTGAAGAGTTCCTTGGTGATGATCGTGCGAGCTAGGACGCTTCCCCAGTCAGAATGCCTGTAGGGTTAAGGCAGATGGCATGGGTCCAAGTTATTGACGAAGATTTCCGCTGCAAAGTTATACTCAAGACTTGACCATAATGGTCCTATTTGTGTAATACGGTATGTATGGATGTAAGCCTCTTGTTATTCAGCTTCTGTGTGTTCAGTGAGCATTGATCTCTGGGATCACTGTACACGTGCATTCGGTGATCACGACTTTTGAGTCGGGGTCCCCACAGAGCTGGTATCAGAGCCATCCTGACTGTAGGAAGCCTTAGTTAGCATGGTCGTTAGTTAGGGTAAAACTATTTCCAAAACTACTACTAGTTTTCAAAACTATCTATACTTCTCTTTCCTTCCCAGTTTTTTTTCGAAAACTAAGGTATACTTTCCTTATTGATCTCTTCCCCTTCAAAACCTTTGGTCGCTAGAACCCTTATGCCCCTGACCACTGGATTCCTTGTAATCCTCGTGGATAATCTAGAAGGAAGATGCCTTGCCATACATTCATTCACATCACCGGGACTCAAATTGGCGACACCACAACAAGACGATGCCAACAGAAGATACGCCTTTGAAGAGTGAGGACATGAAGACCCAGAGGATGGTGAAACCTTCGGCATTACACCAAGATGGTGCAACCTTAGCCTACGATGACCAGGGCATAGGAAATGCAAGATCATGATATAGATCGCAAATAGAGCAGTCCTGTCCCTACCGTTGTTGTATCGACAACCACCGGTGGATGAGAACCTCGCCATTTGGTCCGCCTCACGATAGTGAGCAGGAAAACAGTTCTCTTCATCCCCCGCTCTTGGTGTCGATGTTGTCACCAACGTAACCGACATGATGGACCTCTATTATGCCTTGTTAATGTCATTGCATAAAGGATTATCTACTTAGTACCTTCGACGCCTTAGAAGTCAAAAAGGGATCATCATGATCAAGAAAACAATAGAAGACCGAGTCAATGCCTGCTATGAGAAGCCACCTTCACCCCATCACTTCAATAGGAAAGAAGTTGTTGAAGACTCTTCAAGCTCAACCGGGATTGTTTCATCAAACAACTACAAGAGACGTAGCAGCACCTGAGGAAACCCGGGAGACTGCACGAGGCACAAGGCACGACTATGGAGTCCGAGAACCCCTAGGGTAGGATGAGTCGTGTACCCCCTATGCGCAGTCGAGTCCGTATGATGGTTCGATTAGAACCATGATTGTGTGTTGCTTGTTTTTATTTGTTGTGTTTTTGATATCAGTCGCCCTTTTTGCCCTAGGGAACAAGTACGCGACTATATCACCTGCCTTATTTTGTTGTTTGTGTTTGGCCTTTTTGGCACTTGTTTGTTTGCACCTGCACTATAGAACCCCCTTTAGGCATCCCACCTCCTCTATGCTACTTTTTCCTCTCGTCTCTCTCTCCTCAACTGAAGACCAGCAAGACAAGATGCACCAAGAAATCTGCTTCGGCAACCAACTAGCAATGAAGACTTTTGTTGCAGCCTCGTCGACCAAGTGAAACCCCGTAGAGTTATGTTTAACCCTCCAGACTAGAAACCCATTCCTAGACCCTTCGAGACTTCATGAGATACCCCAGTCCTTAACCATGTGCTTAACCCACAGAATTGCAAGAGAACCAGTTAAGCCTCTGTAAACCCTCACACAACACTGGGTTCATTATGGAACTAGTGGACATAGTGAACAAGCACATTATCATCCTAATATAGCACCAAGACTGACGATGCCATAGGGAAGACCAGTTTGAGGATATAGGAATTGAGGACAAATGACTTGGTGAGTTTATATCAGTGACCTTGAGGAATTATCTGAGACTTTGGTGGATTATGAGGCTTTCATGTTGGTAGATGGACTTGGTGGGGTCATGATTATAGAGTAGCATAGCTTTCATTGCCTCTGAGTAAATTGGAGTTAGTAGGACAATTGTAGTCGCAAGCTGAAATTCTCGGATATATAAGGATTTGACTTAGCCAGTGATATGGATAGTAGATAGTTGATATTGCAATAATGACTTGGGGGAAAAGTGAAGAAATCCTCGTTGGACATGAGATTTGGATTTAAGTAGGTGATCCTAGTTGAATATAGATGATAATGTATATCTACATGGTTCGGAGTAAATTGGATTTAGACTGATGAACTCGATCATGATACCATGTTTCTCGGTGGACGATAAACTAGGAGACTGGATTAATTGTCGGAGTTGATTTAGGAATTTATATAAGCTTGAGGTTGAAGTTTACATAGCCATGATAATGGAAATTGGTGGACTGACTATAGCAAGGTAGCTCTTTCAAGTATTTGGGGGACTAAAGGACTAGATAGAACAATTGGCATCTCAGGGACTGTGCTTAAGGATAAAGGTGACAAACGTTCGCTCGCACACTAGAATCCTTGAAACCCTTAAGCCTTACCAAGCCACAACATGGTCGGATCCTGACCTTGGGCTTTGGCTCTAGATCGATAAGACCTTGGCCAATGCTCAACCGTGACCATCCCCAATGCCTCAGCCCACTTTACGTACCCCATAGACTTCATGGAGTGCTTGGACAAGTTAGTTGTCATCTTTCTTTGATGACATACTTGTCTACCCGAAGACGGGAGAAGAATCGTTGAGCTGGTCAAGGAACATCTAAAGACCGTCGTGCCTAGGAGGAAGAACTACGCCAACCACCATCTTCAAGAAGTATACCTCCGCACCAAAGACCAGGCATATCTGCAAACCACTTCTCTCGAAGGAACCAAGCATTTCCATGTCAAAAGGAAGCTCACACCAAGATTTATCGGCCCTCTCCAAGATCACCGCAAGACGAAGAATAGGCGGCTACCAGCTGGAGTTACCACCTGTGTTACCTACTGTGCACAATGTTTTTCCACACGACACCACTCCGGAAACGTTTCCAACTTCCTAACTAGCCTGGTCTCTACAAGGACATCGATCACCGAGCCATCGACCCCTAGCCCAATCTAACCTAGCGCGAGCTACCGATTAGCAACCTGGATCAAGAAGAGCGTCATACACGAAGCCACACCATCAAGTACTTCAAGCTCGATGGAGCACCAAACAGAAGCAGAAGCAATATGAGGACGTGAAGACTACCCCGAATCCAAGTTTCCGCATCCCTTTCCGCGCCTAGTCTGGGAATCTCGGGGACGAGATTCTTGTAAGGGGGGTAGGTCTGTCACACCCTGATTTTCATGGCACAACACTTAAGCTAATAAATCATGATAAATTGTGGTTTGACAAAAACTTTTGTGTGTTTTGGTCTTTGCTTGATTTGATTTTGACTGCTGTTGGCAAGTGCTCTAAAAATCAAATAAATCCCCCAACTCTTATACTCCTTCTCCTTGATCCAAAGACCTTGCCCAATGATCATGCCATGTGTATAGGACATAAAAATAATTCCTTACAAAAATAATTTGGCCAAATAGTATTTTCAAAAAAATTAGTTTTCCAAAAACCCTTGAATTGAGATTTGCACTTCAAGTACTTAATTAAGGGCAGTAAAAATCTTTCCAAAAATATACTTGACTCCTATTATATATAGGACACCCAGAAACCATAAAAGTATAATTTTAAAAGTTATTTCCCTATTTTATTTAAAAGCTTTTTCTTAAGGCCAGAAATGGTCTTTAATAGGGAAAAATTATTTTATTGCTTCAAAAATATTTGACAAAAATTAGGGAAACTCATAGGACATATATTGTCCATATATATGAGTTTCAACACATGGTCATGATCAAAATATTGGACAAAACCTCCCAAAACCATTCCTGCTCATTTCAAGGATTTGAAATATTTCCACAGGAAATATTTTCATAAAATTCCAAGAAAATTCTAGCATGTCACATATGACATGTTTGATGGTCTTGCCAAGTTTCATGTCATGGAGAACAGTATAACCCCATGAAACCCTCTCAAAACCACTTCTGTCCTTTTTCAAGTTTGAACAACTTTGCACTGCCAAACATGTCCAAATGTTCTCAAACCTTGTGAACATGCTCAAATGGTCTAATAATTTATCTAGACCAAGTGGCACAAGTTGGAGAACAAGTTAACTTGATCAAAGTGCCCCAAAACCCTTCCTGTCCAGAACCAAATTTGAACAACTCTACATTGGAAACCTTCTCCTTTTGATCTCAACTTTCGTGGACATGTTCATAACCTCAAATGATGACACTACACCAAGTGGTGCATCAAGGAGAACAGATTTGCATGACTAAATCTTGGAAAGTCCATTTCTGTTGATTTCTAGGGTTCACAAAAGTTGCATTGGCAACTTTGCCCAAATAATCTCAATCTTGGTGGAACCTCTTATTTTCTCATGACATTCTACCCTGTCAAGCCTCATGACAAGGGAAGACCATTTGCTTGCCCAAACCTACATCAAACACCTTCTGCCACTTTACCAAAATCCCATTTTGGCCTCTTCCACTAATCTCCATGGACTCCACATTTTACCATCACCCCTCCTAGTCCCACTCAACCTCTGGTGTCCTTCCCTGCCCGAGAGGCAATGATGAAGGGGGGCAGAGACCCATTTTTCCTCTCTGGACAGCCACTTTCCCCTCCCTTTCTCATCTCTCCCTCACTCCTGGCAAGTTCCAGAGCATCCCAAGCTTCTTTCACCCTTGTTTATTCCTCCTGCAGCTACCAGACACAGGTGGGCGCGCGAGTGCGCGCGGAAAAGCCGCGGATGCCGGCCAAAGATGCGCTCTGGAGCACGTCATCGCGCTCCCGACCGTTGACGCCGCGTCCCCCGACCACCTTGGGCCTCCCCCGCACGCCAGTCGATACCCCTCAACATCCGCAACACGCCACGCCCCTGGCCCCCTCCTCCTTCTCCCTCTTGTTGCCTCCTTTCGCACGCGCACCGGCCGCCCAAGAGCCCCAATGGCCGAGCTCACACGCGCGATGCTCTGGCCCTCCCCTGCTCTCTCTCTTCTCTCCCCTAGCTCTGGACCGAATCCAGGAACACCCCAAACACACCGCGACGAGCTCCCGTGGCCCGTAGCGACGAGCACGAGCTCGCCGGCGCACGAACCCGCGGTGCACCATCGCCTCGCCATATAAGGCCGCCCGAGGCCTCTCTCTGGAGTCCTTTGGCTCTCTCTCTCTCCCGTACGCTCCCCAGGCCCATCCATTCCTCCCCTAGTGCCCTCATTCACCTCCATGGCCGGAAATCTTTCCACCGGCCACTACTCAAATTCGAGCTCTCCGGTGCTCCTCTCCCCCTCACACCTGCACCAGAGCATCACCCACTTCCCCATAGCCCTCTCCCGGACTCCACTTCTTCTTCTCCGCGGCCGCAGCACCATGCCCCAACCTCACTGTCAGCCTCGTCCGCTGCGGCCAGTGCCCTGCTCGACCCGGTGCCCCTGGGTGACCATGCCACCCACGGTTAGATGCGGCGTGGCCTCCTGAGCGCGCCGGTACGCCGGGCGTCGCCGGAGGTGGCCGGTACCATCGGGGAGGACGCCGGCGCCCGCTCAGCCTTGCCTTCCCTGCCTCTGCTCTGTTCGAGCGGGAGGTAGGAGACGGCCTGGGCACTGGGCCCCACTCGTCAGCGACCCGGTGGGCGGGCCCCGCCCGTTTAAGTGGAAACGGGCTCTGCCCGCTGCCGCCTTCGCTCGGGGAAGGCGTCTTCCATGGAATACGCCATCGACGTCGCCCCTGTCGCCGCTGGGCCGGCCCAGTGGCGCCTTGCTACTAAACTTCGCCCAGCGCGCCGCCGCCGCCCAGATCCAGCCCGTTTGGGTAAAAATCTTTGTCTTTTTCTTTTTCCAGAAACTTGTAAAATCCATAAACAATTCAAATGGACTCCAAATTTGATGATTCAAATTTCTAGTGACTCTATAAATCATGATCTATCTGCTGATGCAACATGCATATTTTTCCAGAGACCTTTTCTTCACAAATATTTACCAAACCCTATCTTTCCTATTTCTGTGATGAATTTTAGAAAATCACAAGGAGCTCAAACTTGCTCCAAATGCCATGATTCCAATTCCTAGATGCATCTAAGTTCATAACTTAGTTTATGAACATTTTTCTTAATACTTTCTGTACCCCACAAAATAATGAGCCATTTCTTCATATTTGACAACTTTGCAAAATTCATAGGAAAATCATTTCAACTCCAAATCCAGTGAAACCAATTCCTAGATGCTTCTAAAATCATCCTTTGTTAAATGGGTGCCTTTGCTCATTTTTCAAAAATATGTTTCTGTACACTTCTTGCAATTCCATAAACTCCTTGATCCCATCCTATCAAAATGTGCAGAAATAACCACTGATCCAATTCCAATGAAACTACTCTGGTTATTTTTCATATAACCAGAGATGTTCTAGAAAAGTAAAATTAATATTTTTAGAGCACTTTTATTTTCTGCCTTGTTGTGTTGCTTACTGTGCTTGCTTTCGACGATAGTTGACGAAGTAGATGGAATGCTCGGAGTTGGACCAGAGATATTTGAAGACCTCGAAGACTTTGTTAAAACAGGCAAGCAGCCCTTTGACCATGTCTATGCAACCTTGTTATGCATGTCATATAGCACCATATTATTGTTGCAACGGAATCATGATGAGGTAGTAACCACTTTGATGGGTTGCCACCGTACTTCCTCGTTGATACTTGCATTGTGCATGACCCTACCTTCTTATGAGGGTTATGCCGGTGGGAGTAGATAGGGTGCTAAAGTAGATGCTACGCAAAAAGGGACGGGAATATGCATGATGAAGGAGACTAAGTATTTTCAAAGGACTTTTCGAAAACCCCATCGGGTGCCACTTATGCCCGGGGGAGATGATGAGTTGGGTAGCCACTTGATGACGAAGTGGTTTACCGAGGCAAGTGTGTGTTGTTTTCAAAACGGATTGGTTGAAGTTGCGACCGTTATTCCAACCTTACATGCGCAACCACTCTACCCTTATATGGGAAAGGGCATTATTGGTTACCTAGGTCGATACTAGCTTGGAGCCCACATTACTAGTGACGGGGGATAGTTGGTGATCTCTCTCGGGACGGGGTCGTGCCAGGTAGGACGGCAATGACTGTCTTTACAGGGCACCGGACACACCGTTGGTACCCCGTGCTTGTGGTATGTGATGAATATGGGAGCGAGGCTCCACAACTTTATGATGTGAAATGTTAGGCACGGGGGTTACTACCAATCGAGTGGACTCCATGTTAGTGTCGTCTAGGGAAAGGTAGTGATCGGGTGCTTACCCCGGGTACTTGAGGTACCGCGGGTCGTGGATGACACGGAAGTTCCCTGGATCTTGTGGGTAAAGTGTGCAACCTCTGCAGAGTGTAAAACTATTCGAATAGCCGTGTCCACGGTCAAGGACAGTTGGGTAACCGCTCTTGGGCTACGTCCACATGTTTACAAATCAGTGTGTGTGTTTGGATAACTACTTGGGTCAAGTCAAGGGACTTGACATGATTGAGTTGGGTTGGTGCCCACTCTATTTATGTTGATATCTGTAACCTGTCCTCATGGTTACTTGAATTCTCCTGATGCATGTCTTGCAAGTTGTTGAACATGTCATTGCACTCAAAACTAGCTTTCTGCAAAAATTTACCATATCATGTGTTGTTACATCTTGGACCAAAACATGGGTTGCTTGCGAGTACATTCAAAGTACTCATTGGCTTGCCACTGGTTATTTTATTGGCCAGGCATGAAAGAACAAGATATATTGAAGAGTTCCTTGGCGACGATCGTGCGAGCTAGGACGCTTCCCCAGTCAGAATGCCTGTAGGGTTAAGGCAGATGACATGGGTCCAAGTTATCGACGAAGATTTCCGCTGCAATGTTATACTCAAGACTTGACCATAATGGTCCTACTTGTGTAATACGGTATGTATGGATGTAAGCCTCTTGTTATTCAGCTTCTGTGTGTTCAGTGAGCATTGATCTCTGGGATCATTGTACACGTGCATTCGGTGATCACGACTTATGAGTCGGGGTCCCCACACGGGTCTCGATGCTCAGCAGCTGTTCCTCGACGGTCAGCGGGGCGTTGGCGGCGATCTCCTCGCGTTTCGCCCTCCGTGTCTCGCGATCAGCCTCGATGGCTTGATTGACTGCTTGCGAGTGGCCAGGGAAGAAGTCTGCCCAAAACAAAAAGAAGCAGAGAGAAAGTCAGCAGTCGGCTTGACTTGCAGTCGGCAGCTTAAGGAAAGAAAGAAAAGAAACTCACCATCGACAATATCCTCGATCTCGTGGAAGTCGGAAGTCAGCATCGCCTCCCTGTCGGTCCAGGAGGAGCGCTCCATCTCGAACTCGGCCAGGAGGGCGGTCTCTTTCTTCTCCGCCTCGTCCTGGGCCGCCTTCAGCAGTTCCTTCTGCTCCGCCAACTGCTCGGCCAGCAAGTCGCGCTCTTTGGCGAGCTTTCCGCACTCCTCCTCCTTGGCGCGAAGGGCCGTGCTGACTTCGCCCAGCTGTTCCTGAAGAGCGGCATTGGCCTCTGAAAAAACAAACAGAAAGACGTTAAGTCGTCAGCAGCAAAGATCGCCGGGAAGATCCGGCCCGACTGCTCACCAGTCGGACCGAATCTCGGGGACAATAGCCCGCGGGTGCGCCAGCGCGCCCCCGCGAAAAAGAAGAAGAACTTACTCCGGCTCTCCGACAAGTCGGTAGTCCACTTCTCCAGCCGCTCAACGTTGCCGTTGTAGGCGGTGAGGTGGAGGTTGTGGTACTCCTGCAATAAAAATCCGACAAAAACAAAAATGAGGAACTCGCCAGATGGACTTCCGGGCCGCCTGCGCAGCAGCCGGCCCAAAACTCGGGGACTACACCCAGTGGGTGCGCTGGCACGCCCCCACAGAGAAGAATGAGGAAAGGCAAAGTCAAAAAAGAAAAACGAACTCGGATAGACGTCCGCGACGCCAGATGCGGCCTGGTGCAGCCCTGGATGGTTTCTCCTTCAGCTCGCAGCTTCGCCTGCACATCCAGGAGCGCCCAGTTCAGCGGACCGTCACCGCCTCCTCGCACCCATCCAGTAGGTGCAACACTTGATGCCTCGGCATCTGGAATGGCCGAGCTGGCGGTGCCGGCTTCCAAGGGGCGCAGCGCCGAGACCGCCTTCGCAAGACGGCGGCACGCCGGTGAGGCGACTTGAAGAAGCAGCCTCGCTACCGCCTCGTCCTCAGCCGGTGGCACCAGAGGGCCCGCCGGCTGCTTGCCATGCGGCGGAGGCGGCGGTGACGGCGAGGCTGTGCCCGACGCAGAGGCCTCGCCTCCGTCCCTCTCCACGATGGAGTGCTCCCCGCCGATTTCTCCAGTCTGCCCCGTGAACTCCGGGGGCGGCGGCGCGGAGCTCAGCGGGACGACCAGCAATGCCGACTGGCGGCGCACGACCTCCTCGACCCTCTGTTTGGTCGCGGCGGTGGCTTCGACCTCCTCCAGCCTCTTCTGGGCGGAGGCCGCCGCCTTCTCGGCCTCCGCCTTCTCCAGACGGTCGGCCTCTTCCTCGTCGCGCTTCTCCCGCGCGTTGTGCTCTGTCTCCTCCCGGAGGTCGGCGGTGGGGTCAATCCGCCGGGTGTTGGCGGACGTCTCGGCCGACCCCATGACAGAGGGGACGGCGACCCTCTCAAGAGAAAGAGGGGCCCTGAAGCAGAAAACAGAATGAAAAATACTCGGGAAGAATTCGTCAAAGAAAACAAGACAAAGGCGGCGAAGGCTTACGCAGAGACTAGCGGCGGCTTCTTCACTTCCTTGCGGAAGTGGTTGGCCTTCGCGACCGCCTCCTCCCGCTTGGTCGCGGCGGCCGCCCCCTTGAACTTCTTCGGCCGACCGCCGAGCGAATTCGGCGGGGCCCGACTTGACCGGTCAAGCCGGCGGAAGAGCTCGCGCCCGGATGGCCGGCTTTGGGTTGGCGGCGCGGGACGACTTCCCCTTCGGTGTCGTCTTCTGGCCAATCGGTGAAGGTCACCGAGGGCCGGAGGCCGCCTTCCGCTCCCCCTCCTCCGCCTTCGGCATCGGCCTCCATCGCCGCGGCCCCCAAGTCGGGGTCCTCGACGTTGCTCTCCGCTTGATCTGGAGCGTAGTCGCGGGGCTGTCCATTGGCGCCGACTGCAGGCGGGATGAGAGGGTTCTGACTCGAAGAAAGCCAAGAAGATCAGAAGTCGGATTCGGCTGCAAAGAAAAACAGAAAGCAAAAATATACGACTTACCGCAGGAGGGGGGTTGGCATGCGAGTACGGCTCTTTGCCGAACTGCCAATCTTCCGCGAGCTCGCAGTTCGCGATGTGATTCACCATCTTCGCCACCTCCGCGTGGGGCATGTCCCAGGTGCACATCCGACTCGGGTATCGGCGGCCGCTCATCTGATTGATCAGATGAGGTCGGCCTTGGAGAGGGAGGACTTGGCGCGCCACGAAGGCGGCCAGCAAGTCGGCCCCGACCAGGCCTTCCGACTGCGTCAACACCCGGAGTCGCACGATGGTGGCGGCACCGGCAGGAGTCAGCGTCTGGGCCCGGTGGGACCAATTGGGAAGCCTCCCAGCCGGCGCCCCGGCCTCATAGGGCAGCAGGTTGACCCAGTCGCCCTCCGCAGCGACGTTCTTCACGTAGAAGTACGAGCGCTGCCACATCATCACCGACTTGATCAGCGCGATGAAGGGGAATGGATTGTCGGCGGTCGACCTGCGCATTGCGATGAAGGCGCCGCATTGAGCCGGCACGCCGGTGACGTGCGTGCCGAGCTTGGATTGAAAGAGCTCTCCCCACAGCTCGATAGTGGGGAGAACACCGAGGAAACCCTCGCACAGGGTGGCGAAGGCGGCCAGCAGCACCACCGTGTTGGGGGTGAGGTGGTGCGGTTGGAGTCCGTTGAACTCCAAGAAGGAGCAGAGGAAGCCGCTCGCCGGCAGGCCCAGGCCGCGCATAAGGTGCGAGTGGAATATGACCCGCTCGCCCTCCTGCGGCGCTAGCCTTATTTCCCCCGCCGGCGGGGCGCGGGCTCACACCAAGTTCGCGCCGGGGAGCCGGCGCATCTTGCGAAGGTGCTCGATGGCGTCGTCGTCTACTTCGGAGCCGTCCCAAACACCGGAACTCACGGCAGGAGCCGCGGCGGCGGAGGAAGAGCTCATCGCTACAGAGCGGTGCGGCGTGGTGTGGCGATGGCTGGAGGAAGAAGAAGCAGGAGGAGGCGGGGGAGCAGGGAGGAATGGCGCGTGTGTCTCCCGTCCAGCCCCCCCCTGCCTACTTATAGGCCTGCGGGCTGAGAAGCCGATGGGGCGGCATGGGATTAACTGCACGCAGGACCCCACGCCCCCCACGATTTACCCACGAAGTTACTGCACGCAGTAACGACGTGGGAAACCCAACCGCCCGCACGGCCGCAACGGATCCGTTCGCGCGCCGAGGCGCGGTAGTGGCGGGCCCCGCCTAACGACCAGTCCCGTCGCGCGCGTGGGCAGGCAGACTGCCCTTGCCATGTGGCGCCGCGCGACGGGGCCGAGGCGGGCGACCGCAGGAAGCATATCAGGCACGCCGCCTGGTTCTCGCCGCGACATACGAAACTCCCCCAAGGAGCAAGACGGCCCTCGATGAATCCGACTCTAGCCAATCGGCTCGAGCGTGCCGGCTCTTGAAGAATCCGACTCCAGCCAATCGGCTTGGAGGAAGGCGGCTGCCAAAGCTTGCTTTCCCCCATCCAAGGAATTAAACTGCTGAGGCGCACGACGTATCCACCTCGGAGCCTCACCAGCTTCGGGGACTACTGTCGGAGTAATGGGCCACGGGTAGGCTAACCCGAGACCCAGAACCTTTCAAGACATAGGGACAGACTGCGCCCCTCAAGTACCTACGGCGACTCCAGGATGAGCCGAGTCCCAGAAGGCGACTCCAGGATGAGCCGAGTCCCAGACGGCGACTCCAGGATGAGCCGAGTCCCAGAAGGCGACTCCGAGAAGAGCCGAGTCCCTGAGGCGACTCTCATCTCGGCCGAGTCCCAGAGGCGACTCCGGAAGAAGCCGGCTATGGGGAGTCGGCCCGCGACTCCCAACCACCCGGTAATTAAAGACAAGCATGGCCACAGTGCGTCGTACTCACGGAGATCTCCGCCCGGTGCGGCACTGTTGCCATGCCAACCCTGACATCAGCCCCTTGGGCGGGGCCCTGTACCCACGGTGCCTTGTCTGTACGGCCCAGAGACGGCGGGGCCTACCGGTCAGCGAGAGTATTGAAGACGTCGGGCGCGCCGAGAGTCGGACCCGTTGGGAGTCGGCCCCCCGAAGCCGGCCGGCCCCTCCCACGGGCCCCATGCGCCATTAACCAGATGCGACCGGGGAATGGCCACAGTAGTCGCCCGCAGGCGGCGGCACTGTTTCCATAACCCCATGACCATGCTTGCGTCATTAGAAGCACGGCTACAGTGATCTGCAGCCGGCAAGACCCGCCCGCGGCAGACGCGGGCTGACGCCCACGTAACAGGCTAGTCGGCGGGACCCACCAGTCGGCGGGCCCAAGGAGTCGGCGGAGAAGACGGTGCCTGAGAGACAGACGGCTGGGACCCGCACCCAGCCGGTTTTACCATTGTAACCCTGGGGGGTAGGCCTATATAAACCCCCCAAGGCACCCATGCAAAGGGTTGGCATCCAGTAGCATTAGACAGAACACGAAGGAGGGAGAGAGCTAGCCTTACCTTCTCCTTCTCCCAGAAACAGCTCTAGGAGCACCCTTGTATTCACTTTGCCTTAGTGATCATGCGGAGACCCCGCAGAGCAGCAGTAGGGGTGTTATCTCCTCGGAGAGCCCTGAAGCTGGGTAAGATCCGCCGGCGTGCATGTCTTCGCCTCATCCCGTTTCCAGGCACCGGCGATGTTCTACTCGCCCCCACCATGATAAGACATCCTTTGGCATATGTCGCACCCAACCCCCGACAAGTATCGTACGCCCGAAATGTACTATAAGAGTGTCCTGAAGGGTGCCCGCAAGATTGCGGATGAGTGCCCCAAGGATGTAACTTTTGAGTAGACTCGCAATGTGTTATCCTGTGCGTTGAAAACTTTGTTCATATGTGCTAAGCAACGCTTATTAATTTAAAATATTACCTTCTGTGCAGCCGTTTATCAAATCTGAGAGATGGCAAGTCGTCGGCTTCAGCCCCCATGCCACGAGTGCTGGGGTGTTCGGGATAAACTTGAGCGCTCTTGTTCCCATCTTTTGGGTCCATCTAGGGAGGCGCTCAAAAGAACGAACAAGGCAACCGGACTTATAACGCTTGAACACTCTCACTTAGCCATAGAATTCTATAATTTTAAATTTCGGCGAAGCCCCTAGTGTTCGGAAGACCGAGTTCGGGGCGCTATCCACGCCTGGGCCGGACGAAGCCGGTTCCTCGCTCTAAGCGGCATAAGTCTTTAGGGACTCAAAAAAACCTCTCGAACAGCGACCAGCTCTCGCCTTATCATGACAGTCAGTTTTAGCTTTCTCCACTGAGGCGCTCGCCCAGCTCAACCGGGGCGCAATCGCAGTGGTTCTCCCAGTGCTACCCTAGCCGATAGAACGGAACGTAAGGTACCAAAACATGGGAGCCGGGCAAACCCAACTATTGACCCAAGACATGATTCGGAGCCGATGCATATAATGCTATAAGTTCGGGGTGCCGCACTTGTGAAAGTGTTCGGACTTATCACACCATAGTGCGGGGAACATAAGCCCATGGTGTATTCGGCTGTACCAAAGTGTACGGATACAAGATTTCATAAATGAACATATATGTAAAAAAGAAATGCAATTATAAGCAAAAAGTGATGTATTGTTTATTCAAGGGATTCTGCTATGAGTGCAGAACGATACAAATAGTGCGGTAAGCAAGGGTTTGGACTATTAGACATGTCCCCCTCCAGGGGTAGGCTGCGGAATGGTGTATTAAACAGATTTAATGCTCATAATGGAGACCACTTGAGTGTTCGTCGTAGCCATTGTCCCTCCCTGGCTGTTGCATCGTGAGTTTGGCAGATCTACTGCCGGACAGGGCCTCTGGTAAACGGAGTCCTGTGGAAAAAAAGAAAAAAAGAAAGTGACACACGTGGGAGCCCCTGGTGTGGTTGAGCCGCACTCTGGGCCTATCATGGTCGTACCCCTCCCCCTATGCCCATGGTATCTTCAGAGCGTAATGATGTACGCGAAGAGCTCGTCTTGCAATCATGCAAGGGCTGGGGTTGGGGCCGCATTGCTACGCGTGCTCGGAATGTGCCAGGTGGTCTTGATGTATGTTACTCCGGACGCGTTTATTCATGTTCGGTCGTTTAATGGCCGGACTCGAGAATTGCCTTAAGAGGCTGCTCTGTACTTCTGCCGCGAGAGCCGCTGTGTGTTCCTCCATTTGGAGGGAGCGTTCAGTGTTTCCGTTGACCGTGATGACTCCACGAGGGCCTGGCATCTTGAGCTTGAGGTATGCATAATGCGGCACCGCGTTGAACTTTGCAAACGCGGTTCGTCCGAGCAGAGCATGATAGCCACTGCGGAACGGGACTATGTCGAAGATTAACTCCTCGCTTCGGAAATTATCCGGGGATCCGAAGACCACTTCTAGTGTGACTGAGCCTGTACAATTGGCCTCAACACCTGGTATGACGCCTTTGAAGGTCGTCTTTGTAGGTTTAATCCTTGAGGGGTCTATGCCCATCTTGCGCACTGTATCCTGATAAAGCAGGTTCAGGCTGCTGCCGCCGTCCATCAGGACTCTAGTGAGGTGAAATCCATCGACGATTGGGTCTAAAACCAATGCAGCGAATCCGCCATGGCGGATACTGGTGGGGTGGTCCCTTCGATCGAAAGTGATCGGGCAGGAGGACCATGGGTTGAACTTCGGGGCGACTGGCTCCATCGCATATACGTCCCTAAGTGCATGCTTCCGCTCCCTCTTGGGTATGTGGGTTGCGTATATCATGTTTACTGTCCGCACTTGTGGGGGGAAACCCTTCTGTCCTCTACTGTTCGGCGGCCGGGTCTCCTCCTCATCATCGCTATGCAGCCCCTTGTCATTGTTTTCGGCAATTAACTTGCCTGCCTGCTTGAATACCCAACAATCCCTGTTGGTGTGGTTAGCTGGCTTTTCGGGGGTGCCATGTATCTGGCAAGAGCGGTCGAGTATTCGGTCCAAATTGGACGGACCCGGAGTAGTTCTTTTGAATGGCTTTTTTCGCTGACCGGGTTTAGAGCCTCTGAATCCGGCATTGACTGCCGTATCCTCAGTGTTATCGCCATTAACGCGGCGTTTGTTTTTGTTGCGACGCGACCTGCCATTGTGGTCCTTGCTGTCCGGACTGCCAGAATTTTTGCTGAGGTTGTTACCGCGAGCTAGCCAGCTGTCCTCTCCTGCACAGAAGCGGGTCATGAGTGATGTGAGGGCTGCCATGGATTTCTGCTTTTCCTGTCCTAGGTGCCGGGCCAGCCACTCATCGCGGATGTTTGTTTGAAGGCTGCGAGGGCCTCTGCATCCGGACAATCGACGATTTGGTTTTTCTTTGTGAGGAACCGTGTCCAGAATTGTCTGGCCGATTCGTCTGGCTACTGAATTATGTGGCTTAGGTCATCGGCGTCTGGTGGTCACACATATGTGCCCTGGAAGTTGTCAAGGAATGCGGCTTCCAGGTCCTCCCAACACCCAATTGATTCTGCTGGCAAGCTGTTAAGCCAATGCCGAGCTGGCCCCTTAAGCTTGAGTGGGAGATACTTGATGGCGTGGAGATCGTCACTGCGGGCCATATGGATATGAAGGAGATAATCTTCGATCCAAACTGCGGGGTTTGTTGTGCCATCGTAGGATTCAATGTTCATGGGTTTAAACCCTTCAGGGATTTGATGATCCATTACTTCGTCTGTGAAGCATAGTGGGTGTGCGGCGCCTCTATATTGAGCAATATCACGACGTAGCTCAAGAGAGCTTTGTCTGCTATGTTCGGCCCGGCCGGAGTTGCTGTATCCGGCGCGACGGTAGTCGTCGTGGGTCGTGGGGCGCCCACGTGATCCGTAGATAGATCTGGATTATCTTGCCTTGTCCTCCAATATATCCCGCAAGTCCGGCACATTCCCCCGTGGCTTCGCGCTTTTCGAGCGGTGCCGGGGTACGGTTCTGGCGGAGGGCCTAGATGCCTCTCTATCGCGGCCACGAGGTGGTCGGTCTGCCGTATTGTGCGCTGGTGATGAAGGTTTGTATGCTTCCTCCTTTAGTCGGGGGAGAAACTTGCGTTTTGGGTAGCTTTTGGAGGTGCGTTCGAGTTCGTACTCTTCGGCTGCGAGGACCTCGGTCCATCTGTCGGCCAGCAGGTCTTGATCAGCTCGAAGCTATTGCTGCTTTTTCTTTAGGCTGTTCGCCATGGCCATTAGCCTGCGTTTAAAATGCTCTTGTTCGACGGGATCCTCGGGCACGACGAATTCGTCGTTGTTGAGGCTTGCCTCGTCTCCGGAGGGAGGCATGCAATTTTCATCCTCCTCATTTGCCGCTCTCTCTTGAGGGCTAGCTTCCCCGTCCTCCTGTGCTGAATCTTGCTGGAGGGGGTTGTCTCCGGCACTCTCTGGGGTGTTATTATCTCCGGTGCCGGAATCTCCATTCTTGCTGTGGCGGGATTTAGAGCGGCGCCGCTGACGTCGGCGCTTGAGCTGTTTCTTAGAGGAATCTGCCTCCGCTACTTCTTCGCCGTCCCCATCCTTTGGGGTGTCCACCATGTATATGTCCTATGACGAGGTGGTCTTCCAGTGCCCTGTAGGCGCTGGTTCTTGATCGTCTCCGGCATCGTCGTCCATACTGTCGATGTCTTCGGAGTCGTAGTCTAGCATGTCGGTTAGATCGTTGACAGTGGCTACAAAGTGGGTGGTGGGTGGGCTTTGAATTTCTTCGTCGTCCGCATCCCAACCATCCTGACCGCAGTCCGGCCAGGGTTCTCCTGATAACGAGAGATACTTTAGCGAGTGCTGAAAGATGTCCGCAGCGGTGAACTCCATGATCGGCGCCCAATCGGATTTGGTTGGCAGGGGCACAGGAGGTTTGGATCCCGGCAAGGAGTCCGACACCTCGGAGTCACGAGCTTTGCAAAGGACAAGGTCGGTATTCGGCTCCATCACCGTAGCAGTTGCAGCTCCCGAAGCGGTATCCAGCCACCGGTCCTCAATCTGCGCGGTCGGCTCCGAACTATGGGTCGGAGCAGATTCGTGTGCGGCCTCCAAGGTACTGTCCGGCGGCAGAGCTAGATCATGCCCATCGTGATAGTGCGGCACGCTCGGCTGTGGCTCGAATCCATCGAAGATCAAGTCTCCGCGGATGTCAGCCGTGAAGTTTAGGCTTCCAAATCTGACCTGATGGCCAGGGGCGTAGCTTTTGATCTGCTCCAGATGGCCAAGCGAATTGGCCCGCAGTGCAAAGCCGCCGAACACGAAGATCTGTCCGGGGAGAAAAGTCTCACCCTGGACGGCGTTGTTGTTGATTGAAGAAGCCATCAAGCCTATCGGTGACGACACAGAGGAACTCTCAATGAAAGCACTAGTGTCGGTGTCAAAACTGGCGGATCTCGGGTAGGGGGTCCCGAACTGTGCGTCTAGGCGGATGGTAACAGGAGACAAGGGACACGATGTTTTTACCCAGGTTCGGGCCCTCTTGATGGAGGTAAAACCCTACTCCTGCTTGATTGATATTGATGATATGGGTAGTACAAGAGTGGATCTACCACGAGATCAAGGAGGCTAAACCCTAGAAGCTAGCCTATGGTATGATTGTTGTAATAGTTGTTCGTCCTACGGACTAAAACCCTCCGGTTTATATAGACACCGGACAGGGCTAGGGTTACACAGAGTCGGTTACAATGGTAGGAGATCTACATATCCGTATCGCCAAGCTTGCCTTCCACGCCAAGGAAAGTCCCATCCGGACACGGGACGAAGTCTTCAATCTTGTATCTTCATAGTCTTGGAGTCCGGCCGATGATGATAGTCCGGCTATCCGGACACCCCCTAGTCCAGGACTCCCTCACCCGGTTTCAGCCAAGCAATTGTTTCATACTTAAGAATTTTTAAACCTTTTCAACTTTCACGCAATACATGAGCGTGAGCCATGGACATAGCACTATGGGTGGAATAGAATATAATGATGGGGGTTATGTGGAGAAGACAAAAGGAGAAGATAGTCTCACATCAACGCGGCTAATCAATGGGCTATGGAGATGCCCATCAATTGATGTTAATGTGAGGAGTAGGGATTGCCATGCAACGGATGCACTAGAGCTATAAATGTATGAAAGCTCAACAAAAGAAACTAAGTGGGTGTGCATCCAACTTGCTTGCTCATGAAGACCTAGGGCATTTGAGGAAGCCCATTGTTGGAATACACAAGCCAAGTTCTATAACGAAAAATTCCCACTAGTATATGGAAGTGACAAAACAAGAGACTATCTATCATAAGGATCATGGTGCTACTTTGAAGCACAAGTATGGAAAAGGATAGTAGCACTGCCCCTTTTTTCTTTTTTTTGGGCCTTTTTCTTGGCCTTTCTTTCTTTTTATTGGGGACAATGCTCTATGAATGATGATCATCACACTTCTATTCATTTACAACTCAATGATTACAACTCGATACTAGAACAAAGTATGACTCTATATGAATGCCTCCGGCGGTGTACCAGGAATGAATCAAGAGTGACATGTATGGAATAATATGCATGGTGGCTTTGCCACAAATACGATGTCAACTACATGATCATGCAAGGCAATATGACAATGATGAAACGTGTCATGATAAACGGAACGGTGGAAAGTTGCATGGCAATATATCTCGGAATGGCTGTGGAAATGCCATAATACGTAGGTATGGTGTCTGTTTTGAGGAAGATATAAGGAAGTTTATGTGTGATAGAGCGTATCGTATCATGGGGGTTGGATGCACCGGCGAAGTTTGCACCAAGTCTCAAGGTGAGAAAAGGCAATGCACGGTACCGAAGAGGCTAGCAATGATGGAAGGGTGAGAGTGCGTATAATCCATGGACTCAACATTAGTCATAAAGAACTCACATACTTATTGCAAAAATCTACAAGTCATCAAAACCAAGCACTACACGCATGCTCCTAGGGGGGAGGTTGGTAGGAGTTAACCATCGCGCGCCCCCGACCTCCACACAAGGGATGACACTCAAAGAACATCTCATGTTTCAAATTTGTTACATAACGTTTACCATACGTGCATGCTACGGGATTTGCAAACTTCAACACAAGTATTTCTCAATTTCACAACTACTCAACTAGCACAACTTTAATATCACTCCTTCATATCTGAAAACAATCATCAAGCATCAAACTTTTCTTAGTATTCAACGCACTCATAAGAGAGTTTTTACTAATGTTAAATACCTTGCATATTAGGATTAATTTCATGATTAAAGCAAATTACCATGCAATTTTGTAGGACTCTCAAAATAATATAAGTGAATCATGAGAGAACAATAATTTCTATAAAACAAATCCACCACTGCTCTCTAAAAGATATAAGTGAAGCACTAGAGCAAAAACTATATAGCTCAAAAGATAAAAGTGAAGCACATAGATTATTCTAATAAATTCCGAATCATGTGTGTCTCTCTCAAAAGGTGTGTACAGAAAGGATGATTGTGGTAAACTAAAAAGCAAAGACTCAAATCATACAAGACGCTCCAAGCAAAACACATATCATGTGGTGAATAAAAATATAGCTCCAAGTAAAGTTACCGATGGACGAACACGAAAGAGGGGATGCCTTCCCGGAGCATCCCCAAGCTTTGGCTTTTTGGTGTCCTTAGATTATCTTGGGGTGCCATGGGTATCCCCAAGCTTAGGCTATTGCCACTCCTTGTTCCATAATCCATCAAATCTTTACCCAAAACTTGAAAACTTCACAACACAAAACTCAACAGAAAATCTCGTGAGCTCTGTTAGCGAAACAAAACAAAACACCACTTCAAGGTACTGTATTGAACTCATTATTTATATTGGTGTTAAACTTACTTTATTCCAACTTCCCTATGGTTTATAAACTATTTTACTAGCTATAGATTCATCAAAATAAGCAAACAACACACGAAAAACAGAATCTGTCAAAAATAGAACAGTCTGTAGTAATCTGTAACTAACGCAAACTTCTGGAGCGCAAAAAATTCCACCAAATTAGGAAGTTCTAGATAATTTGTTTATTGATCTACTTCAAAAAGAATCAACTGAAAAGCACGTTCCTGTAATTTGTGGAAATTAATCTCGTGCGCACAAAGTTTCTGTTTTTTACAGCAGGATCAAATAACTATCACCGTAGGTTATCCTAACGGTTTTACTTGGCACAAACACTAACTGAAACACAAAAACAAATATAACCAGAGGCTAGATCAAAAAATTATTACTAAACAGAACCAAAAAACAAAAAAACTAAAATAAAATTGGGTTGCCTCCCAACAAGCGCTATCGTTTAACGCCCCTAGCTAGGCATTGATAATTTTAATGATGCTCACATGAAAGACAAGAATTGAGGCACAAAGAGAGCATCATAGTACACGTGATAAACACATATAAGTCTAACATATTTCCTATGCATAGGAATTTTATAAGCAAACAAATTATCATAGCAAGCAAAAATTAGCATATGCAAAGTAGAAGAAAGAGACGATAGCAATCTCAACATGACGAGAGGTAATCTAGTAAGATGAAAATTTCTACAACCATATTTTCCTCTCTCATAATAATTACATGTAGGATCATAGGAAAATTCAACAAAATAGCTATCACATAACATATTATCAACATGATCCACATGCATGCGAAGTTGACACTCTTCCAAAATAGTGCGATTATCATTAACTAAAGTCATGACCTCTCCAAACCCACTTTTATCAAAAATACCATAAGATTGAACATCCTCCAAATATGTGGGATCTAAAGTTGACACTCTTCCAAACCCACTTTTAATATTATTGCAAACACTATTATCAATCTCATATTCATTATGGGGCTTAAATAAATTTTCAAGATCATAAGAAGAATCACCCCAATCATGATTATTGCAACAAATAGTAGACATAGCAAAACTAGCATCCCCAAGTTTAGGGCTTTGCATATAATTAGCAGAATTGACATCAAGAGAATTTATAGTAAAATCATTGCAATCATGCTTTTTATCGAAGGAACTACCAAGTACGGGTGCAATAGCAACGATCTCATGTTTAACGTAGGGAACTATAGCAAATTCCTCTTCATAAATATTGGCATCATGGCCACAAGGATAGCAAGCATCATGTTCATCAAGGGATATTTCAATCAAATCATCAGAATCATAATTATCTATAGATTCGTGCATATCATTATTTCCTTTAGAAGCAACAGTCATTCTTTCAATAAATTCTTTGACATGGACATTATGGGCATAGTTTTCATAGCAATATTCAAGTATGTCAAAATTTTCAGATTCGTAAAGAGTAATATCATACTTTTCAATCAAAGAAGCAACTTCATAAGAACCCTTAAAAGCAACAAAATCTTCAATTTGTTCGATATCATAGTAGCTATAAACACCCTTTTCACAAGAAGATAAGATTTCATTTTCATTAAACTCACATAGATAGGGGAGGTGTTTTTAGGGTTCTTAGAGCAACAAGCAATATCACAAATTTCACAAAGATTCCAAGCATAACACAACAATTTGTTTATTTGATTCCATAAGAGTCTCCTTTTTCAGAAAAACGGTGACGCACAAAATGAGCATGCTCATCTAAAGATTTCCCATCAACTAGGCTAGTTGGGGTTTCAGCACGAGCGCATAAGGATCGAAGATGATCCAAGTAGAACACTTTAAGTGGATCCATATCAATAGATTTTTAGCAAGCAAAGATGCAAGCAAACAGAAGGCACGTGGAAACACAAACAGAAAGGCATACGGGAAGAAGGTGAATAAAACGGCAAGGGTGAAGTGGGGGAGAGGAAACGAGAGGCAAATGGCAAATAACATAATGCGAGGGATAGTTGTGATGGGTACTTGGTATGTCTTGACCTGTACGTAGACTCCCCGACAACGGTGCCAGAAATCCTTCTTGCTACCTCTTGAGCATCGTGTTGGTTTTCCCTTGAAGAGGAAAGGGTGATGCAGCAAAGTAGCGTAAGTATTTCCCTTAGTTTTTGAGAACCAAGGTATCAATCCAGTAGGAGACCACACTCGAGTCCCACGCACCTACACAAACAAATAAGAACCTTGCAACCAATGCGATAAAGGGGTTGTCAATCCCTTCACGGTCACTTACGAGAGTGAGATCTAATAGATATGATAGAATAATATTTTTGGTATTTTTATGATAAAGATGCAAAGTAAAATAAACGGTAATAGAAATATCTAAGTGTTGGAAGATTAATATGATGGAAAATAGGGGGCATAGGTTTCACTAGTGGCTTCTCTCAAGATAGCATAAGTATTGCGATGGGTAAACAAATTACTGTCGAGAAATTGATAGAATTGAGCATAGTTATGAGAATATCTAGGTATGATCATGTATATAGGCATCACGTCCGTGACAAGTAGATCGAAATGATTCTGCATCTACTACTATTACTCCACACTCGACCGCTATCCAGCATGCATCTAGAGTATTAAGTTCATAAGAACGGAGTAACGCATTAGGCAAGATGACATGATGTAGAGGGATAAACTCAAGCAATATGATATAAACCCCATCTTATTATCCTCGACAGCAACAATACAATACGTGCCTTGCTGCCCCTGCTATCACTGGGAAAGGACACCGCAAGATTGAACCTAAAGCTAAGCACTTCTCTCGTTGCAAGAAAGATCAATCTAGTAGGCCAAACCAAACTGATAATTCGAAGAGACTTGCAAAGATAACCAATCATACATAAAAGAATTCAGAGAAGATTCAAATATTGTTCATAGATAAACTTGATCATAAACCCACAATTCATCGGATCTCGACAAACACACCACAAAAGAAGGTTACATCGAATAGATCTCCAAGAGAAACAAGGAGAACTTTGTATTGAGATCCAAAGAGAGAGAGAAGAAGCCATCTAGCTAATAACTATGGACCCGAAGGTGTGAGGTAAACTACTCACACATCATCGGAGAGGCTATGGTGTTGATGTAGAAGCCCTCCGTGATCAATGCCCCCTCTGGCGGAGCGCCAGAAAAGGCCCCGAGATGGTATCTCATGGGTATAGAAGGTTGCGGTGGTGGAAATAGGGTTTTGGCTCTTGTTCTGATGTTTTCCGGGTATATGGGTATATATAGGAGGAAGAAGTACGTCGGTGGAGCAACATGGGCCCCACGAGGGTGGATGGTGTGCCCAGGAGGGTAGGTGAGCCCCCTGCCTCGTGCTTTCCTTGTTGATTGCTTTACATAGACTCCAAGTCCTCTGGATCACATTTGTTCCAAAAATCACGTTCCCAAAGGTTTCATTCCGTTTGGACTCCGTTTGATATTCTTTTTCTGCGAAACATTGAAACAGGCAAAAAAACAGCAACTTGGGCTGGGCCTCCTGTTAATAGGTTAGTCCCAAAAATAATATAAAAGTGTATAATAAAGCCCAATAAACACCCAAAACAGAATATAATATATCATGGAACAATCAATTATAGATACGTTGGAGACGTATCACCGGCTTTGCTGCCGGAGGAGGGATGATGGTAGAGTAGCAACCTCCTCCCCCAGAGAAGATGTAGAAGCATGTCAAGGAAAAGAATTGCCAGGTGCGATGGTGATGTGTGCTCCGAAGAATGAGTCATCGATGCCAATTTGCAAAAAAAGAGTCGCGGATGCCAAAGGGGCGAGCCACATCCAGTGTATGGTGACCGGCAGACGACAGTCGGATAGTGGCCCCATCGCGGTGGATGGAAGGAAAGTCATGGCCGATGAGAGACGCGTCTAGCGGAGAGCCAGTTCCTGCCGACAAAAGATCCATCTCGGTGTGCGGAGGGTCAGTTGCGGCTAGTTGAGAGCAGGGCTAACAGCCGGCGGAAGGATCATGGAGGTGGTCAGGACAATCGAAGGCAATCAGATCTCAGAGTGAATAGCATAAAACTACCACAATTCGCGTTAGGGTTCCAAAAAACTACCATAGATTTGTTTGTGACTGATAACTACTAGAATCTGTGTTGGCTGTTTCAAAAAACCAAAGTCGCCGAGTGCTTTGCACTTGATCGCGATTATGACAGACCGAGCCCGCACCTAAACAAACCGTCTGTTTGACCGTTTGTTTGACCGTTAACTGACATGCAGGGCCCACTTGTCAGTGTCTCTTACACTCTAATAAAAACATCTCAAAATATATGGCCTAATTGTTTTACATAATAGTCCCTGTAAGTTTTTTAAAAAGCAATTGGGTCCCTATAAGTTTTTTAAAAAGCAATAGGGTCCCTGGGAGAAGCTGCATTCGCCATGAGGAATGGCACCGGCGGCTTTGCGGCGTCCAGATCGCGCGCAACAGCATAGCTGGGGGTGGAGCAGCTCGAGGCATCGGCAGCTCGGCGGTGGTAGGTCACGGGAAGCTGTGTGGACCACGGTGGAGCAGCTCGACTCGTCGGCGGCCAGGTCATGGGCAGCAGCGTGGTCGGCGGTGAAGAAGCTCGACGGGCCGGTCGATGGCAGCGCCGACTCGAGGTGGTGGCGGTGTGTGTTGGGTAACGTAGTAATTTCAAAAAAAATTCCTAAGCACACGCAAGATCATGGTGAAGCATAGCAACAAGAGGGGAGAGTGTTGTCTACGTACCCTCGTAGACCGAAGCGGAAGCGTTGACGCAACATAGAGGAAGTAGTCGTACGTCTTCCCGGTCCAACCGATCCAAGCACCGTTACTCCGGCACCTCCAAGTTCTTGACACACGTACAGCTCGATGAC
Source organism: Triticum dicoccoides (assembly GCF_002162155.2). NCBI lineage: Eukaryota > Viridiplantae > Streptophyta > Magnoliopsida > Poales > Poaceae > Triticum > Triticum dicoccoides. The sequence continues at coordinate 170,917,685 of NC_041381.1, forward strand.
GCACCCCGGGCTCCGATCCAGCAAAGCTTCGGGGAGGAGTTCCGTCAGCACGACGGCATGGTGACGATCTTGATGTTCAACCGTCGCAGAGCTTCGCCTAAGCACCGCTACAATATGACCGAGGTGTAATATCGTGGAGGGGGGCACCGCACACGGCTAAGGAATGATCACGAAGATCAACTTGTGTGTCTATGGGGTGCCCCCCGCCCCCGTATATAAAGGAGCCAAGGGGAGGGGGCGGCCGGCCAAGGAGGGCGCGCCAAGGGGGGAGTCCTACTCCCACCGGGAGTAGGACTCCCTTTCTTTCCTAGTTGGAGAAGGAGAAGGGGGGGAAGAGGAGGAAGAGGGGAAGGAAAGGGGGGGCGCCGCCCCCCTTCCCTTGTCCTATTCGGACTAGGAAGGGGAGGGGCGTGCGGCCCCCTCCTGCCTCCTTTCCTCTTCTCCCTCAAGGCCCATGTAGGCCCAATAACCCCCCGGGGGGTTCCAGTAACCTCCCGGTACTCCGGTGAAATGCCGATTTCACCCGGAACGATTCCGATGTCCAAATATAGGCTTCCAATATATCGATCTTTATGTCTCGACCATTTTGAGACTCCTCGTCATGTCCGTGATCACATCCGGGACTCCGAACAACCTTCGGTACATCAAAACTCATAAACTCATAATATAACTGTCATCGAAACCTTAAGCGTGCGGACCCTACGGTTTGAGAACAATGTAGACATGACCGAGACACGTCTCCGGTCAATAACCAATAGCGGGACCTGGATGCCCATATTGGTTCCTACATATTCTATGAAGATCTTTATCGGTCAGACCGCATAACAACATACGTTGTTCCCTTTGTCATCGGTATGTTACTTGCCCGAGATTCGATCGTCGGTATCCAATACCTAGTTCAATCTCGTTACCAGCAAGTCTCTTTACTCGTTCCGTAATACATCATCTCACAACTAACTCATTAGTTGCAATGCTTGCAAGGCTTAAGTGATGTGCATTACCGAGAGGGCCCAGAGATACCTCTCCGACATTCGGAGTGACAAATCCTAATCTCAAAATACGCCAACCCAACAAGTACCTTCGGAGACACCTGTAGAGCACCTTTATAATCACCCAGTTACGTTGTGACGTTTGGTAGCACACAAAGTGTTCCTCCGGTAAATGGGAGTTGCATAATCTCATAGTCATAGGAACATGTATAAGTCATGAAGAAAGCAATAGCAACATACTAAATGATCGGGTGCTAAGCTAACGGAATGGGTCATGTCAATCAGATCATTCAACTAATGATGTGATCTCGTTAATCAAATAACAACTCTTTGTTCATGGTTAGGAAACATAACCATCTTTAATTGACAAGCTAGTCAAGTAGAGGCATACTAGTGACACTCTGTTTGTCTATATATTCACACATGTATTATGTTTTCGGTTAATACAATTCTAGCATGAATAATAAACATTTATCATGATATAAGGAAATAAATAATAACTTTATTATTGCCTCTAGGGCATATTTCCTCCAGTCTCCCACTTGCACTAGAGTCAATAATCTAGATTACATAGTAATGATTCTAACACCCATGGAGTCTTGGTGCTGATCATGTTTTGCTCGTGGAAGAGGCTTAGTCATTGGGTCTGCAACATTTAGATCCGTATGTATCTTGCAAATCTCTATGTCTCCCACCTGGACTAGATCCCGGATGGAATTGAAGCATCTCTTGATGTGCTTGGTTCTCTTGTGAAATCTGGATTCCTTCGCTAAGGCAATCGCTCCAGTATTGTCACAAAAGATCTTCATTGGACCCGATGCACTAGGTATGACACCTAGATCGGATATGAACTCCTTCATCCAGACTCCTTCATTAGCTGCTTCCGAAGCAGCTATGTATTCCACTTCACATGTAGATCCCGCCACGACGCTTTGTTTTGAACTGCCCCAACTGACAGCTCCACCGTTTAATGTAAACACGTATCCGGTTTGCGATTTAGAATCGTCCGGATCAGTGCCAAAGCTTGCATCAACGTAACCCTTTACGATGAGCTCTTTGTCACCTCCATATATGAGAAACATATCCTTAGTCCTTTTCAGGTACTTCAGGATGTTCTTGACCGCTGTCTAGTGATCCACTCCTGGATTACTTTGGTACCTCCCTGCTAAACTTATAGCAAGGCACACATCAGGTCTGGTACACAGCATTGCATACATGATAGAGCCTATGGCTGAGGCATAGGGAACAACTTTCATTTTCTCTCTATCTTCTGCAGTGGTCGGGCATTGAGTCTTACTCAACTTCACACCTTGCAATACAGGCAAGAACCCTTTCTTTGCTTGATCCATTTTGAACTTCTTCAAAACTTTGTCAAGGTATGTGCTTTGTGAAAGTCCAATTAAGCGTTTTGATCTATCTCTATAGATCTTAATGCCCAATATGTAAGCAGCTTCACCGAGGTCTTTCATTGAAAAACTTTTATTCAAGTATCCCTTTATGCTATCCAGAAATTCTATATCATTTCCAATCAACAATATGTCATCCACATATAATATTAGAAATGCTACAGAGCTCCCACTCACTTTCTTGTAAATACAGGCTTCTCCAAAAGTCTGTATAAACCCAAATGCTTTGATCACACTATCAAAATGTTTATTCCAACTCCGAGAGGCTTGCACCAGTCCATAAATGGATCACTAGAGCTTGCATACTTTGTTAGCTCCCTTTGGATCGATAAAACCTTATGGTTGCATCATATACAACTCTTCCTCCAGAAACCCATTCAGGAATGCAGTTTTTACATCCATTTGCCAAATTTCATAATCATAAAATGCGGCAATTGCTAAAATGATTCGGACAGACTTAAGCATCGCTACAGGTGAGAAGGTCTCATCGTAGTCAATCCCTTGAACTTGTCGAAAACCTTTTGCAACAAGTCGAGCTTTGTAGACTGTAACATTACCGTCAGCGTCAGTCTTCTTCTTGAAGATCCATTTATTCTCAATTGCTTGCCGACCATCGGGCAAGTCAACCAAAGTCCATACTTTGTTCTCATACATGGATCCCATCTCAGATTTCATGGCTTCAAGCCATTTTGCGGAATCTGGGCTCACCATCGCTTCTTCATAGTTCGTAGGTTCATCATGATCTAGTAGCATGACTTCTAGAATAGGATTACCGTACAACTCTGGTGCGGATCTTAGTCTGTTTGACCTACGAGGTTCTGTAGTAACTTGATCTAAAGTTCTATGATCATCATCATCAACTTCCTCACTAGTTGGTTTTGACGTCACAGAAACCGGTTCCTGTGATGTACTATTTTCCAACAAGGGAGTAGGTACAGTTACCTCATCAAGTTCTACTTTCCTCCCACTCATTTCTTTCGAGAGAAACTCCTTCTCTAGAAAGGATCCATTCTTAGCAATGAATGTCTTGCCTTCAGATCTGTGATAGAAGGTGTACCCAACTGTCTCCTTTGGGTATCCTATGAAGACACATTTCTCCGATTTGGGTTCGAGCTTATCAGGTTGAAGCTTTTTCACATAAGCATCACAGCCCCAAACTTTAAGAAATGACAACTTTTGGTTTCTTGCCAAACCATAGTTCATAAGGTGTCGTCTCAACAGATTTTGATGGTGCCCTATTTAATGTGAATGTGGCCGTCTCTAAAGCATAACCCCAAAACAATAGCAGTAAATCAATAAGAGACATCATAGATCGCACCATATCAAGTAAAGTACGATTACGACGTTCGGACACACCATTATGCTGTGGTGTTCCGGGTGGCGTGAGTTGCGAAACTATTCCGCATTGTTTCAGTGTAGACCAAACTCGTAACTCAAATATTCTCCTCCACGATCAGATCGTAGAAACTTTATTTTCTTGTTACGATGATTTTCAACTTCACTCTGAAATTCTTTGAACTTTTCAAATGTTTCAGACTTATGCTTCATTAAGTAGATATACCCATATCTGCTTAAATCAACTGTGAAGGTGAGAAAATAACGATATCTGCCACGAGCCTCAACATTCATTGGACCACATACATTTGTATGTATGATTTCCAATAAATCTGTCGCTCTCTCCATAGTACCGGAGAACGGTGTTTTAGTCATCTTGCCCATGAGGCACGGTTCGCAAGTACCAAGTGATTCATAATCAAGTGGTTCCAAAAGTCCATCAGTATGGAGTTTCTTCATGCGCTTTACACCGATATGACCTAAACGGCAGTGCCACAAATAAGTTGCACTATCATTATCAACTCTGCATCTTTTGGCTTCAACATTATGAATATGTGTATCACTACTATCGAGATTCATTAAAAATAGACCACTCTTCAAGGGTGCATGACCATAAAAGATATTACTCATATAAATAGAACAACCATTATTCTCTGATTTAAATGAATAACCGTCTCGCATCAAACAAGATCCAGATATAATGTTCATGCTCAACGCTGGCACCAAATAACAATTATTTAGGTCTAATACTAATCCCGAAGGTAGATGTAGAGGTAGCGTGCCGACCGCGATCACATTGACTTTGGAACCATTTCCCACGCGCATCGTCACCTCGTCCTTTGCTAGTGTTCGCTTAATCTGAAGTCCTTGTTTTGAGTTGCAAATATTAGCAGTAGAACCAGTATCAAATACCCAGGTGCGACTGCGAGCTCTAGTAAGGTACACATCAATAACATGTATATCACATATACCTTTGTTCACCTTGCCATCCTTCTTATCCGCCAAATACTTGGGGCAGTTCCGCTTCCAGTGACCAGTCTGCTTGCAGTAGAAGTACTCAGTTTTAGGCTTAGGTCCAGACTTGGGTTTCTTCTCTTGAGCAGCAACTTGCTTGTTGTTCTTCTTGACGTTCACCTTCTTCTTCCCTTTGCCCTTTTTCTTGAAACTAGTGGTCTTGTTGACCATCAACACTTGATGCTCCTTCTTGATTTCTACCTCCGCAGCCTTTAGCATTGCGAAGAGCTCGGGAATCGTCTTATCCATCCCTTGCATATTATAGTTCATCACGAAGCTCTTGTAGCTTGGTGGAAGTGATTGGAGAATTCTGTCAATGACGCTATCATCCGGAAGAGTAACTCCCAGTTGAATCAAGTGATTACAATACCTAGACATCTTGAGTATATGCTCACTGACAGAACTATTCTCCTCCATCTTGCAGCTATAGAACTTATTGGAGACTTCATAACTCTCAATCCGGGCATTCTTCTGGAATATTAACTCCAACTCCTGGAACATCTCATATGCTCCATGACGTTCAAAACGTCGTTGAAGTCCCGGTTCTAAGCCGTAAAGCATGGCACATTGAACTATCGAGTAGTCATCAGCTTTGCTCTGCCAGACGTTCTTAATGTCGTCAGTTGCATCAGCAGCAGGCCTGGCACCCAGCGGTGCTTCCCGGACGTAACTTTTCTGTGCAGCAATGAGGATAATCCTCAAGTTACAGACCCAGTCCGTGTAGTTGCTACCATCATCTTTCAACTTTGCTTTCTCAAGGAACGCATTAAAATTCAACGGAACAACAGCACGGGCCATCTATCTACAATCAACATAGACAAGCGAGATACTATCAGATACTAAGTTCATGATAAATTTAAGTTCAATTAATCATATTACTTAAGAACTCCCACTTAGATAGACATCCCTCTAATCCTCTAAGTGATCATGTGATCCAAATTCAACTAAACCATAACCGATCATCACGTGAAATGGTTTAGTTTTCAATGGTGAACACCTCATGTTGATCATATCTACTATATGATTCACGCTCGACCTTTCGGTCTCCGTGTTCCGAGGCCATATCTGCATATGCTAGGCTCGTCAAGTTTAACCTGAGTATTCCGCGTGTGCAAAACTGGCTGGCACCCGTTGTAGATGGACGTAGAGCTTATCACACCCGATCATCACGTCGTGTCTGGGCACGACGAACTTTGGCAACGGTGCATACTCAGGGAGAACACTTCTTGATAATTTTTAGTGAGGGATCATCATAAAATGCTACCGTCAGTCAAAGCAAGATAAGATGCATAAAAGATAAACATCACATGCAATCAATATAAGTGATATGATATGGCCATCATCATCTTGTGCTTGTGATCTCCATCTTCGAAGCACCGTTATGATCACCATCGTCACCGGCGCGACACCTTGATCTCCATCGTAGCATCGTTGTCGTCTCGCCAATCTTATGCTTCTACGACTATCGCTACCGCTTAGTGATAAAGTAAAGCATCACAGGGCGATTGCATTGCATACAATAAAGCGACAACCATATGGCTCCTACCAGTTGCCGATAACTCCGTTACAAAAACATGATCATCTCATACAATAAAATTTAGCATCATGTCTTGACCATATCACATCACAACATGCCCTGCAAAAACAAGTTAGACGTCCTCTACTTTGTTGTTGCAAGTTTTACGTGGCTGCTACGGGCTTAAGCAAGAACCAATCTCACCTACGCATCAAAACCACAAGGATAGTTTGTCAAGTTGATGCCATTTTAACCTTTGCAAGGACCGGCCGTAGCCACACTCGGTTCAACTAAAGTTGGAGAAACTGACACCCGCTAGTCACCTGTGTGCAAAGCACGGCGGTAAAACCAGTCTCGCGTAAGCGTACGCGTAATGTCGGTCCAGGCCGCTTCATCCAACAATACCGCCGAACCAAAGTATGACATGCTGCTAAGCAGTATGACTTATATCGCCCACAACTCACTTGTGTTCTACTCATGCATATAACATCAAACCATAAAACCTAGGCTCGGATGCCACCGTTAGGTAACATAGTAATTTCAAAAAAATTCCTACGCACACGCAAGATCATGGTGATGCATAGCAACTCACTTGTGTTGTCTACGTACCCTCGTAGACCGAAGCGGAAGCGTTGACGCAACATAGAGGAAGTAGTCATACGTCTTCCCGGTCCAACCGATCCAAGCACCGTTACTCCGGCACCTCCAAGTTCTTGACACACGTACAACTCGATGACGCACCCCGGGCTCCGATCCAGCAAAGATTTGGGGAGGAGTTCCGTCAGCACGACGGCGTGGTGACGATCTTGATGTTCAACCGTCGCAGAGCTTCGCCTAAGCACTGCTACAATATGACTGAGGTGTAATATCGTGGAGGGGGGCACCGCACACGGCTAAGGAACAATCACGAAGATCAACTTGTGTGTCTATGGGGTGCCCCCCGCCCCCGTATATAAAGGAGCAAAGGGGAGGGGGCGGCCGGCCAAGGAGGGCGCGCCAAGGGGGGAGTCCTACTCCCACCGAGAGTAGGACTCCCTTTCTTTCCTAGTTGGAGAAGGAGAAGGGGGGGAAAGAGGAGGAAGAGGGGAACGAAAGGGGGGGCACCGCCCCCCTTCCCTTGTCCTATTCGGACTAGGAAGGGGAGGGGCGCGCGGCCCCCTCCTGCCTCCTTCCCTCTTCTCCCTCAAGGCCCATGTAGGCCCAATAACCCCTCGGGGGGTTCCGGTAACCTCCTGGTACTCCGGTGAAATGCCGATTTCACCCGGAACGATTCCGATGTCCAAATATAGGCTTCCAATATATCGATATTTATGTCTCGACCATTTCGAGACTCCTCGTCATGTCCGTGATCACATCCGGGACTCCGAACAACCTTCGGTACATCAAAACTCATAAACTCATAATATAACTGTCATCGAAACCTTAAGCGTGCGGACCCTACGATTCGAGAACAATGTAGACATGACCGAGACACGTCTCCGGTCAATAACCAATAGCGGGACCTGGATGCCCATATTGGTTCCTACATATTCTACGAAGATCTTTATCGATCAGACCGCATAACAACATACGTTGTTCCCTTTGTCATCGGTATGTTACTTGCCCGAGATTCGATCGTCGGTATCCAATACCTAGTTCAATCTCGTTACCGGCAAGTCTCTTTACTCGTTCCGTAATACATCATCTCGCAACTAACTCATTAGTTGCAATGCTTGCAAGGCTTAAGTGATGTGCATTACCGAGAGGGCCCAGAGATACCTCTCCGACATTCGGAGTGACAAATCCTAATCTCGAAATACGCCAACCCAACAAGTACCTTCGGAGACACCTGTAGAGCACCTTTATAATCACCCAGTTACGTTGTGACGTTTGGTAGCACACAAAGTGTTCCTCCGGTAAACGGGAGTTGCATAATCGCATAGTCATAGGAACATGTATAAGTCATGAAGAAAGCAATAGCAACATACTAAACGATCGGGTGCTAAGCTAACGGAATGGGTCATGTCAATCAGATCATTCAACTAATGATGTGATCTCATTAATCAAATAACAACTCTTTGTTCATGGTTAGGAAACATAACCATCTTTGATTAACAAGCTAGTCAAGTAGAGGCATACTAGTGACATTCTGTTTGTCTATATATTCACACATGTATTATGTTTCCGGTTAATACAATTGTAGCATGAATAATAAACATTTATCATGATATAAGGAAATAAATAATAATTTTATTATTGCCTCTAGGGCATATTTCCTTCAGTGTGGCCGGCCTCGGCGGGGAGACGGGGCTCGTCGGTCCCGTGCACTCCTTCATGGTGGTGGTGTGGCCGACCTCGGTGCCGGCTCGAGGTGGTAGTCCATGGCGGCGTCCGCTCCAGGTGGGCGACGAGCTTGGTCCAGGTGGAGTCCTTGCCGGCTGCGGCGCTGCTCCTTGCCGGCCGCGCCTACTTCTCCCTGCTGCTATTCTTTGCCGGTCGTCGTTGTTGCTGCTCCTTGCCAGCTGGGGGAGAGAGAGAGATAAGGGAGAGAAGTAGAAGGAGGAGGAAGAAGAGATAACTGACATGTGGGCCCCACATGTCAGTTAACAGTCAAACAAATGGTTCGTTTAGGTGCGGGCCCGACCTGTCATAAACCGGTTTAATTTCTTAGCCATGGGTGTTTTGGGCTTTTTGAAACAGTCGACGCCGACACTAGTAGTTATCAGTCACAAACAAATTTGTGGTAGTTTTTTTGGAACCCTAACGCGAATTGTGGCAGTTTTATGCTATTCACTCCAGATCTCACGAACTCACGAAGAGTCAAGCGCTATTCACCTTGATGATGAATAAAAACAGGGGCTTGTGTCTGCTAATTTGTGTTTTAGTGGATTGTTACGAGTCCCACCTCTTATCTGTGTAGTTCGCTACATCCAACAACCCACAATAGAAATTTTCAGATTTTCACTTAAACATCATTTTCGCCGGATACTTCGCCCAAATGTAATATCAAACCATACAACTTATAGAACTTTCATCATAGAGGAAAATCATTACAAGCTAGGTAAAAGAAAATAAGTAATAGCAAAAGCATGGCCAAGAACATTAAGGAAGAGATGACCACCGGGTGGCAGGAGAGTGGCGAGCGGGACACAACCAACAAAGTGCGCCGCTGTGGATTGTCGATATGTTCATTGATCGTATGCCTTAGCATATATAAAGTACAAGGGCAAGGATATCTCAACCGTATCCGCTATACATGGAAAGGACCGGGATATATCCGTAGACTAGGAAACAATAAAAGAAGATCCTAGCTGCCTAAGTACATGTGATCATGAGTATCTCAACACCCACCGTAGTCGATACGTCACGAGTGACGCAGAGACTGGACCGGGACTTCTCGAAGGTAGACGTCGGTAACCCCTTGGTCATGACATCGGCAAACTGCTGAGCGGTGGGAACGTGTAGCACACGAATGCAACCGAGAGCCACCTGCTCACACACGAAGTGTATATGTAGCTCGATGTGCTTTGTGCGACAATGATGAACAGGGTTGCGGAGAGGTAAACAGCCGAGACATTGTCACATTACACAAGAGTGACACGTGAAATGTCATGATGGAGCTCCTGAAGAAGTTGCCGTAACCAGGAACACTCGGCAATGGCGTTGGCAACAACCCTGTGCTCTGACTCAGCACTGGAACGAGAGACCGCAGGCTATCATTTCGACGACCAGGAGATGAGGGATGGCCCCAAGTAGATGCAGTAACCGGAGGTGGAACGACATGTATCCGGATAGCCAGCCCAGTCAGCATCTGAGTAAGCGACCATGTCGGTGGAGGAGGATGCTATCAAGGTGAACCCAAGGGATATAGTTCTGCGGATGTAGTGTAGAATCCGCTTCACCAGGTTCCAGTGGCTATCACAAGGAGAATGCATGTGTAAGAACACTTGTTGTACAGCGTACTGCAAATCCGATCGTGTGAGGGTTAAGTACTGAAGGGTGCCGACAATAGACCCATAGAACAGGCCATCTGGTGCCGGAGAACCCTCAAGCGTGGAGAGTTTGGCCTTCGTGTCAACAGGAGTGGCAGCGGGCTTGCAGTTAAGCATGCCGGCACGCTCAAGAAGCTCACGGGCGTACTTCTATTGATGAAGGAAAAACCCGTTAGAGCGCCGAATGACCTCAATGCTGAGGAAGTAATGAAGCGGCCCCAAATCCTGTTGGGGAACGTAGTAATTTCAAAAAAATTCCTACACACACGCAAGATCATGGTGATGGCATAGCAACGAGAGGGGAGAGTGTTGTCCATGTACCCTCGTAGACCGTAAGCGGAAGCATTAGCACAACGCGGTTGATGTAGTCGTACGTCTTCATGATCCGACGGATCCAAGCACCGAACGTACGGCACCTCCGAGTTCAGCACACGTTCAGCTTGATGACGATCCCCGGGCTCTGATACAGCAAAGCTTCGGGGATGAGTTCCGTCAGCACGACGGCGTGGTGACGACGATGATGTTCTACCGGCGCAGGGCTTCGCCTAAACTCCACGACGATATGACCGAGGTGGAATATGGTGGAGGGGGCACCGCACACGGCTAAGGAACGATCCGTAGATCAACCTGTGTTGTTGTGCCTAGAGGTGCCCCCCTGCCCCCGTATATAAAGGAGCAAGGGGGGAGGGGCGGCCAGCCTAGGAGGGGCGCGCCAAGGGGAGTCCTACTCCCACCGGGAGTAGGACTCCCTCCTTCCTTGTTGGAGTAGGAGAAGGGGGGAAAGAGGGGGAGAGGAGGAAGGAAAAGGGGGCCGCACCCCTTGTCCAATTCGGACCAGAGGGGGGCTGTGCGCCTCCTTCCTTTCGGCCTCTCTCCTCTATTCCCGTATGGCCCAATAAGGTCCATATACTCCCCGGCGAATTCCCATAACTCTCCGGTACTCCGAAAAATACCCGAATCACTTGGAACCTTTCCGAACTCCGAATATAGTCGTCCAATATATCGATCTTTACGTCTCAACCATTTCGAGACTCCTCGTCATGTCCCTGATCTCACCCAGGACTCCGAACTCCTTTGGTACATCAAAACTCATAAACTCATAATATAACTGTCATCGAAACCTTAAGCGTGCGGACCCTGCGGGTTCGAGAACAATGTAGACATGACCTAGAACTATTCTTGGTCAATAACCAATAGCAGAACCTGGATGCTCATATTGGCTCCCACATATTCTACAAAGATCTTTATCGGTCAAACCATTATTACAACATATGTTATTCCCTTTGTCATCGGTATGTTACTTGCCCAAGATTCGATCGTCGGTATCCCAATACCTAGTTCAATCTCGTTACCGGCAAGTCTCTTTACTCGTTATGTAATGCATCAACCCGCAACTAACTCATTAGTCACATTGCTTGCAAGGCTTATAGTGATGTGCATTACCGAGAGGGCCCAAAGATACCTCTCCGACAATCGGAGTGACAAAACCTAATCTCGAAATACGCCAACCCAACATGTACCTTTGGAGACACCTGTAGTACTCCTTTATAATCACCTAGTTACGTTGTGACGTTTGGTAGCACCCAAAGTGTTCCTCCGGTAAACGGGAGTTGCATAATCTCATAGTTACAGGAACATGTATAAGTCATGAAGAAAGCAATAGCAACACACTAAACGATCAAGTGCTAGGCTAACGGAATGGGTCATGTCAATCACATCATTCTCCTAATGATGTGATCCCGTTAATCAAATGACAACTCTTTTGTCCATGGCTAGGAAACATAACCATCTTTGATAAACAAGCTAGTCAAGTAGAGGCATACTAGTGACACTATGTTTGTCTATGTATTCACACATGTATTATGTTTCCGGTTAATACAATTCTAGCATGAATAATAAACATTTATCATGAAATAAGGAAATAAATAATAACTTTATTATTGCCTCTAGGGCATATTTCCTTCAGTCTCCCACTTGCACTAGAGTCAATAATCTAGTTCACATCGCCATGTGATTTAATACAAATATTCATATCTGTATATGATTAATACCCATAGTTCACATCTTCATGTGACCAACACCCAAAGGGTTTACTAGAGTCAATAATCTAGTTCACAATGGTATGTTATTAACACCCAAAGTGTACAAAGGTATGATCATGTTTTGCTCATGAGAGAAGCTTAGTCAACGGTTCTGTCACATTCAGAGCCGCATGTATTTTGCAAATATTCTATGTCTACAATGCTCTGCACGGAGCTACTCTAGCTAATTGCTCCCACTTTCAGTATGTATCCAGATTTAGACTTAGAGTCATCTGGATCGGTGTGAAAGCTTGCACCGATGTAACTCTTTACGACGGGCTCTTTTATCACCTCCATAATCGAGAAATATTTCCTTAGTCCTCACTAAGGATATTCTTGACCAATGTCCAGTGATCTACTCCTAGATCACCATTGTACTTCCTTGCCAAATAAAGAGCAAGGTATACAATAGGTCTGGTACATAGCATAGCATACTTTATAGAACCTATGACTGAGGCATAGGGAATGACTTTTCATTCTCTTTCTATTTTCTGCCATGATCGGGTCTTGAGTCTTACTCAACTTCACACCTTTGCATCACAGGCAAGAACTCCTTCTTTGACTGTTCTATTTTGAACTATTTCAAAAAATTTGACAAGGTATGTACTTATTGAAAAATCTTATCAAGCGTCTTGATCTATCTATATAGATCTTGATGCTCAATGTGTAAGCAGCTTCACCGAGGTCTTGCTTTGAAAAACTCCTTTTCAAGTATCCTTTCAGGCTATCCAGAATAATTCTACATTATTTCCGATCAACAATATGTCATTCACATATACTTATCAGAAATGCTATAGTGCTCCCACTCACTTTCTTGTAAATACAGGCCTTTCCAAAAGTCTGTATAAAACCATATGCTTTGATCAACTCATCAAAGCGTATATTCCAACTCCAAGATGCTTGCACCAGTCCATAGATGGATTGCTGGAGCTTGCATATTTTGTTAGCACCTTTAGGATTGACAAAACCTTTTGGTTGCATCATATACAATTTTTCTTTAAGAAATCCATTAAGGAAAGCAGTTTTGACATCCATTTGCCAGATTTCATAAAATGTGGCAATTGCTAACATGATTCGGAAAGACTTAAGCATCGATACGAGTGAGAAAATCTCATCGTATTCAACCCCTTGAACTTGTTGAAAACCTTTTGCAACAAGTCGAGCTTAGTGGATAGTAACACTACTATCAGTGTCCGTCTTCCTCTTGAAAATCCATTTATTTAACATGGCTTGCTGATCATCGAGCAAGTCAATCAAAGTCCATACTTTGTTCTCATACATGGATCATATCTCAGATTTTATGGCCTCAAGCCATTTTGCGGAATCTGGGCTCATCATCGCTTCCTCATAGTTCGTAGGTTCATCATGGTCTAGTAACATGACTTCCAGAACAGTATTACTGTACTACCCTGGTGCGGACTGTACTTTGGAAGACCTACGAGGTTTTGTAGTAACTTGATCTGAAGTTTCATGATCATCATCATTAGCTTCCTCACTAATTGGTGTAGGAATCACTGGAACTGATTTCCGTGATGAAGTACTTTCCAATTTGGGAGAAGGTACAAATTACCTTATCAAGCTCTACTTTCCTCCCACTCACTTCTTTCGAGAGAATCTCCTTCTCTAGAAAGGATCCATTTTTAGCAACGAATATCTTGCCTTCGGATCTGTGATAGAAGGTGTACCCAACAATTTCCTTTGGGTATTCTATGAAGACGCACTTCTCCGATTTGGGTTTGAGCTTATCAGGATGAAACTTTTTCACATAAGCATCGCAGCCCCAAACTTTAAGAAATGACAACTTGGATTTCTTGCTAAACCACAGTTCATATGTTGTCGTCTCAACGGATTTAGATGGTGCCCTTTTAATGTGAATGCAGCTGTCTCTAATGCATAACCCCAAAACAATATTGGTAAATCAGTCAAAGACATCATAGATCGCACCATATCCAATAAAGTGTGGTTACGACGTTCAGACACACCATAACGTTGTGGTGTTCCAGGTGGCGTGAGCTGTGAAACTATTCCACATCGTTTTAATTGAAGACCAAACTCGTAACTCAAATATTCGTCTCCGCGATCAGATCGCAGAAACTTTATTTTCTTGTTACGATGATTTTTCCACTTCACTCTGAAATTCTTTGAACCTTTCAACTATTTCAGACTTATGTTTCATCAAGTAGATATACCCATATCTGCTCAAATCATGTTGTGAAGGTCAGAAAATAATGATACTTGCCACGAGCCTTCATACTCATTAGTCTACATACATCAGTATGTATTATTTCCAATAAGTCCGTAGCTCGTTCCATTGTTCCGAAGAACAGAGTTTTAGTCATCTTGCCCAAAAAGCACGGTTCGCAAGCATCAAATGATTCATAACCAAGTGATTCCGAAAATCCATCTTTATGGAGTTTCTTCATGCGCTTTACACCGATATGACCCAAACGGCAGTGCCACAAATAAGTTGCACTATCATTATTAACTTTGCATCTTTTGGCCTCAGTATTATGAATATGTGTATCACTACGATCGAGATCCAACAAACTATTTTCATTGGGTGTATGACCATTGAAGGTTTTATTCATGTAAACAGAACAACAATTATTCTCTGATTTTAAATGAATAACCGTATTGCAATAAACATGATCAAATCATATTCATGCTCAACGCAAACGCCAAATAACATTTATTTAGGTTTAACACTAATCTCGAAAGTATAGGGAGTGTGCGATGATGATCATATCAATCTTGGAACTATTTCCAACACTCATCGTCACTTTCCCTTCAACTAGTCTTTATTTATTCAGTAACTCCTGTTTCGAGTTACTAATCTTAGCAACCGAACAAGTATCAAATACTCAGGGGCTACTATAAACACTAGTAAGGCACACATCAATAATCTGTATATCAAATATACCCTTGTTCACTTTGCCATCCTTCTTATCCACCAAATATTCACGGCATTTCCGCTTCCAGTGACCATTTCCTTTGCAGTGTAAACACTCAGTTTCAGGCTATGGTCCAGCTTTGGGCTTCTTCGCAGGAGTGACAACTTGCTTGTCTTTCCACTTGAAGTTCCCTTTCTTTCCCTTTGCCCTTCTCTTGAAACTAGTGGTCTTGTCAATCATCAACATTTGATGCTCTTTCTTGATTTCTACCTTCGTCGATTTCAACATCACGAAGAGCTCGGGAATCGTTTTCGTCATCCCTTGCATACTATAGTTCATCACGAAGTTCTAGTAACTTAGTGATGGTGACTAGAGAATTCTGTCAATCACTATCTTATCTGGAAGATTAACTCCCACTTGATTCAAGCGATTGAAGTACCCAGACAGTCTGAGCACATGCTCACTAGTTGAGCGATTCTCCTCCATCTTTTAGCTATAGAACTTGTTGGAGACTTCATATCTCTCAACTCGGGTATTTGCTGGAAATATTAACTTCAACTCCTGGAACATCTCATATAGTCCATGATGTTCAAAACGTCTTTGAAGTCCCGATTCTAAGCCATTAAGCATGGTGCACTAAACTATCTAGTAGTCATCATTTTGAGCTAGCCAGACGTTCATAACTTCTGCATCTGCTCCTGCAATAGGTCTGTCACCTAGCGGTGCATTAAGGACATAATTCTTCTGTGCAGCAATGAGGATAAACCTCAGATCACGGATCGAATCCGCATCATTGCTACTAACATTTTTCAACACAATTTTCTCTAGGAACATATCAAAATAAACATATGAAAGCAACAACGCAAGCTATTGATCTACAACATAATTTGCAAAATACTACCAGGACTAAGTTCATGATAAATTTAAGTTCAATTAATCATATTACTTAAGAACTCCCACTTAGACGGACATCTCTCTAGTAGTCTAAGTGATCACGTGATCCAAATCAACTAAACCATAACCGATCATCACGTGAGATGGAGTAGTTTTCAATGGTGAACATCACTATGTTGATCATATCTACTATATGATTCACGCTCGACCTTTCGGTCTCCATGTTCCGAGGCCATATCTGCATATGCTAGGCTCGTCAAGTTTAACCTGAGTATTCTACGTGTGCAAAACTGGCTTGCACCCATTGTTGATGGACGTAGAGCTTATCACACCCGATCATCACGTGGTGTCTGGGCACGACGAACTTTGGCAACGGTGCATACTCAGGGAGAACACTTCTTGATAATTTTAGCGAGAGATCATCTTAAAATGCTACCGTCAATAAAAGCAAGATAAGATGTATAAAGGATAAACATCACATGCAATCAATATAAGTGATATGATATGGCCATCATCATCTTGTGCTTGTGATCTCCATCTTCGAAGCACCATCGTGATCACCATCGTCACCGGCGCGACACCTTGATCTCCATCGTAGCATCGTTGTCGTTACACCATCTATTGCTTCTACGACTATCGCTACCGCTTAGTGATAAAGTAAAGCAATTACAGGGCGTTTGCATTTCATACAATAAAGCGACAACCATATGGCTCCTGCCAGTTGCCGATAACTTCAGTTACAAAACATGATCATCTCATACAATAAAATATAGCATCACGTCTTGACCATATCACATCACAACATGCCCTGCAAAAACAAGTTAGACGTCCTCTACTTTGTTGTTGCAAGTTTTACGTGGCTGCTACGGGCTTAGCAAGAACCGTTCTTACCTACGCATCAAAACCATAACGATAGTTCGTCAAGTTAGTGTTGTTTTAACCTGCGCAAGGACCGGGCGTAGCCACACTCGATTCAGCTAAAGTGAGAGAGACAGACACCCGCCAGTCACCTTTAAGCACGCGTGCTCGTAACGGTGAAACCAGTCTCGCATAAGCGTACGCGTAATGTCGGTCCGGGCCGCTTCATCTCACAATACCGGCGAACCAAAGTATGACATGCTGGTAAGCAGTATGACTTGTATCGCCCACAACTCACTTGTGTTCTACTCGTGCATATGACATCTACGCATAAAACTAGGCTCGGATGCCACTGTTGGGGAACGTAGTAATTTCAAAAAAAATCCTACGCACACGCAAGATCATGGTGATGGCATAGCAACGAGAGGGGAGAGTGTTGTCCACGTACCCTCGTAGACCGTAAGCGGAAGCGTTAGCACAACGCGGTTGATGTAGTCGTACGTCTTCAGGATCCGACCGATCCAAGCACCGAACGTACGGCACCTCCGAGTTCAGCACACGTTCAGCTCGATGATGATCCCCGGGCTCCGATCCAGCAAAGCTTCGGGGATGAGTTCCGTCAGCACGACGGCATGGTGACGATGATGATGTTCTACCGGCACAGGGCTTCTCCTAAACTCCGCGATGATATGACCGAGGTGGAATATGGTGGAGGGGGGCACCGCACACGGCTAAGGAACGATCCGTAGATCAACTTGTGTTGTTGTGCCTAGAGGTGCCCCCAGCCCCCGTATATAAAGGAGCAAGGGGGGAGGGGCGGCCGGCGTAGGAGGGGCGCGCCAAGGGGAATCCTACTCCCACCGGGAGTAGGACTCCCTCCTTCCTTGTTGGAGTAGGAGAAGGGGGAAAAGAGGGGGAGAGGAGGAAGGAAAAGGGGGCTGCACCCCTTGTCCAATTCGGACCAGAGGGGGGTTGCATGCCTCCTTCCTTTCGGCCTCTCTCCTCTATTCCCGTATGGCCCAATAAGGCCCATATACTCCCCGGCGAATTCCCGTAACTCTCCGGTACTCCGAAAAATACCCGAATCACTTGGAACCTTTCCGAACTCCGAATATAGTCGTCCAATATATCGATCTTTACGTCTCGACCATTTCGAGACTCCTCGTCATGTCCCCATTCTCATCCGGGACTCCGAACTCCTTCGGTACATCAAAACTCATAAACTCATAATATAACTGTCATCGAAACCTTAAGCGTGCGGACCCTACGGGTTCGAGAACAATGTAGACATGACCTAGAACTATTCTTGGTCAATAACCAATAGCGGAACCTGGATGCTCATGTTGGCTCCCACATATTCTACGAAGATATTTATCGGTCAAACCGCATAACAACATACGTTGTTCCCTTTGTCATCGGTATGTTACTTGCCCGAGATTCGATCGTCGGTATCCCAATACCTAGTTCAATCTCGTTACCGGCAAGTCTCTTTACTCGTTATGTAATGCATCAACCCGCAACTAACTCATTAGTCACATTGCTTGCAAGGCTTATACTGATGTGCATTACCGAGAGGGCCCAGAGATACCTCTCCGACAATCGGAGTGACAAAACCTAATCTCGAAATACGCCAACCCAACATGTACCTTTGGAGACACCTGTAGTACTCCTTTATAATCACCCAGTTACATTGTGACGTTTGGTAGCATCCAAAGTGTTCCTCCGGTAAACGGGAGTTGCATAATCTCATAGTTACAGGAACATGTATAAGTCATGAAGAAAGCAATGGCAACATACTATACGATCAAGTGCTAGGCTAACGAAATGGGTCATGTCAGTCACATGATTCTCCTAATGATGTGATCCTGTTAATCAAATGACAACTCTTTTGTCCATGGCTAGGAAACATAACCATCTTTGATAAACGAGCTAGTCAAGTAGAGGCATACTAGTGACACTATGTTTGTCTATGTATTCACACATGTATTATGTTTCCGGTTAATACAATTCTAGCATGAATAATAAACATTTATCATGAAATAAGGAAATAAATAATAACTTTATTATTGCCTCTAGGGCATATTTCCTTCAAATCCTTCATGGCAAATTCGGTGCTGAGACGAGCAGTGAGCTGGTCGAGAAGCTGAGCCGAAGAAGCCATGAAGATGATGTCGTCGACATAGAGCAGGAGATAAGCAGTCGCCAGACCGTGATGGTACACGAACAGGAAGGCGTCGGAGCTAGTAGCTCGGAAGCCTAACTGATGAAGGAAAGCGGCGATACGCTGGTACCAAGCTCTCGGCACCTGCTTCAGCCCAAAGAGAGACCGAGAGAGATCAGGCACACGTGATCAGGATGATCGGCGTCGACAAAGCCGGTGGGCTGCTAGAAATACACCTGTTTGGCGAGATGGACGTGGAGGAACGCGTTGGAGACGTCCAGCTGATGAACCGGCTAGGCACGAGACACCGCAAGCTGAAGGACGGTGCAGATCGTGCCCGGCTAGACGACTAGAGCGAAAGTGTCGGTGAAGTCAACTCCGGCGCGTTGCCGGAAGCCGTGAACCACCCAACGAGCTTTATAGCACTCAAGGGTGCCGTCAGGACGCGTCTTGTGCTGGAAGACCCACTTCTCGCTAATGATGTTGGCGTGGCGGGGAGGTGGGACGAGCTGCCATGTGCGATTGCATTGTAACACATCGAACTCCTCCTGCATGGTGACAAACCAGTTGGGGTCGCGAAGAGCAGTCCGAACGGATGACGGAACAGGCGACGGTGAGGAGGACGAAGCCGCGCACAGGTACTCCTCCAATGGATAGCGCATGCTGGGCCGAAGGGCACCCTGTGCGATCGCGTCGTGATGTGGAGCGGCGGTGCGTCACCAAGGGGCCAGTCGTGTGCTGCAGCAGAGGAGACCGAGGCCGCAGGTGCGGCTGACGTGGACGGGACCACAGGTGGCAAAACCCGAGGGGCGGCGGTCGGGGCCGCGGGTGGCAGACCCGGGGCGGCTGCGGTCGGAGTCGCAGCAGCCAGGCCCGGGGCGGCTGCGGGCGGGGCCGCAGCTGGCCGTCGCGGGCCGGGTGCTGACGAGGGTGGAGCCGAGGCGCCCGAGACGGAGGCGCGCGACCCCGAGGCCGAAGATGCGGCCGAGTACACGGAGTTGCCCGGCACCCAAACATCCGAGGCACTCTGTACGTCCACAGAGTCGCCAAAATTGGAGAGGGACGGACGTG
This sequence comes from Triticum dicoccoides, assembly GCF_002162155.2. Lineage (NCBI taxonomy): Eukaryota > Viridiplantae > Streptophyta > Magnoliopsida > Poales > Poaceae > Triticum > Triticum dicoccoides. The sequence goes on from NC_041381.1 coordinate 170,937,872, forward strand.
TGCGGCCGTCGTGAGGGGGTAGCAGCACGATAGGGGGGCCGCCGAGGAGACGCAGGGTCGATGAAGTTGGTGCGTCCGTGGGAGATACATGCTGAAACGGAAACACTTTTTCGTCAAAGTAAACATGCCTCAAAGTGATCACCCGATGAGAGACGGGGTCGTAGCACCGCTAGCCCTTTGTGTTGGAGGTGTACCCAAGAAAGATGCATGCGAGAGACCACGGAGCAAGCTTATGGGGGGCGGTGGAGGCGGTGCTAGGATAGCAGAGGCAACCAAATATGCAAAGATCATCATATGATGGAGGAGTGCCATAGAGCAACTGATGTGGCACATAATTCCAGCGAACACGGCATGGCCGGATGTTGACGAGGAGAGTCGCGGTGGAAAGAGCATTGGGCCAAAACCGAGGTGGGATGTTGGCATGGAACAGGAGGGTATAGACGCAGTCATTGCGAGTGCGAAGTACATGCTCCGCCTGCCCGTTTTGCTACGAGGTGTAAGGACATGTTAGACGAAAAACAGTACCATGTGTGGCGAGTAGGTTGCAGACAAGACGAATATCAAACTATTTCCCATTGTCTGTTTGAAACGCAAGAATGGTTTGACCAAAGTGCATAGAGACAAATGAGTAAAAAGATGTAAGTGTTGAGAGGACATCCGATTTCTGCCGAAGGGGAAAAGTCCATACATAGTGCGTAAAATCATCTAAGATGGCAAGATAATAAAGATAGCCAGAGTTGCTCGCAATGGGCGATGTCCAAACATCACAATGTATCAACTGAAAGGGATATGCCGCAATAGAGGTAGAGTTGCTAAAGGGTAGACGCACGTGTTTGCCAACACGGCAAGCATGAAAAGTATGGTCATCGACCTTATTACAAGTGAAAAAAAACTACGAAGAATATGACGGAGCGTGGCGTGATTAGGATGACCCAAACAAGCGTGCCAGAGGTCCACACCGGTGGAGAGGGCGACGGGGGCGGCGTCGGTGGAGGATGGTGAGTGGACCAGGTAGAGGTCGTCCGGGCTGTCACATTGGTGAAGAACCATCCGGGAACGGGCGTCCTTCACAGAAAAACCACAACCGTCAAATTCAACCGTAATCGGATTTTCACAAGTAAGATGGCGAACAGAGACAAGATTTTTGATTAAGTCAGGAGAAACTAAGATATGAGACATATTAATAGGTGTACTTGAAGGGGGAAAAGAGGTATAACCAATATGTGTAATGGGAAGGGAAGAGCCATCGCCGAGAGTGATGCGAGTGGCGGTGTTGGTGGGAGAGAAAGAGGTTAAGTTACCCAGGTTAGAGGACATGTGTGCGGTAGCCCCGGAGTCCATGAACCAGTCGCCGCCACCAGTGTAAGTGTTGGGGGTGGGGGCCGACTGTAGCGCAGCTAAGAGGGACGGATCCCAAGGCAGCGGGTCAGGCGCCGTGTTGTAGTAACCGGCGCTAGGATGCGCGGCGCAAGGGCCGGCAACGGCAGGTAGTCCGGGTATGCCCCAGGCTGCTGAAATGCCGCGAATGCCACAGGTGGCTGCGGGACGGCGTGATATGCTTGGTGCTGTGTCGGTCGGGGACCCAGGATGCCGGGAGCGGTGGGGCGGGGGACCGACATAGAATATGCATGGACGACGGCGGTTCAAGGATTGTGCCCGTAAGCCCACGGCGCCACGGGCTGCTGCTGCTGCTGAACTTGGGGTGGCCCGACGGGGTTGGCCGCCCGCTGCTGGCCCTTGCACCCCCTTGCCGTGGCAACTGCCGCGCTCGTTGGAGGCAGCAGGTGCCGGTGCCCCCTGTTGGGGAAACGGGAAGGGCAGTGGGATCGGCTGGGCAGCGGGAACGGGACCGCCGGCTGCTGTTGGGGAGTAGTGCTGGGGAACGCAGTAATTTCAAAAAAATTCCTACGCACAAACAAGATCATGGTGATGCATAGCAACAAGAGTGGAGAGTGTCATCCACGTACCCTCGTAGACCGTAAGCGGAAGCGTTATGACAACGCGGTTGATGTAGTCGTACGTCTTCACGATTCAACCGATCCTAGTACCGAAAGTACGGCACCTCCACGATCTGCACACGTTCGGCTCGGTGATGTCCCACGAACTCCCGATCCAGCTGAGTGTCGAGGGAGAGCTTCGTCAGCATGACGGCGTGATGACGGTGATGATGAAGCTACCGGCGCAGGGCTTCGCCTAAGCACTGCAACAATATGACCGAGGTGGATTATGGTAGAGGGGGGCACCGCACACGGCTAAGAGATCAATGATCAACTTGTGTGTCTAAGGGGTGCCCCCTCCTCCGTATATAAATGAGTGGAGGAGGGGGAGGGCCAGCCCTCCTATGGCGCGCCCCAAGGGAGTCCTACTCCCACCGAGAGTAGGATTCCCCCCTTCCCTAGTTGGATTAGGAGAGGAAGGAAGGGGGCGAGAGGGGGAAGGAAAGGGGGGGCCGCCCCCACCCAATTTGGATTGGACTTGGGGGGCGCCCCCTCCTAGGCTTCCCTCTCCTCTCTCCCACTATGGCCCAATAAGGCCCATATACTTCCCGGGGGGTTCCGGTAGCCTCCGGGTACTCCGGTATATGCCCGAACTCATCCGGAACAGTTCCGATGTCCAAACATAGTCCTCCAATATATCGATCTTTATGTCTCGAGCATTTTGAGACTCCTCGTCATGTCCGTGATCATATCCGGAACACCGAACAACCTTCGGTACATCAAAACACATAAACTCATAATACCGATCATCACCGAACGTTAAGCGTGCGGACCCTATGGGTTCGAGAACTATGTAGACATGACCGAGACACGTCTCCGACAAATAACCAATAGCGGAACCTGGATGCTCATATTGGTTCCTACATATTCTACGAAGATCTTTGATGTCTACTACGCAACCTTCTACTTGTAGACGTTGTTGGGCCTTGATACGTCTCCAATGTATCTATAATTTTTGATTGTTCCATGCTATTATATTACCCCTTTTGGATGTTTATGGGATTTATTTTACACATTTATATCATTTTTGGGACTAACCTACTAACCGGAGGCCCAACCCATATTGCTATTTTTTTTTGCCTATTTCAGTATTTTGAAGAAAAGGAATATCAAACGGAGTCCAACCAGAATGAAACCTTCGGGAGCGTGATTTTTGGAACAAACGTGATCCAGAGGACTTGGAGTGCAAGTCAAGAAGCAGTCGAGGCTCCCACGAGATAGGAGGGCGCCCCCCCTATAGGGCATGCCGCCCTGTCTCGTGGGCCCCTCGGGCGGACACCGACGTACTTCTTCCTCCTATATAAGCCTACGTACCCCAAAAACATCCAGGGGCAGGACGAAACACAACTTCCACCACCGTAACCTTTTGTATCCGCATGATCTCATCTTGGAGCCTTCGTCGGCACTCTGCCGGAGGGGGAACCGACCACGGAGGGCTTCTACATCAACATTCTTGCCCCTCCGATGAGTAGTAGTTTACCACAGACCTATGGGTCCATAGTTATTAGCTAGATGGCTTCTTCTCTCTTTTTGGATCTCAATACATGTTCTCCCCCTCTCTTGTGGAGATCTATTCGATGTAAACTCTTTTTGCAGTGTGTTTGTCAAGATCCGATGAATTGTGGGTTTATGATCAAGTTTATCTATGAATAATATTTGAATCTTCGCTGAATTCTTTTATGTATGATTGAGTTATCTTTGCAAGTCTCTTCGAATTATCAGTTTGGTTTGGCCTACTAGATTGATCTTTCTTGCCATGGGAGAAGTGCTTAGCTTTGGGTTCAATCTTGCGGTGTCCTTACCCAGTGACAGAAAGGGTTACAAGGCATGTATTGTATTGTTGCCATCGAGGATAACAAGATGGGGTTTATATCATATTGCTTGAGTTTATCCCTCTACATCATGTCATCTTGCTTAATGCATTACTCTGTTCTTATGAACTTAATACTCTAGATGCATGCTGGATAGCGGTCGATGTGTGGAGTAATAGTAGTAGATGCAGGCAGGAGTCGGTCTACTTGTTGCGGACGTGATGCCTATATACATGATCATGCCTAGATAATCTCATAATTATTCGCTTTTCTATCAATTGCTCGACAGTAATTTGTTCACCCACCGTAATACTTATGCTATCTTGAGAGAAGCCACTAGTGAAACCTATGGCCCCCGGGTCTATCTCTTATCATATTTGCTTTCAATTTAGTTTTATTTGCATCTTTACTTTTTGCATCTATATTATAAAATACCAAAAATATATTTATCTTATCTTACTATCTTTATTAGATCTCACTTTTGCAAGTGGCCGTGAAGGGATTGCCAACCCCTTTATTGCGTTGGTTGCGAGTTCTCAGTTTGTTTGTGTAGGTGCGTGGGACTTTTGAGGAGCCTCCTACTGGATTGATACCTTGGTTCTCAAAAACGGAGGGAAATACTTACGCTACTCTACTGCATCACCCTCTCCTCTTCGAGGAAAACCAACGCAAGCTCAAGATGTAGCAAGAAGGATTTCTCACGCCGTTGTCGGGGAGGTCTTCGCTCAAGTCAAGACATACCAAGTACCTATCACAAACCCATCTCCCTCGCATTTACATTATTTGCCATTTGCCTCTCGTTTTCCTCTCCCCCACTTCACCCTTGCCGTTTTATTTGCCCTCTCTTTCCCAATCTCCTCCTCTCTTTTTCGCTTGCCTTTTTTTGTTTGCTTGTGTGTTGGATTATTTGTTGCCATGGCACAAGATAATACCAAATTGTGTGATTTCTCGAATACCAATAATAATGATTTCCTTAGTACTCCGATTGCTCCTCTTAATGATGTTGAGTCTTGTGAAATCAATACTGCTTTGCTGAATCTTGTTATGAAAGATCAATTCGCCGGCCTTCCTAGTGAAGATGCCGCTACTCATCTAAACATCTTTGTGGATTTGTGTTACATGCTAAAGAAGAAAGATACGGATAACAATATTGTCAAATTGAAGTTATTTCCATTTTCACTTAGAGATCGTGCCAAAGTTTGGTTTTCGTCTTTGCCTAAAAATAGTATTGATTCTTGGAACAAGTGCAAAGATGCTTTTATCTCTAAGTATTTTCCTCCCGCTAAGATTATCACTCTTAGGAACGATATTATGAACTTTAAACAACTTGATCATGAGCATGTTGCCCAATCTTGGGAAAGAATGAAATTGATGCTTCGCAATTGCCCTACTCATGGTTTGAATTTATGGATGATCATACAAAATTTTTATGTCGGTTTGAACTTTGCTTCTAGAAATCTCTTAGATTCGGCCGCGGGAGGCACATTTATGGAAATCACGTTAGGAGATGCTACAAAACTTCTTGATAATATTATGGCTAATTATTCTCAATGGCACACCGAAAGATCTTCTAGTAAAAAAGTGCATGCTATAGAAGAAATCAATGTTTTGAGTGGAAAGATGGATGAACTTATGAAATTGTTTGCTACTAAAAATACTCCTCTTGATCCCAATGATATGCCTTTGTCTTCTTTGATTGAGAATAACAATGAATCTATGGATATGAATTTTCTTGGCAGGAATAGTTTTGGAAACAATGCTTATAGAGGAAACTTTAATGCTAGACCGTTCCCTAGTAATCCCTCTAATAATTATGGAAACTCCTACAATAATTCTTATGGTAATTTTAATAAGATGCCCTCTGATTTTGAGAATAGTGTGAAAGAGTTTATGATTTCTCAAAAGAATTTAGTGCTTTGCTTGAAGAAAAATTGCTCAAAGTTGATGATTTGGCTAGGAACGTTGATAGACTTTCGCATGATGTTGATTCTCTTAAACTTAGATCTTATCCTCCTAAGCATGATATCAATGAGTCTCTCAAAGCAATGAGAATTTCCATTGACGAGTGCAAGGAAAGAACCGCTAGATTGCATGCTAAAAAAGATAGCTTTATAAAAGCTTGTTCTTCTAGTTTCCATGAAAATAATGGTGAGGATCTTAAAGTTTTTGATGCGTCTCCTATTAGATCTATGTTTTGCAATATGAATTTTGATGATTATGGGACTGATGATGAATCAACTTTGCCTAGAAGACGTCCCAAGAATTCGGAGTTTTTAGATCTTGATGCTAAATTTGGTAAAAGTGGGATTGGAGAAGCCACAACTTCAAATAACATTGAACCTACTATGTCGGATTTCAAGGGATTTGATTATGATAATTGTTCTTTAAAAGGTTGTATTTCCTTGTTACAATCCGTTGTTAATTCTCCTCATGCTTATAATCAAAACAAAGCTTTTACCAAACATATCGTTGATGCCTTGATGCAATCTTATGATGAAAAACTTAATTTGGTATACCTAGCAAACTTAATGATGAGTGGGAACCTACTATAAAGATTAGAATTAAAGATCATGAGTGTTTTGCTTTGTGTGATTTGGGTGCTAGTGTTTCCACGATTCCGAAAACTTTATGTGATATTCTAGGTTTCCATGATCTTGATGATTGCTCTTTAAATTTGCACCTTGCGGATTCCACCATTAAAAAGCCAATGGGAAGGATCAATGATGTTATCATTGTTGCAAATAGAAATTTGGTGCCCGTGGATTTTATCGTTCTTGATATAGATTGCAATCTTTCTTGCCCTATTATTCTTGGTAGACCTTTCCTTAGAACGATTGGCGCGATTATTGATATGAAGGAAGGGAATATTAGATTCCAATTTCCATTAAATAAAGGCATGGAGCACTTTCCAAGAAAGAAGTCAAATTACCTTATGAATCTATCATGCGGGCTACTTATGAATTTAGTGCCAAAGATGGCACTCGTTAGATCTATCTTTGCTTTTATGCCTAGCTAGGGGCGTTAAACGATAGCGCTAGTTGGGAGGCAACCCAATTTTATTTATGTTTTTGTTTTTGCTCCTGTTTAGTAATAAATATTGCATATACCTTCTGTTTAGATGTGTTTTTATCTTTTAATTAGTGTTTGTGCCAAGTAGAACCTATAGGATAACCTATGATGATGGTTGATTTGATTCTACTGAAAAACATAAACTTTGCACGCACGAATATAATTTTGTTAAATCACAGAAACGTTCTTTTGCGTTGATTCGTTTTGCTGATGTTCAATAAACAAATTGTCCAGGACTTACTGTTTTGGTAGGATATTTAGAGTTCCAGAAGTTTGCGTTAGCTACGAATTGCTACAGACTGTTCTGTTTTTGACAGATTCTGTTTTTCGTGTGTTGTTTGCTTATTTCGATGCATCTATGGCCAATAAAATAGTTTATAAACCATATAGAAGTTGGAATACAGTAGGTTTAACACCAAAATAAATAAAGAATGAGTTCATTACAATACCTTATGTGGTGGTTTTTTTTTCTTTCACTAACGGAGCTTATAAGATTTCCTGTTGAGTTTTGTGTTGTGAAGTTTTCAAGTTTTGGGTAAAGCTTTTATGGACTATGGAATAAAGGGTGGCAAGATCCTAAGCTAGGGGATGCCCAAGGCACCCCAAGATATTCAAGTATAGCCAAAATACTAAGCTTGGGGATGCCCCGGGAAGGCATCCCCTCTTTCGTCTTCGTTCATTGGTAACTTTACTTGGAGATATATTTTTATTCGCCACATGATATGTGTTTTGCTTGGAGCGTCGTGTATTATATTAGTCTTTGCTTTTTAGTTTACCACAATCATCCTTGATGTACACACCTTTTGGGAGAAGCCTATTTGATTAGAATTTGCTAGACTACTCTATGTGCTTCACTTATATCTTTTGAGCTTGATAATTTTGCTCTAGTGCTTCACTTATATCTTTTAGAGCACGGTGGTGTATTAATTTTGGAGAAATTACTAGTCTCTCATGCTTCACTTATACCTTTTTGAGAGTCTTTTAGAACAGCATGGTATTTGCTATGGTTATAAAATTGGTCCTAGAATGGTAGGCATCCAAGTTGGGTATAATAAAAACTATCATAGAAAGTGAATTGGATGCTATGATCAATTTGATACTTGATAATTATTTTGAGATATGGAGGTAGTGATATTAAAGTCATGCTAGTTGGGTGATTATGAATTTAAAGAATGCTTGTGTTGAAGTTAGCAAGTCCCGTAGCATGCACGTATGGTTAAAGTTGTGTAACAAATTTGAAACATGAAGTGTACCTGGCTTGTGCATCCTTATGAGTGGCGGTCGAGGACGAGTGATGGTCTTTTCCTACTAATCTATCCCCCTAGGAGCATGCGCTTAGTACTTGATTTTTGATGACTTCGAAATTTTTGCAATAAGTATATGAGTTCTTTTGACTAATGTTGAGTCCATGGATTATACGTACTTTTACCTTTCCGCCATTGCTAGCCTCTTCGGTACCGTGCATTGCCCTTTCTCACCTTGAGAGTTGGTGCAAACTTCGCCAGTGCATCCAAACCCCGTGATATGATACGCTCTATCACACATAAACCTCCCTATATCTTCCTCAAAACAGCCACCATACCTACCTATTATGGCATTTCCATAGCCATTCCGAGATATATTGCCATGCAACTTTCCACCGTTCCGTTCTTCATCATGACATACTTTACTTTTGTCATATTGCCATTGCATGATCATGTAGTTGACATCGTATTTGTGGCAAAGCCACCATGCATTATTTTTCATACATGTCACTCTTGATTCATTGCACCATCCCGGTACACCGCCGGAGGCATTCATATAGAGTCATATCTTGTTCTAGTTTCGAGTTGTAATTCATATGTTGTAATCAATAGAAGTGTGATGATCATCATTATTAGAGCATTGCCCAAAAAGAAAAAAAAGAAAAAAAAAGAAAGGCCAAAAGAAAAAAAAAGAAAAAAAGAAGAAAAAAGGGAAAAAAGAAAATAAATAAAAAGGGGAATGTTACTATCTCTTTTTCCACACTTGTGCTTCAAAGTAGCACCTTGTTCTTCATGTAGTGAGTCTCATATACTTGTGCTTCAAAGTAGCACCATGTTTTTCATATAGTGAGTCTCATAAGTTGTCTTTGTCATACTAGTGGGAATTTTTCATTATAGAACTTGGCTTGTATATTACTATGATGGGCTTCCTCAAATGCCCTAGGTCTTCGTGAGCAAGCAAGTTGGATGCACACCCACTAGTTTTCTTTTGTTGAGCATTCATTTATAGCTCTAGTGCATCCGTTGCATGGCAATCCCTACTCCTCATGTTGACATCAATTGATGGGCATCTCCATAGCCCGTTGATTATCCTCGTCAATGTGAGACTTTTTCCTTTTTTGTCTTCTCCACACAATCCCCATCATCATATTCTATTCCACCCATAGTGCTATATCCATGGCTCATGCTCATGTATTGCGTGAAGGTTGAAAAAGTTTGAGATTATTTAAGTATGAAACAATTGCTTGGCTTGTCATCGGCGGTATAGAAGTTGGGAACATCTTTGTGTGACGAAATTGAAGCATAGCCTAACTATATGATTTTGTAGGGATGAACTTTCTTTTGCCATGTTATTTTGAGAAGACATGATTACTTTGATTAGTATGCTTGAAGTGTTACTATTTCTTTTATCAATATGAACTTTTATTTTGAATCATTTGGATCTGAACATTCATGCCACAATAAAGAAAATTACGTTGAGAATTATGCTAGGTAGCATTCCACGTCAAAAATTTCTTTTTTATCATTTACCTACTCGAGGACGAGCAGGAATAAAGCTTGGGGATGCTTGATATGTCTCCAACGTATCTATAATTTTTGATTGTTCCATGCTATTATATTACCCCTTTTGGATGTTTATGGGCTTTATTTTACACATTTATATCATTTTTGGGGCTAACCTACTAACCGGAGGCCCAACCCATATTGCTGTTTTTTTTGCCTATTTCAGTATTTCGAAGAAAAGGAATATCAAACGGAGTCCAAATGGAATGAAACCTTCGGGAGCGTGATTTTTGGAATGAACGTGATCCAGAGGACTTGGAGTGCAAGTCGAGAAGCAGCCGAGGCTCCCACGAGATAGGAGGGCGCCCCCCCCCATAGGGCGCGCCCCCTGTCTCGTGGGCCCCTCGGGCGGCCACCGACGTACTTCTTCCTCCTATATAAGCCTACGTACCCCGAAAACATCCAGGGGCAGGACGAAACACAATTTCCACCACCGTAACCTTCTGTATCCGCGGGATCTCATCTTGGAGCCTTCGCCGGCACTCTGCTGGAGGGGGAATCGACCATGGAGGGCTTCTACATCAACATCCTTGCCCCTCCGATGAGTTGTGAGTAGTTTACCACAGACCTACGGGTCCATAGTTATTAGCTAGATGGCTTCTTCTCTATTTTTGGATCTCAATACAATGTTCTCCCCCTCTCTTGTGGAGATCTATTCGATGTAAACTCTTTTTGCGGTGTGTTTGTTGAGATCCGATGAATTGTGGGTTTATGATCAAGTTTATCTATGAATAATATTTGAATCTTCTCTGAATTCTTTTATGTATGATTGAGTTATCTTTGCAAGTCCCTTCGAATTATCAGTTTGGTTTGGCGTACTAGATTGATCTTTCTTGCCATGGGAGAAGTGCTTAGCTTTGGGTTCAATCTTGCGGTGTCCTTACCCAGTGACAGAAAGGGTTACAAGGCACGTATTGTATTGTTGCCAGCGACGATAACAAGATGGGGTTTATATCATATTGCTTGAGTTTATCCCTCTACATCATGTCATCTTGCTTAATGCGTTACTCTGTTCTTATGAACTTAATACTCTAGATGCATGCTGGATAGCGGTCGATGTGTGGAGTAATAGTAGTAGATGCAGGCAGGAGTCGGTGTACTTGTTGCTGATGTGATGCCTATATACATGATCATGCCTAGATAATCTCATAATTATTCGCTTTTCTAACAATTGCTCGACAGTAATTTGTTGACCCACCGTAATACTTATGCTATCTTGAGAGAAGCCACTAGTGAAACCTATGGCCCCCGAGTCTATCTCTTATCATATTTGCTTTCAATTTACTTTTATTTGCATCTTTACTTTTTGCATCTATATTATAAAATACCAAAAATATATTTATCTTATCTTACTATCTTTATTAGATCTGACTTTCGCAAGTGGCCGTGAAGGTATTGACAACCCCTTTATTGCGTTGGTTGCGAGTTCTCAGTTTGTTTGTGTAGGTGCGTGGGACTTTTGAGGAGCCTCCTACTGGATTGATACCTTGGTTCTCAAAAACTGAGGGAAATACTTACGCTACTCTGCTACATCACCCTCTCCTCTTCGAGGAAAACCAACGCAAGCTCAAGACGTAGCAGGCCTCCAAGTGCAGAGGTTTGTAGGACAGTAGCAAATTTCCCTCAAGTGGATGACCTAAGGTTTATCAATCTATGTGAGGTGTAGGATGAAGATGGTCTCTCTCAAACAACCCTGCAACCAAATAACGAAGAGTCTCTTGTGTCCCCAACACACCCAATACAATGGTAAATTGTATAGGTGCACTAGTTCGGCAAAGAGATGGTGATACAAGTGCAATATGGATGATAGATATAGGTTTTTGTAATCTGAAAATATAAAAACAGCAAGGTAACAAGTGGTAAAAGTGAGCGTAAACGGTATTGCAATGCTAGGAAACAAGGCCTAGGGCTCATACTTTCACTAGTGCAAGTTCTCTCAACAATAATAACATAATTGGATCATATAACTATTCCTCAAAATCCAACAAAGAGTAACTCCAAAGTCACTAATAGTGGAGAACAAACGAAGAGATTATTGTAGGGTACGGAACCACCTCAAAGTTATCCTTTCTGATCAATCTATTCAAGAGTCCGTAGTAAAATAACACGAAGCTATTCTTTACATTCGATCTATCATAGAGTTTGTACTAGAATAACACCTTAAGACACAAATCAACCAAAACCCTAATGTCACCTAGATACTCCAATGTCACCTCAAGTATCCTTGGGCATGATTATACGATATGCATCACACAATCTCAGATTCATCTATTCAACCAACACAAAGAACTTCAAAGAGTGCCCCCAAAGTTTCTACCGGAGAGTCAAGACGAAAACGTGTGCCAACCCCTATGCATAAGTTCATTGAACCCGCAAGTTGATCACCAAAACATACATCAAGAAGATCACGTGAATATCCCATTGTCCCCACAGATAAGCACGGCAAGATATACATCAAGTGTTCTCAAATCCTTAAAGACTCAATCCAATAAGATAACTTCAAAGGGAAAACTCACTCCATTACAAGAGAGCAGAGGGGGAGAAACATCATAAGATCCAACTATAATAGCAAAGCTCGCGATACATCAAGATCGTGATGAATCAAGAACACAAGAGAGAGATCAAACACATAGCTACTGGTACATACCCTCAGCACCGAGGGTGAACTACTCCCTCCTCATCATGTAGAGCGCCGGGATGATGAAGATGGCCACCGGTGAGGGATCCCCCCTCCGGCACGGTGCCGGAACAGGGTCCCGATTGGTTTTTCATGGCTCTGGAGGTTTGCGGCAGCGGAACTCCCGATCTATTCTATTCCGCGAAGTTTTTAGGGTATATGGACATATATAGGCGAAAGAAGTCGGTCAGGGGAGCCACGAGGGGCCCACGAGGGTGGGGGCGCGCCCAGGGGGGCAGGCATGCCTCCCTGCCTCGTGGCCACCTCTAAGCTTCCTTGACTTCAACTCCAAGTCTCCTGGATCACGTTCATTCCAAAAATCACGCTCCCGAAGGTTTCATTCCGTTTGGACTCCGTTTGATATTCCTTTTTGCAAAACACTGAAACAAGGGAAAAAACAGAAACTGGCACTGGACTCTGGGTTAATAGGTTAGTCCCAAAAGTAATATGAAAGTGCATAGTAAAGCCCATTAAACATCCAAGATGGATAGTATAATAGCATGAATACTCATAAATTATAGATACGTTGGAGACATATCAATCTTTATCGGTTAAACTGCATAACAACATACGTTGTTCCCTTTGTCATCAGGTCTAGTACACAGCATCGCATACATGATAGAGCCTATGGCTGAAGCATAGGGAACAGCTTTCATTTTTTCTTTATCTTCTGCAGTGGTCGGGCATTGAGTCTGACTCAACTTCACACCTTGTAACATAGGCAAGAACCCTTTCTTTGCTTGATCCATTTTGAACTTATTCAAAACTTTATCAAGGTATGTTCTTTGTGAAAGTCTAATTAAGCGTCTCGATCTATCTCTATAGATCTTGATGCCTGATACGTCCATTTTGCATCATGCTTTTATATCAATATTTATTGCATTATGGGCTGTTATTACACATTATATCTCAATACTTATGGCTATTCTCTCTTATTTTACAAGGTTTACCATGAAGAGGGGGAATGCCGGCAACTGGAATTCTGGCTGGAAAAGGAGCAAACGTTGGAAACCTATTCTGCACAACTCCAAAAGACCTGAGACTCCACGAAACAACTTTTTGGAAGTTATAAGAATTTATGGGCAAAAGAAATAGGCCAGGGGGCCCACACCCTATCTAGGAGACAGGCCCCCCCTAGGGCGCGGCCCCCTATCTCCTGGGCCCCCTGGTGGGCCTCCGGCATCCATCTTCTGCTATATCATCACTTCCCCCCTGGAAAAAATCGTGGGCAAGCTTACGGGACGAAACTCCGCCGCCACGAGGCGGAACCTTGGCGGAATCAATCTAGGGCTCTGGCGGAGCTGTTCTGTCGGGGACACTTCCCTCCGGGAGGGGGAAATCGTCACCAACGTCATCACCAACAATCCTCTCATCGGGAGGGGGTCAATCTCCATCAACATCTTCACCAGCACCATCTCCTCTCAAAACCCTAATTCATCTCTTGTATCCAATCTTGTATCAAAACCACAAATTGGTACCTATGGGTTGCTAGTAGTGTTGATTACTCCTTGTAGTTGATGCTATTTGGTTTACTTGTTGGAAGATCATATGTTCAGATCCTTTATGCATATTATTAGTCCTATGATTATGAACATGAATATGCTTTGCGAGTAGTTACATTTGTTCCTGAGGACATGGGTGAAGTCTTCCTATTAGTAGTCATGTGAATTTGGTATTCGTTCGATATTTTGATGAGATGTATGTTGTATTTCCTCTAGTGGTGTTATGTGAACGTCGACTACATGACACTTCATCATTATTTGGGCCTAGAGGAAGGCATATGGAAGTAATAAGTAGATGATGGGTTGCTAAAGTGACAGAAGCTTAAACCCTAGTTTATGCGTTGCTTCGTTAGGGGTTGATATGGACCCATATGTTTAATGTTGTGGTTAGGTTTACCTTAATACTCCTTTTTGTAGTTGCAGATGCTTGCAATAGGGTTTAATCATAAGTGGGATGCTTGTCCATGTTAGGGCAGTACCCAAGTGCCGGTCCACCCACATATCAAATTATCAAAGTACCAAACGCGAATCTTACGAACGTGATGAAAACTAGCTTGACGATAATTCCCAATGTCTCCTCGGGAGCTCCTTCTTCATTATTAGAATTTGTCCAGGCTTATCCTTTGCTACATAAAGGATTGGGCCACCTTGCTGCACTTTATTTCCTTTATTTACTTTTTTGCTCGTTATTATTTATCTTATCACAAAACTATCTATCACCTACTATTTCAGTGCTTGCAGAGAAAACCTTACTAAAAACCGCTTTTCATTTCCTTCTGCTCCTCGTTGGGTTCGACACTCTTACTTATCGAAAGGACTATGATAGACCCCCTATACTTGTGGGTCATCAATGCCCAATATATAAGCTGCTTCACCGAGGTCTTTCATTGAAAAAACTCTTGTTCAAGTATCCTTTTATGCTATCCAAAAATTCTATATCATTTCCAATCAATAATATGTCATCCACATATAATATTATAAATTCTACAGAGCTCCCACTCACTTTCTTGTAAATACAGGCTTCTCCAAAAGTCTGTATAAAACCATATGCTTTGATCACACTATCAAAACGTTTATTCCAACTCTGAGATGCTTGCACCAGTCCATAAATGGATCGCTGGAGCTTACACACTTTGTTAGCATCCTTTGGATCGATAAAACCTTTGGTTTGCATCATATACAACTCTTCTTCCAGAAATCCAATCAGGAATGCAGTCTTTACATCCACTTGCCAAATTTCATAATCATAAAATGCGGCAATTGCTAACATGATTCGGACGGACTTAAGCATCGCTACGGGTGAGAAGGTCTCATCATAGTCAACTCCTTGAACTTGTCAAAAACCTTTCGCAACAAGTCGAGCTTTGTAGACAGTAACATTACTGTCAGCGTCAGTCTTCTTCTTGAAGATCCATTTATTCTCGATGGCTTTCCGATCAACGGGCAAGTCAACCAAAGTCCACATTTTATTCTCATACATGGATCCCATCTCAGATTTCATGGCATCAAGCCTTTTCATGGAATGTGGGCTCATCATCGCTTCCTCATAGTTTGTAGGTTCGTCATGGTCAAGTAACATGACCTTCAGAACAGGATTACCGTACCACTCTGGTGCGGATCTTACTCTGGTTCACCTACGAGGTTCGGTAGTAACTTGATCTGAATTTACATGATCATCATTGTTAGCTTCCTCAGTAATTGGTATAGGAGTCACAGGAACAGATTTATGTGATGAACTACTTTCCAATAAGGGAGAAGGTATAGTTACCTCATCAACTTCTACTTTCCTCCCACTCACTTCTTTCGAGAGAAACTCCTTCTCTAGAAAGGATCCATTCTTAGCAACGAATGTCTTTCCTTCGGATCTGTGATAGAAGGTGTACCCAACAGACTCCTTTGGGTATCCTATGAAGACACATTTCTCTGATTTGGGTTCGAGCTTATCAGGTTGAAGCTTTTTCACATAAGCATCGCAGCCCCAAAATTTAAGAAATGACAACTTGGGTTTCTTGTCAAACCACAGTTCATAAGGTGTTGTCTCAACGGATTTAGATGGTGCCCTATGTAACATGAATGCAACCGTCTCTAAAGCATAACCCCAAAATGATAGCGGTAAATCAGTAAGAGACATCATAGATCGCACCATATCTAATGAAGTGCGGTTATGACGTTTGGACACACCATTACGTTGTGGTGTCCGGGTGGCGTGAGTTGCGAAACTATTCCGCATTGTTTCAAATGAAGACCAAACTCATAACTCAAATATTCTCCTCCACGATCAGATCGTTGAAACTTTATTTTCTTGTTACGATGATTTTCCACTTCACTCTGAAATTCTTTGAACTTTTCAAATGTTTCAGACTTATGTTTCATCAAGTAGATATACCCATATCAGCTCAAATCATCTGTGAAGGTGAGAAAATAACGGTACCCACCGCGAGCCTAATATTCATCGGCCCACATACATCAGTATGTATGATTTCCAACAAATCTGTTGCTCGCTCCATTTTTCCGGAGAATAGAGTTTTAGTCATCTTGCCCATGAGGCATGGTTCGCAAGCACCAAGTGATTCATAATCAAGTGATTCCAAAAGTTCATCAGAATGGAGTTTATTCATGTGCTTTACACCAATATGACCAAAACGATAGTGCCACAAATAAGTTGCACTATCATTATCAACTCTGCATCTTTTGGCTTCAATATTATGAATATGTGTATCACTACTATCGAGATTCAACAAAAATAGACCACTCTTCAAGGGTGCATGACCATAAAAGATATTATTCATCTAAATAGAACAACCATTATTCTCTAATTTAAATGAATAACCGTCTCGCATCAAAAAAGATCCAGATATAACGTTCATGCTTAACGCTGGCACCAAATAACAATTATTCAGGTCTAAAACTAATCCCGAAGGTAGATGTGAGGTAGCGTGCCGACGGCGATCACATCGACTTTGGAACCATTTCCCACACGCATCGTCACCTCGTCCTTAGCCAATCTTCGCTTAATCCATAGTTCTTGTTTCGAGTTGCAAATATTAGCAACAGAAAGAGTATCAAATACCCATGCACTACTGCAAGCATTAGTAAGGTACACAATAACATGTATATCACATATACCTTTGTTCACCTTGCCATCTTTATTATCTACCAAATACTTGGGGCAGTTCCGCTTCTAGTGACCAGTCCCTTTGCAGTAGAAGCACTCAGTCTCAGGCTTAGGTCCAGACTTGGGCTTCTTCACTTGAGCAGCAACTTGCTTGCCGTTCTTCTTGAAGTTCCCGTTCTTCCCTTTACCCTTTTTCTTGAAACTGGTGGTCTTGTTGACCATCAACACTTGATGCTCCTTCTTGATTTCTACCTCTGCAGCCTTTAGCATCGTGAAGAGCTCGAGAATTGTCTTGTTCATCCCTTGCATATTATAGTTCATCACGAAGCTCTTGTAGCTTGGTGGCAGTGATTGAAGAATTCTGTCGATGACACTGTCATCAGGAAGATTAACTCCCAGCTGAATCAAGTGGTTGTTATACCTAGGTATTTTGAGTACATGTTCACTGACAGAACTATGCTCCTCCATCTTGCAGCTATAGAACTTATTGAAGACTTCATATCTCTCAATCCAGGCATTTGCTTGAAATATTAAATTCAACTCCTAGAACATCTCATATGCTCCATGACGTTCAAAATGTCGTTGAAGTCCCGGTTCTAAGCCGTAAAGCATGGCACACTGAACTATCGAGTAGTCATCAGCTTTGCTCTGCCAGACGTTCACAACGTCTAGTGTTGCTCCTGCAGCGGGCCTTGCATGTAGAGGTGCTTCCATGACGTAGTTCTTCTGTACAGCAATGAGGATAATCCTCAAGTTACGGACCCAGTTTGTGTAATTGCTACCATCATCTTTCAACTTAGCTTTCTCAAGGAACGCATTAAAATTAAAAGGAACAATAGCACGGGCCATTGATCTACAACAATATAGACATGCAAAATACTATCAGGTACTAAGTTCATGATAAATTAAAGTTCAATTAATCATATTACTTAAGAACTCCCACTTAGATAGACATCCCTCTAATCATCTAAGTGATCACATGATCCAAATCAACTAAACCATGCCCGATCATCAAGTGAGATGGAGTAGTTTTCAATGGTGAACATCACTATGTTGATCATATCTACTATATGATTCACGCTCGACCTTTCGGTCTCAGTGTTCCGAGGCCATATCTGCATATGCTAGGCTCGTCAAGTTTAACCCGAATATTCTGCGTGTGCAAACTGGCTTGCACCCGTTGTATGTGAACATAGAGCTTATCACACCCGATCATCATGTGGTGTCTCGGCACGACGAACTTTGGCAACAGTCATACTCAGGGAGAACACTTGTACCTTGAAATTTAGTGAGAGATCATCTTATAATGCTACCATCAATCAAAGCAAAATAAGATGCATAAAGGATAAACATCACGTGCAATCAATATAAGTGATATGATATGGCCATCATCATCTTGTGCCTTTGATCTCCATCTCCAAATCACCGTCATGATCACCATCGTCACCGGCACGACACCTTGATCTCCATCTTAGCATCGTTGTCGTTTCGCCAACTATTGTTTCTATGACTATCGCTACCACTTAGTGATAAAGTAAAAACAATTACAGGGCGATTGCATTGCATACAATAAAGCGACAACCATATGGCTCCTGCCAGTTGCCGATAACTCTGTTACAAAACATGATCATCTCATACAATAAAATTTAGCATCATGTCTTGACCATATCACATCACAACATGCCCTGCAAAAACAAGTTAGACGTCCTCTACTTTGTTGTTGCAAGTTTTACGTGGCTGCTACAGGCTGAGCAAGAACCGTTCTTACCTACGCATCAAAACCACAACGATTTTTCATCAAGTATGTGTTGTTTTAACCTTCAACAAGGACTTGGCGTAGCCACACTCGATTCAACTAAAGTGGGAGGAACTGACACCCGCCAGCCACCTATGTGCGAAGCACGTCGGTAGAACCAGTCTCGCGTAAGCGTACGCGTAATGTAGGTCTGGGCCGCTTCATCCAACAATACGGCCGAATCGAAGTATGACATGTTGGTAAGCAGTATGACTATTATTGCCCACAACTTACTTGTGTTCTACTCGTGCATATAACATCTACGCATAAACCTGGCTCGGATGCCACTGTTGGGGAACGCAGTAATTTCAAAAAAATTCCTACGCACACGCAAGATCATGGTGATGCATAGCAATGAGAGGGGAGAGTGTCATCCACGTACCCTCGTAGACAGTAAGCGGAAGCATTATGAAAACACGGTAGATGTAGTCGTATGTCTTCATGATCTGACCGATCCTAGTACCGAAAGTACGACACCTTCGTGATCTGCACACGTTCGGCTCTGTGACGTCCCACGAACTCTCGATCTAGCTGAGTGTCAAGGGAGAGCTTCGTCAGCATGACGGCATGATGACGGTGATGATGAAGCTACCGGCGCAGGGCTTTGCCTAAGCACTGCAACGATATGACTGAGGTGGATTATGGTAGAGGGGGGCACCGCACACGGCTAAGAGATCAATGATCAACTTGTGTGTCAAAGGGGTGCCCCTCCTCCATATATAAAGGAGTAGAGGAGGGGGAGGGCCGACCCTCCTATGGCGCGCCCCAAGGGAGTCTTACTCCCACCGGGAGTAGGATTCCCCCCTTCCCTAGTTGGATCAGGAGAGGAAGGAAGGGGGAGAGAAGGGGAAGGAAAGGGAGGGGGCGGCCCCCCACCCAATTTGGATTGGGCTTGGGGGGGGGGCGCCCCCTCCTAGGCTTCCCTCTCCTCTCTCCCACTATGGCCCAATAAGGCCCATATACTTCCCGGGGCATTCCGGTAACCTCCCGGTACTCCGGTATATGCCCGAACTCACCCGGAACCATTCCGATGTCCAAACATAGTCATCCAATATATCGATCTTTATGTCTCAACCATTTCGAGACTCCTCGTCATGTCCGTGATCATATATGGGACTCCAAACAACCTTCGGTACATCAAAACACATAAACTCATAATACCGATCGTCACATAACGTTAAGCGTGCAGACCCTACGGGTTCGAGAACTATGTAGACATGACCGAGACACGTCTCCGACCAATAACCAATAGTGGAACCTGGATGCTCATATTGGTTCCTACATATTCTATGAAGATCTTTATCGGTCAAACTGCATAACAACATACGTTGTTCCTTTGTCATCGGTATGTTACTTGCCTCAGATTTGATCGTCGGTATCTCAATACCTAGTTCAATCTCATTACCGGTAAGTCTCTTTACTCGTTCTGTAAGTCACATTGCATGCAAGGCTTTATAGTGATGTGCATTACCGAGAGAGCCTAGATATACCGCTCCGACAATCGGAGTGACAAATCCTAATCTCGATCTATGCCAACTCAACAAGTACCATCGGAGACACCTGTAGAGCACCTTTATAATCACCCAGTTATGTTGTGATGTTTGGTAGCACACAAAGTGTTCCTCCGGTATTCAGGAGTTGCATAATCTCATAGTCATAGGAACATGTATAAGTCATGAAAAAAGCAATAGCAATATACTAAACGATCAAGTGCTAAGCTAACGAAATGAGTCAAGTCAATCACATCATTCTCTAATGATGTGATCCCGTTAATCAAATGACAACTCATGTCTATGGCTAGGAAACTTAACCATCTTTGACTCAACGAGCTAGTCAAGTAGAGGCATACTAGTGACACTTTGTTTGTCTATGTATTCACACATGTACTAAGTTTTCGGTTAATACAAATCTAGCATGAATAATAAACATTTATCATGATATGCGGAATTATAGATAATAACTTTATTATTGCCTCTAGGGCATATTTCCTTCAAGCAGCAGCGCGCGATGTGCCGGCGGCGAGCACCGCCCACACCCTCATCTTCTTCATCCTGCGTTCCTCCAAACGCAAGGAGGTGACGACCTTGGGGAAGGTCGGGTTGGGGATGAGCGTGAGGTTGGCAGCCGCGTGAGTGAACTCCTCGTTGAGGCTGGCGACGAGGGTGCTGAGGAGAAGATCGTCGGAGACTTTTTCGCCGATGTCGCGGAGCTCGTTGCAAAGACGCTTTAGGCGCAAGCAAAAATCATCCACGGAGGAATTATTTTGATGGCACCCAAAGAATTCCTGCTTAAGGAAGACGAGCCGCTGGAGCCGATTGTCGGTGAAGAGGCTATTGAGCTTCCAGACAGCGTGTGCATCATCGTCAACCTGCACCACCGTGTAAAACAAGTCCTTAGAGATGGTTAGGAAAAACCAGCAAATGATCGTCGCCTCGACGGCCGACCACTCGGCGTTGAATGCCATGGCCTTGGAGTCAACGGTGCCGTTGATATTCTCCTGGAGATGAAACTCACAAAAACAAGATGAAAGTATGTCTTCCATGCATAGTAAGAGGAGTCCTCCTGGGAGAGACGGATGGGCACACGGGCGAGGATGTCGGCGTTGCAGATGTCTTCAACGGGGATGGGGGCAGGGCCGGCAAACGGGTTGGAGTGTTGTGTGGTGCCGGACATGGGGGAGGAGGAGGAGGAGTCGTAGGAAGCGAACGACATGGTGGAGGTTTAGGGTTCGGGTGGAGGTTAGGGGTCAGGTGGAGGAAGAGGGAGAGGTGGGTGGCGGCGGCAAAGGAGGGCAACAGACGGGATGGGATGCAGTGGCAGGAGGGACTATGGCGGCAGGGAGCGTCGGCGGCAAGAAGGCAGCGGCGGCGCAGGTGCGGCGACGGCGGCGGAAGCGTTAGGAAATAAACGTGGTATCTGATGCCATGTGGATTGTCGATATGTTCATTGATCGTATGCCGTAGCATATATAAAGTACAAGGACAAGGATATCTTATCCGTATCCGCTATACATGGAAAGTATCGGGAGATATCCGTAGACTAGGAAACAATAAAAGAAGATCCTAGCTGCCTAAGTACATGCGATAATGAGTATCTCAACAGCCGCTGTCGGGAGAAGGAATATTAAAGAGGTTGATACTTCCGATCCTGCACACGCAAGCAACAACAAAAAATAGAAATTTCTATCATTTATAAGCCAACGATATTATACAAAAACAAAATACTAGTTCTCCTACAAGAAAAGCCAACAACAACACTTCAGATCTTGCATATGACATTACTACTGTAAGAGTACAAACATAATAGGCAAGCTAGATACCACCATAAATAAAAACAGATCAAAGGGGCAAAACCACTATGCAACAAAAGAGAAAAAATATATACCCAAGCTTCTTGGACAAGAAATTTTGTCAATAAACAAAACATCTAACATGTCCACGCTTCATGGATAACAAAATGTCCAAGTAACATAATCGGTTTTATCAAGATACAATACAAGTGCTAGTTCACTGAATATATGTCATCTAAATATAACTAGTAGTACGCCCGTGCGTTGTCACGGGCTTCTGAAATATTTTGCTGAAGATATATAAAATAATCCATGTAAAATATCACAGGAAGAGACAATATAGCATGGACACAATTGCATAATAATTGAAGTCTACTTCACTTGTAATGTAAACTGATAACAAAAAGGCAAATTGACGATGTATACACATAAATCGATGATCCAACTAAAAATATATTACAAATTATTAAAATCTACTTGATGCGCTTAAGAAATTCTCGCACAATATCAAGGAAGTTTTTTTCTTCATCCGCACGATGCTTGAGCAAGTATAATAAAAACTGCTTTCTCAACTCATCCCATCATGCAAAAACAATAGCAGAACGCCCGTGCGTTGCTACGGACTGCTACGGGCAACAGTGTATATAAATGAATCAGAGAAACAATTAAAGTCGTATTCAACGTCTAAGCTTATTTTTTTCCTCTCATACGTCCGAATGTGTTCGGACATCAAACGGGCTACTACAACCGTCTTGGTAGTCCGGATGCCCCAAATCCAGCCCATATGTGAGAAAGAAATGTTGCTATCCAGACTATTCGTGATGTTATCTCCAACATGTGAAACCAACACAAAACCCCACCACCACGACACACCCTCTCATTTTCTCGTCGGACCCTCCCCTTCCCGCTTTGTTTCCCGCCGTAATGGGTGACGTCCGCCTCACTTTCACCATGACACCCTCTCTCCTTCACACCATACTTCCTCATAGACCGATAAGGAGGAGTCCCCCGTAATGCCTGCCCCGCCTCTGCCATGATCCCCTCCCCCATGTTCGTGTGTTTTCACCACTGCCATCAAGAGGGAGGAGGTATTGCGCCGCCTGTGGCGCCCCCAAAGCCAAGAATGCAAATTTGTAAGTAAACATACCAAACCCAACCTCCGCCCCGCTCACTCTTATCACAAAATCCATCAACTTGTATTTTAAGTGAGCCGGTGATCAACATCGCCGTGGCCGGCCAGCAGCAAGGGATAAGGGTGGCAACCACCTTCCCATCTTAGTGCTAGTACCTCCTGGTTCTATACTGGACCCACCCTTCATCCCGGCCACGGCCAGATCCGTGGTCGGTTGTGGCCACGGCCAGATCCGTGGAGAACAGCGACGGGAGGTCGGGAAGGAAGAAGAACGGCGACGGTGGAGGTCCCCCTTTGTCGATCTAGTGACGTGGACGGATCCATCCGGGAGAAGATCGATGGAGGTTGAGATATAGTGATGTGGAGGTGAGGGTTGGCGGCGACGATGGAGAGGAGGGCATCGGTGGTGGCCATGGCCGAACCACGGAGGAGGGGAGGCGATGGTGACGTCTTGAGGAGGAGGACGGAGAAGGCATGAGAAGGGGGGTCATCGCCGGGAGAACCGCGTCGTCGTGAGGTGGAGAGCCAGATCAGGGATTGGGGTGCGGCGGCGGGTGCAGCTGGAGGCGGGGAGACGAGGGGTAGCTAGGGTTCGAGGGAGGGAGGGAGCCTCGTTCGTCTAATTTTTCACGTTACGTGCGAGGAGGCCTCGTCCTTGGTTAAATTTCGTATGTTTTTTTTCCGTAGATTTTTTCCCTTCGATTTTCTTTGGATCGACCGGAGGTTTGGCACCTTGACTTCATGGGGGCATCGCTAACTCGGACTTCTTTTTTTCTTCTTCGACAGCCCTGGGGGGTTCACTGGGAGATGGGAGGGAGGACGAAAAAAAACCCAATGAAGATGGGACGAAAATTAACCGTGGAACGGAGACTACCAACTGAGAGATTAAGACTAAGAGACTAATATTATTATTCTCTTGCAAGCATCTATTCAAGTTTGTTCTCACAAGGTGGTTATACGCATTCTTATATGTGAAAACATAAAACAAAAGCATTATGCTTAAACACACAAACAAAAGCACATATCACTGTTAGTTCCATTCTCATTGAAAAAGGGGTGTATATTCACACTAAATTGACATTCGAGCAACACACCGAATTATTTTATTCAAAGCCTTGGGCATAGCTACAATATTAGCCTCAGCCTTGCATTTGAATATTTTAGCTCAATAATATCTTGTCCAACTTTGGCGTGCAAGGTCAGCTATAAACTAGGGAATCAACACATGTTTGAAGGAAATATGCCCTAGAGGCAATAATAAAGTTATTATTTATTTCCTTATAATCATGATAAATGTTTATTATTCATGCTAGAATTGTATTTACCGGAAACATAATACATGTGTGAATACATAGACAAACAAAGTGTCACTAGTATGCCTCTACTTGACTAGCTCGTTAATCAAAGATGGTTATGTTTCCTAACCATGAACAATGAGTTGTTATTTGATTAACGAGGTCACATCATTAGTAGAATGATCTGATTGACATGACCCATTCCATTAGCTTAGCACCCGATCGTTTAGTATGTTGCTATTGCTTTCTTCATGACTTATACATGTTCCTATGACTATGAGATTATGCAACTCCCGTTTACCGGAGGAACACTTTGGGTACTACCAAACGTCACAACGTAACTGGGTGATTATAAAGGAGTACTACAGGTGTCTCCAATGGTCGATGTTGGGTTGGCGTATTTCGAGATTAGGATTTGTCACTCCGATTGTCGGAGAGGTATCTCTGGGCCCTCTCGGTAATACACATCACATAAAGCCTTGCAAGCATTACAACTAATATGTTAGTTGTGAGATGATGTATTACGGAACGAGTAAAGAGACTTGCCGGTAACGAGATTGAACTAGGTATTGGATACCGACGATCGAATTTCGGGCAAGTAACATACCGATGACAAAGGGAACAACGTATGTTGTTATGCGGTCTGACCGATAAAGATCTTCGTAGAATATGTAGGAGCCAATATGGGCATCCAGGTCCCGCTATTGGTTATTGACCAGAGACGTGTCTCGGTCATGTCTACATTGTTCTCGAACCCGTAGGGTCCGCACGCTTAAGGTTACGATGACAGTTATATTATGAGTTTATGCATTTTGATGTACCGAAGGTTGTTCGGAGTCCCGGATGTGATCACGGACATGACGAGGAGTCTTGAAATGGTCGAGACATAAAGATTGATATATTGGAAGCCTATGTTTGGACATCGGAAGTGTTCCGGGTGAAATCGGGATTTTTACCGGGTTACCGGGAGGTTACCGGAACCCCCCGGGAGCCATATGGGCCATCATGGGCCTTAGTGGAAAGGAGAAAGGGGCAGCCCAAGGGGGCTGCACGCCTCCCCCCTTCCCTTAGTCCTATTAGGACTAGGAGAGGTGGCCGGCCACCCCTCTCCCTCTTTCCCCCTTGGGAATCCTAGTTGGAATAGGATTGGGGGGGGGGGGGAGTCCTACTCCCGGTAGGAGTAGGACTCCTCCTGCGCCTCTCTCTCTTGGCCGGCGCCCCCTCCCCCCTTGGCTCCTTTATATACTGAGGTAGAGGCACCCCAAAGACACACAAGTTGACACAAGTTGATCCACGTGATCTATTCCTTAGCCGTGTGCGGTGCCCCCTGCCACCATATTCCTCGATAATACTGTAGCGGAGTTTAGGCGAAGCCCTGCTGCTGTAGTTCATCAAGATCGTCACCACGCCGTCGTGCTGACGAAACTCTTCCCCGACACTTTGCTGGATCGGAATCCGGGGATCATCATCGAGCTGAACGTGTGCTCGAACTCGGAGGTGCCGTAGTTTCGGTGCTTGATCGGTTGGATCGAGAAGACGTACGACTACTTCCTCTACGTCGTGTCATCGCTTCCACAGTCGGTCTGCGTTGGGTACGTAGACAATACTCTCCCCTCGTTGCTATGCATCACATGATCTTGCGTGTGCGTAGGGAAATTTTTGAAATTACTACGAAACCCAACAGTGGTATCAGAGCCTAGGTTATTTATGTTGATGTTATATGCACGAGTAGAACACAAGTGAGTTGTGGACGATACAAGTCATACTGCCTACCAGCATGTCATACTTTGGTTCGGCGGTATTGTTGGACGAGACGACCCGGACCAACCTTACGCGTACGCTTACGCGAGACCGGTTCCCTCGACGTGCTTTGCACAGAGATGGCTTGCGGGCGACTGTCTCTCCAACTTTAGTTGAACCAAGTATGGCTACGCCCGGTCCTTGCGAAGGTTAAAACGGAGTCTATTTGACAAACTATCGTTGTGGTTTTGATGCGTAGGTGAGATTGGTTCTTACTTAAGCCCGTAGCAGCCACGTAAAACATGCAACAACAAAGTAGAGGACATCTAACTTGTTTTTGCAGGGCATGTTGTGATGTGATATGGTCAAGGCATGATGCTGAATTTTATTGTATGAGATGATCATGTTTTGTAACCAAGTTATCGGCAACTGGCAGGAGCCATATGGTTGTCGCTTTATTGTATGCAATGCAATCGCGATGTAATGCTTTACTTCATTACTAAACGGTAGTAATAGTCGTGAAAGCATAAGATTGGCAAGACGATAACGATGCTACGATGGAGATCAAGGTGTCGCGCCGGTGACGATGGTGATCATGACGGTGCTTCGGAGATGGAGATCACAAGCACAAGATGATGATGGCCATATCATATCACTTATATTGATTGCATGTGATGTTTATCTTTTTATGCATCTTATCTTGCTTTGATTGACGGTAGCATTATAAGATGATCTCTCACTAAATTATCAAGATGTGTTCTCCCTGAGTATGCACCGTTGCGAAAGTTCTTCGTGCTGAGACACCACGTGATGATCGGGTGTGATAGGCTCTACGTTCAAATACAACGGGTGCAAAACAGTTGCGCACGCAGAATACTCAGGTTAAACTTGACGAGCCTAGCATATACAGATATGGCCTCGGAACACGGAGACCGAAATGTCGAGCGTGAATCATATAGTAGATATGATCAACATAATGATGTTCACCGATGAAACTACTCCATCTCACGTGATGATCGGACATGGTTTAGTTGATTTGGATCACGTGATCACTTAGAGGATTAGAGGGATGTCTATCTAAGTGGGAGTTCTTTAGTAATATGATTAATTGAACTTAAAATTTATCATGAACTTAGTCCCTGAGAGTATCTTGCTTGTTTATGTTGTTTGTAGATAGATGGCTCGTGCTGTTGTTCCGTTGAATTTTAATGCGTTCCTTGAGAAAGCAAAGTTGAAAGATGATGGTAGCAATTACACGGACTGGGTCCGTAACTTGAGGATTATCCTCATTGCTGCACAGAAGAATTACGTCCTGGAAGCACCGCTGAGTGCCAGGCCTACTGCTGGAGCAACACCAGATGTTATGAACGTCTGGCAGAGCAAAGCTGATGACTACTCGATAGTTTAGTGTGCCATGCTTTACGGCTTAGAATCGGGACTTCAACGACGTTTTGAACGTTATGGAGCATATGAGATGTTCCAGGAGTTGAAGTTAATATTTCAAGCAAATGCCTGAATTGAGAGATATGAAGTCTCCAATAAGTTCTATAGCTGCAAGATGGAGGAGAACAGTTCTGTCAGTGAGCATATACTCAAAATGTCTGGGTATAATAATCACTTGATTCAATTGGGAGTTAATCTTCCGGATGATTGCGTCATTGACAGAATTCTCCAATCACTGCCACCAAGCTACAAGAGCTTCGTGATGAACTATAATATGCAAGGGATGAACAAGACTATTCCCGAGCTCTTCGCAATGCTGAAAGCTGCGGAGGTAGAAATCAAAAAGGAGCATCAAGTGTTGATGGTTAACAAAACCACTAGTTTCAAGAAAAAGGGCAAAGGAAAGAAGAAAGGGAACTTCAAGAAGAACAGCAAGCCAGTTGCTACTCAAGAGAAGAAACCCAAGTCTGGACCTAAGCCTGAAACTGAGTGCTTCTACTGCAAGCAGACTGGTCACTGGAAGCGGAACTGCCCCAAGTATTTGGCGGATAAGAAGGATGGCAAGGTGAACAAAGGTATATGTGATATACATGTTATTGATGTGTACCTTACCAATGCTCGCAGTAGCACCTGGGTATTTGATACTGGTTTTGTTGCTAATATTTGCAACTCGAAACAGGGGCTACGGATTAAGCGAAGATTGGCTAAGGACGAGGTGACGATGCGCGTGGGAAACGGTTCCAAAGTCGATGTGATCGCAGTCGGCACGCTACCTCTACATCTACCTTCGGGATTAATATTAGACCTAAGTAATTGTTATTTGGTGCCAGCGTTGAGCATGAACATTATATCTGGATCTTGTTTAATGCGAGACGGTTATTCATTTAAATCAGAGAATAATGGTTGTTCTATTTATATGAGTAATATCTTTTATGGTCATGCACCCTTGAAGAGTGGTCTATTCTTATTGAATCTCGATAGTAGTAATACACATATTCATAATGTTGAAGCCAAAAGATGCAGAGTTGATAATGAAAGTGCAACTTATTTGTGGCACTGTCGTTTAGGTCATATCGGTATAAAGCGCATGAAGAAACTCCATGCTGATGGACTTTTGGAACCACTTGATTATGAATCACTTGGTACTTGCGAACCGTGCCTCATGGGCAAGATGACTAAAACACCGTTCTCCGGTACTATGGAGAGAGCAACAGATTTGTTGGAAATCATACATACCGATGTATGTGGTCCAATGAATATTGAGGCTCGAGGCCGATATCGTTATTTTCTCACCTTCACAGATGATTTGAGCAGATATGGATATATCTACTTAATGAAGCATAAGTCTGAAACATTTGAAAAGTTCAAAGAATTTCAGAGTGAAGTTGAAAATCATCGTAACAAGAAAATAAAGTTTCTACGATCTGATCGTGGAGGAGAATATTTGAGTTACGAGTTTGGTGTACATTTGAAAAACTGTGGAATAGTTTCACAACTCACGCCACCCGGAACACCACAGCGCAATGGTGTGTCCGAACGTCGTAATCGTACTTTACTAGATATGGTGCGATCTATGATGTCTCTTACAGATTTACCGCTATCATTTTGGGGTTGTGCTTTAGAGACGGCCGCATTCACGTTTGTCACATCCCTAGCTTCAGGCATTGCTCTAGGTTAGCTTCATGTGTGCATCATGTCTATATTTTTGAAACTTGAATTGAGGAATATTGGAAGCCTCAAAACCCTAAATAAAAGAGGGGCAAAAACCCTAGAAATCTCATTCATTGCTCCAAAAGTGCTCTTCTTAAAAATGTTGATAAATTTTGGTAAGGGTTCTGGTCCCAACCAAAATATTGAACATTTTTTAAGGATTTATTTTTGGGACTTTGAATTTAAATCATAATTATTTGAATTGGATTTATATCTACTATTAAATAAATATAGGTCCAATAATTCTGAAATATTTTGTGGAGCATTGTTTTAATTCTTTTAGCTCCTAAAAATATTGTCAGAAGCAAAATAAATTGAATTGGTTTCAAAACCAAATTCAAAACAAACCTGCAAAATAGAAAACTGAAATAATTAGAAAAAGGAGAGAGAGTCTTACCTGGCCCCTTACCTGGCTGGCCCAGTGGACAGCCCAGCCCACTGGCCTGGTGCCAGTCGTCCTCTACCTCTGCCAGTAGGCAGAGGAGGGAGACAGCGCACGCGCGCGCCGTGGCGACACGCCACCTCCCTGCCTGCCTGCGTCCCTCGCCACCGCGACGCCTCGGGCCTTCTCTTCGGCGCCGCCTCGAACCCCTGGACCCCCTCACTCGTCCCCTTCGTCTCTCCTTCGCCTCTCCCTCTCGCACACCCGAACGCCATCGTCGCCGCCGTTCGTCACCGCCGCAGCCACAGCCACTCCCTCGCTCCCTCTTCGTATCCCAGAGCTCCGCCGGTCCTCCCTCGTCCTCCTCGTCGTCTCATGCGACCAGAAGAGCCCCGGAACGCCGCCCCCGACGTTTTCCCCCTCGCCGGCCGCCGAGGATCTTCTCCGTCGATTCGGCCACTCCGGCGCGCCCCCGAGCTCGCTGACCCTCCCTGCACGATCCCCGTGAGTCCCTGCTTCGTTTCCCCCTAACCCCAAGTCCGATTTCGAGCTCTAGCCGCCCCCTCTACCGGAGCCGAGACGCTCCGCCGCACGGACTCATCGCCGGCGAAGCCCCGGTGACCAAATGGCCCCGCGCGTGCGTCCGTTGCACTCGCAACGATCCGTGGAGCAACGCTAGCGTGGCAGCTAGCTTGTTTGCAAGCCGCAGCGCTAACCCCGCACCCACCCGAGCTCCGGCCGCCGCCTCGGGCTCCATTCCGGCGAACCCCGGCCACCCCCGCACCTCCCGTTGGCCCCCCTAGATGCGCACGGGCACGGGCTACCTTCTGGTGCCCTTCGCGCGTCCAGCCGCCGCCCGTAGCGCAACCCCGGTGAACTTCCGCCGCGTTTCGGGTCGCCGCCGGCCGAACTCCGGTGGCCAGTGACGTGGCGCTGTCATTAGCCACTAATGACGCACTAATCAACCCCCTAGGCCACTGACAGTGGGCCCCACCCCTGGTCAAACCCCAGTCAGCGCTGGGTTTGACCGGGATTAGCTCCTGTGTCACTAACGTGTGGCCCCCACACGTCAGGTTTGACCTGGGGCGCCCAGTTGACCCTGCTGACGTCACTGTGACGCAGTGCTGACGCAGTAAATTCATTTCTGGATTTATTATAATTCAGAAAATTCCAGAAAATGCCTAAAACTTCAATAAATCATAGAAAATTAACCGTAACTCCAAATTAAATAATTTATATATGAAAAATTATCAGAAAAATTCAAGGAATCCATCTGTACCATTTTCATGCATGTTAGAACAACTTATCACTACTGTTTAGGACAAATGAAGTGAATGACATTTAAATAATCACATATGGAGTTTGAATTTGAATCTTGTATTCAAACCAACCCCATTTAATCTGTTGCTAGTTGCATTAGCCCAAAACACATTCATTTTGCCATGTCATGATCATGCATCATATTGTGCATTGCATTGATTGTGTTCCCTTCTGTGTTGCCGGTATTTGTCCCCTCTCGATAGACGCGATACCGATGATGTGATCGTTGACACTGATGAAGACTCAATGTTATCTTCAGAAGTGCCAGGCAAGCAAAACCCCCTTGTTCATTCCGATACAATCCTACTCTCTCGCTCCTGCTCTCTTTTACTGCATTAGGACAACACCGATTCATCTGTTACTTGCTGCGGTAGCTGAACCCCTTTATCCTCTGCATGACCTGTCATTGCCACAGTAAATAGATGAAACCCACTAGCATGAGTAGGAGTTGTTTGAGCCCTGTTGTGCCTACTCATTCATGTTTGTTTGTCATGCCTGCTACTGCTTAGAGTTGAGTCAGGTCTGATTCATCGGGGATGAATCAGAGGTGTGTGAGCATGTCCTACTATGTGTGAGCTAAGTGTGTGAATACGATTTGGTAAAGGTAGCGGTGAGAGGCCATGTAGGAGTACATGGTGGGTTGTCTCATTGCAGCCGTCCTCAGGAACTGAGTTCTGTGTTTGTGATCCATGATTCAGCTACTACCACGCATTGGGCCCGAAACCAATGGACCCTCTCGGCTTCTTGATCACCCTTGTCCTCTGTCCAGGAGTTGCAAGTAGTTTCTGGTGTTTGTAGTATGCTGGAGGCCGTGGGCAGCGCTGACCGTAGGGGTGGGCTGTGATGCGGTAGGCACGTGGCACGGTGTATCGGGCGCCCGTTTGGTGTCTCGGAAACCCTGTTCACATCGTTTGGGGCTATGAGCGAAACTCCGGCCGGATCTCCTCATGGATGGAACCCGAATAGGCGATAAACCTGGACTAGAGACTTGAGTGTTTAGGCAGGCCGTGGCCGACACCCACGTTGGGCTTCCGCTTGAAGGTTGCCGAGTACATGTCGTGTAAACGGCGGTAAGTTGTGAGAGCATGTGTGAAGAAGTACACCCCTGCAGGGTTAATATGATCTATTCGAATAGCCGTGTCCACGGAAAAGGACTTCTGGGTTGCTTATATCATTTCATAGACAAGTGAAAGTGGATACTCTAAAATACGCAAGATAAGCGTGAGTGCTATGGATGGCGTTCTCGTAGGGGGACGGGAGCGGATCCATAGTGGTGTATTGATATGGTGAATATGTGGACTCATGTGCGCCACCTCAAAAGAGTTGCTTGCAGTCGTAGTTTAGGATAGCCACCGAGTCAAAGCTAGCTTGCTGCAGTTAAACCCCACCATCCCCTTTGTTGATAATGATGCATATGTAGTTAGTTCTAATGTAAGTCTTGCTGGGTACATTTGTACTCACGTTTGCCTATTTTATGTTTTTGCAGAGAGACTTCGGTCTCACTAGTAGTTTCGCGTGGACTTCGACGTTTAGCTTGATACCTCAGCTACGATCTTGTGCCCTCGGCAGGATCTGATAGATAGTCAGGCTTCTCAGCCTTTTTCATTTATAGATGTCTGTACTCAGACATGATAGCTTCCGCTTGTGCTTTGACTTGTATGCTCTGATTGTTGGGTCATGAGACCCATGATTGTAATATCGCGCTCCTCGGAGCCTATTGAATAAATTACTTGAGTCGTAGAGTCATGTTGTGATGCCATGTTGTATTTGCACATATCGAGCATATTGTGTGTATGTTATTGAAATGCTTGGTATGTGTGGGATCTGACCATCTAGTTGTTTATCTTTAGTAGCCTCTCTTATGGGGAAATGTCTCCTAGTGTTTCCACCGAGCCATGGTAGCTTGCTACTGCTCCGGAACACTTAGGCTGGCCGGCATGTGTCCTTCTTCGTTCCTGTGTCTGTCCCTTCGGGGAAATGTCACGCGATGAATACCGGAGTCCTGTTAGCCCGCTACAGCCCGGTTCACCGGAGTCCTGCTAGCCCAGTGCTACAGCCTGGATTCACTCGCTGATGACCGACACGTTCGATGTTGGGTCATGGATGCCTGTCCCTGTAAGTCTGTGCCGCTTTGGGTTTACGACTAGCCATGTCAGCCCGGGCTCCTTATCATATGGATGCTAGCGACACTGTCATATACGTGTGCCAAAAGGCGCAAACGGTCCCGGGCAAAGGTAAGGCGACACCCGTGGGAATACCGTGCGTGAGGCCGCAAAGTGATATGAGGTGTTACATGCTAGATCGATGTGGCATCGAGTCGGGGTCCTGACAGCGTTGGTATCAGAGCTTGACTGCCTGTAGGATTACCAAGCCAAATTGGTCGAAGTTGAGTCTAGAAATTCTTTAGTTATATAAGGGAATTGATTGTGGGATGGAACGTAAGGCTCTTTTTACTTCTTATACCTTATGCCCTTCTGATCTGAGTCATCTTATCTTTCCTACGGGGATTAAGGAACTAGGCTGTCTCTTCTTTCTATCAGGATCACGTGTTACTAATCTGCAGACTTGTAGGATTGATGGTTCTAAGCTTGAGTTCAGTTTCTACTTCCGTATGTTAATTGTTGATCTCGAAACCTTGATATTGTGCTTCTGAGTGGCTATGCCACCATTTTGTAGCATGTCTCCAATCCTTTGAGCATTTACAGCCGTTATGCTGTCCGAGTCATCTCAGGTCTCTAAACAGTCTGATGCACTTGCAAATTCCTTCCTCCCGTTTCAATGTTCCTTTGGGCCAGATTAACCACACTAATTAGTGAGTTGAGGTACTCCGTTACCTTGACATATATGTTGGAGATATTATTATGACCCTAGGTGTCTTAGGGGATCATCTAGTAATTTAGCCATGATTTGTGTTTCCAGTGTGATGATTCTGGCTTTTATTCTCGAAAGCATCCCGTGATGCCACTTAGTAGTAGGTATTCTACTCCTGGGTTCTGAACCCGAGATTCACTCTACCTACTTCATGTTGATAGTAATTGCTAGTGCCTTTAGTATATTAGTAACCTTTGCGATAGTCCTCGAGGTCCGTGGTATATCGTTCTTCCAAATACCATGAACCATTATGGCAGAAGTTTGTTGGATCAAAAGATCACAACAGGCCCTCTATGAGTTCTCCATGCTATATTGTGACTCTGCCAGCTCAACCTTTTTGCATGGGTTATCCGGAAGAATTATGTTGAACTTTGTTCGGCATACCAACCCATGTATCCACAACTCAGAAAGTTATATGTTCCTTTGAGTTGTCCCTCTTTAGTTGTCTACTGACCTTCGTCTATCAATTGATAGTCAAGAGTATGCGTGCGTTCGTTTGTCGATGCCTATTACTCTTGTGGTCCGTCAAGCCATTCTGTCCTGAATGACTTGGAGAAACAAACTCCAGTACCTCATCCATATCTAGGATTGGGTCAAAGTAGTGGTATTCCGCAGATCAGATGCCAATCCAGCTTTTGGTTCTGTTCTAACTTGGAGTATTACCCCCTTTATGTCAGAATTGTCATGAGAACTGCACCAACTTTCATGAATTTTGACGTAGTAATACTTCTCACCATCATTAATCATTCCTCGGCCATCGTGTTGATGCAACCGGAATACCGACAAATGAATTGTGATGTGTGAAATCAATACTCCCAGCAACCTCGTTGCTTGGTAGTTAAGGGACAATAATTTCATTCTTAGCGTGTTGGTTTTTGAATCATCCTTCTAAGACTGATCATGCTACCTAGTCCTTATTTTGGTGCACCCTTCGATTGATGAGTTAGGATTTTGTCAAGTCCTCACCCATTTGATCATATCGTCTTGCCCTGAAAAGCAAGATTGATCCCGAGCTTAGTAACATATCGGTGGTTCGTGATGTTTCAATTATCTTCTCAGAAGTATTACCAGGTTGTCACCTGACCGCTATGTTGAGTTCGTGATCAAGTTAGTTTATTCTTGTAAACCACCCCTTCTCCAAGAATCCGTGTTGGATACCCTAAGCTAGTTGGATAAGCTAAACCACAACTTGGAGAGTTGGAAGATAAAAGCTTGTCCGACTTAGTTCATGTTAAGGGATATCTTTTTTGTGTGTGTTGAAGAAAGATGATATCTTCATCAATTGGTCCTTGTGAACAATTGTTGGATCTATTGTCTTACCCAAACCTTTGATTGAGTATGGGCTATCATCCAATCAGACCAGAACCAACGATATTCGTAATGTTGTCTTACTCGTGGTTGATTCCTCGAGCATACACCATTATATCTTTTGGGTCTGACCAATACTATCACTTGTTCACTTAACTATGGAATTCCTTTTAAAAAGGAAACCCAGATGAATTGTTGTTGTGCCCAGTGACAACATCTTTGTCTTCTTCATAATTTTGCTGAACATTAAGCTAGTGTTGCAAACTTTTGAAAGCATTTGTTCATGCTAGCTCATGAAGCATATGTTCGGATGTAAGAAGTGACTTCCTCTAGTTCATGTGCATTTGATGCAAGTTGCCGCCGTGGACTCGAGAAAGTCAATGTTGCTTCCTCTGGAATCATCGCAAGTCAGTCATGCACACGTGCGAAGTATTCTGTGGTCTGAAGACTTGCAACCTTCATTCCATATGTGTTCCGAGCACACCAAGCCACTGATTGATTTGTTCAAGGAGAAGAAGTTCCTTCTTAAGAGCATGCCTTATGCAAGGACTTCAATGTCCTCGATTATGGTTCCCCACCTGAACTCGGTAGTGTTTTGTTGTAAGACTACCATGTGATAATGTTTTGTCTAGGACAACGTGTTCACATGTTTGTAGCAGAACCAGCTCATGTTTTGGAGCTTGCT
>NC_041381.1:170975756-170976668 GCF_002162155.2 Triticum dicoccoides
GGCTGTAGCGGGCTAACAGGACTCCGGTACTCAAAGCGTGACATTTCCCCGAAGGGACAGACACAGGAACGAAGAAGGACACATGCCGGCCAGCCTAAGTGTTCCAGAGCAGTAGCAAGCTACCATGGCTCAGCGGTAACACTAGGAGACATTTCCCGGTAAGAGAGGCTACTAAAGATAAACAACTAGATAGCCAGATCCCACACATACCAAGCATTTCAATCATACACACAATATGCTCGATATGTGCAAATACAACGAAGCATCACAACATGACTCTATGACACAAGTACTTTATTTAAGGCTCAGTGAGCCATACATAACATACACACAAAGGTACGGGTCTCACGACCCAACATACAAGTCATACAATCATACAAGCCAGCAGCGGAAGTAACTTGTCTGAGTACAGACAACTAGTAAAATAAAAGAGGCTGGGAAAGCCTCTGGCTATACTATGTGGTCCTTCACAAGCTCAGGGTCACCACCTGGGTATTTAGCCTACTCGTTGATGTCAACGTCTACATAGAACCCATCAGAAGGGGTTGCAGCGTCTTCTGTAAAATGTAGATTATAGCAACATGAGTACAAAGGTACTCAGCAAGACTTACATCAGATCCTACATACATGCATAGTATCAAGAAGGGTTGGTGGAGTTATTGCAGCAAGCCAGCTTTGACTCTTGGCTAGGCTATCCTACGATACTTCAACTTGAAATAGTTTTGCGCACACGAGTCCACTATTCACCACTTCAATACACTACCGAGGATCCACCTCCGTCCTCCTACGGAGGAGCCATCCTCGGCACTCACACTTATCTTGAGGCTTTTAGTAGTTTCCATTTACTTGTCTATGAACTGTATAGGCAACCAAGTAGTCCTTTACCGCGGACGCGGCTATTCGAATAGATCA
>NC_041381.1:170976678-170985038 GCF_002162155.2 Triticum dicoccoides
TCTATGAATGGGTTACACTAGCACATCAAGGAGAACATTAGAAGCGGAGTGCTAAATGTCTCTCGGTCGATCATCCAGATTTTATTTCCCTGGCCCTGCCAAGGGTGAAATCTGAGAAAGTATTATCTTCCTTTGCATCTGCATCATCCATCATCATTCGTCATGGTAGCAAGCTGTGTTGCCAGGATCCTTGACACGGATATTGGTAGAATCTTGATGATTGTGGAAATGCTCAAGTTCTTGAGAGCACGCACAAGCGCTACGTGTTATCATCGGCACTAACTGGGTTTGCTCTCAGTTTCCTCGGCAATGCTATGACCTACTCAAACAGTGAATTCACTCTCTATTGTTGGGTTCTTCCCCAGTTACCAGAATCATTCCCAGCATTTGCATTTTGTTCCCAGCTTGCACCGTCTATGTGCCATTCTACCATGGGTCTCTTCCATTTCCGGTGGTAAGCAAGTTCATCCATTACGTTGTCTTCAACAAGGTAATCCACATCATCCAAGTCCAAGTATGCCATTCTACCGACCCCGCCAATCGATTGCTGTGATTTGCCTTAGGCTGATATAGAGAGTCTCAATGATCTCTATATCAAAGGTAATTCTTTTTGCCACTTAAGATAATAATCTACGAATCACCCTTCTCCAGGATGTTTCGTTATGGTATCATGGCAATTCAACTCCTCGCTACGTTGACAACCGATCACCACATTCTTAAGTCTGGAGTTGTTGTCTACCTAGTGAACCTTTGTCATCTGCTTCACCCCATTCCTATGGATGTGTGCTTCATCTCTCATGCTCGAGAGAGGTTGCTATGCCTCATTCCGTGAGTTGTTCGATCTTCAAGAAGATCGATCCTTCTAGAGTCTCCTTCTCCTCTCATTGTCATAATAACTGGAGTTCTCAGAACAAGACGTCGAGACAAAGATGGTGATCGAAACAACGTTCTTATGAAGTGCAACCTGGATCGTGAAGATTGTGCTAGTTTGCGTTCCCCCTTCACCTTACCCTACGCTTGAATCTCGGGACGAGATTCTTGTTTAGTGGGGGTGAGTTGTCACATCCCTAGCTTCAGGCATTGCTCTAGGTTAGCTTCATGTGTGCATCATGTCTATATTTTTGAAACTTGAATTGAGGAATATTGGTGTCAGGACCCCGACTCGATGTCACATCGATCTAGCTGGTAACACCTCATATCACTTTGCGGCCTCACGCACGGTATCCCCACGGGTGTCGTCTTACCTTTTCCCGGGACCGTTTGCGCCTTTTGGCTCGCGTATATGAAAGTGTCGCTAGCATCCATATGATAAAGAGCCCGGGCTGACATGACTAGTCGTAAACCCAAAGTGGCACAGACTTACAGGGACAGGCATCCATGACCCAGCTTCGAACGTGTCGGTCATCAGCAAGTGGGTCCGGGCTGTAGCACTGGGCTAGCAGGACTCCGGTAAACCGGGCTGTAGCGGGCTAACAGGACTCCGGTACTCAAAGCGTGACATTTCCCCGAAGGGACAGACACAGGAACGAAGAAGGACACATGCCGGCCAGCCTAAGTGTTCCAAAGCAGTAGCAAGCTACCATGGCTCAGCGGTAACACTAGGAGACATTTCCCAGTAAGAGAGGCTACTAAAGATAAACAACTAGATAGTCAGATCCCACACATACCAAGCATTTCAATCATACACACAATATGCTCGATATGTGCAAATACAACGAAGCATCACAACATGACACTATGACACAAGTACTTTATTTAAGGCTCAGTGAGCCATACATAACATACACACAAAGGTACGGGTCTCACGACCCAACATACAAGTCATACAATCATACAAGCCAGCAGCGGAAGTAACTTGTCTGAGTACAGACAACTAGTAAAATAAAAGAGGCTTGGAAAGCCTCTGGCTATACTATGTGGTCCTTCACAAGCTCAGGGTCACCACCTGGGTCTTTAGCCTACTCGTTGATGTCAACGTCTACATAGAACCCATCAGAAGGGGTTGCAGCGTCTTCTGTAAAAATGTAGATTATAGCAACATGAGTACAAAGGTACTCAGCAAGACTTACATCAGATCCTACATACATGCATAGTATCAAGAAGGGTTGGTGGAGTTATTGCAGCAAGCCAGCTTTGACTCTTGGCTAGTCTATCCTACGATACTTCAACTTGAAATAGTTTTGCGCACACGAGTCCACTATTCACCACTTCAATACACTACCGAGGATCCACCTCCGTCCTCCTACGGAGGAGCCATCCTCGGCACTCACACTTATCTTGAGGCTTTTAGTAGTTTCCATTTACTTGTCTATGAACTGTATAGGCAACCAAGTAGTCC
The DNA here is from genome assembly GCF_002162155.2 of Triticum dicoccoides. Lineage (NCBI taxonomy): Eukaryota > Viridiplantae > Streptophyta > Magnoliopsida > Poales > Poaceae > Triticum > Triticum dicoccoides. Next base: position 170,979,017 of record NC_041381.1, read on the forward strand.
TTTACCGCGGACGCGGCTATTCGAATAGATCATGTTAACCCTGCAGGGGGTACTTCTTCATACACGCTCTCACCACTTACCGTCGTTTACACGACATGTACTCGGCAACCTTCAAGCGGAAGCCCAACGTGGGTGTCGGCCACGACCTACCTAATCACCTAAGCCTCCAGTCCAGGTTTATCGCCTATTCAGGTTCCATCCGCAGGGAGTCCGGCCGAGGTTTCCCATACGGCCCCGAACGATGTGAACAGGGTTCCCGAGATACCTAATGGGTATTCGGTACACCCGGCCACGTACCTACCGCATCACAGCCCACCCCCTACGGTCAGCGCTGTCCACGGCCTCCAGTAGGCTACAAACACCAGAAACTACTTGCAACTCCTGGACGGAGAACTAGGGTGAATAAGAAGTCGAGAGGGTCCATTGGTTTCGGGCCCAATGCATGGTAGTAGCTGATTCTTAAATCACACATACAGATCTCAGTGCTTAAGGTCGGCTTCAATGAAACAACCCACCATGTACTCCTACATGGCCTCTCATCGATACCTTTACCAAATCGTGTTCACCACACCACTCTCATTACCGACATAATCATTTCACTCTAGCCCATCACCCAGATGAACCAGACCTGACACGACTCTAAGCATAGCAGGCATAGCAAGGTAGGAACAACACATACATATGGCTCAATCAACTCCTACACATGCTAGTGGGTTTCATCTAGTTACTGTGGCAATGACAGGTCATGCAGAGGAAATGGGTTCAACTACCGTAGCACACAGCAGTTTGAATCGTGTTGTCTTAATGCAGTAAAAGAGAGCAGGAGCGAGAACATGGGATTGTATCGATATGATCAAATGGTTGGTTGCTTGCCTGATGGTTCGATGCACGGATACGGTTCTTCGTTAGGGTAGTCACGGTATTCCTCGGGGACAGATCCTGTCGTAAAGGATAACGATACACAGGCATCACCAAACAATGTGCAACAATATGATGCATGCATGAAACATGGCAATATGAGTGTGTTGGGCTAATGCAACTAAAGCCAGAAGGGTTTGAACAAATTTGAATCAAAGATTCAAATTTCAATTTCAAATATGGCCTTTTAAAGTGCTTTTCCTTGTTCTGATTAAAACATCCATTTAACTTGTTGGATCATGCATGAAAATAGTACAGATGGATAGATTGGATTTTTCTGATCATTTTTCATATATAATTTGTCCAATTTGGAGTTACAGAATAAAATTTATGAATTTTTGAAGTTTAAATAATATTCTGGAATTTCCTGATTTAATTTAAATCCAGAAATATCATTTACTGCGTCAGCCTGACGTCACAGTGACATCAGCAGGTCAACAGGGCTGGCTCGGGTCAAACCTGACGTGTGGGGTCCACACGTCAGTGACACAGGGGCTAATCCCGTGTTGACCCGGGCTGGTTAGCTTTGACTAAGCCCTGGGGCCCACTTGTCAGCGTCAGTAGGTGGTGGTTTAGTGGCTAATTAACTAGGCCATGTCAGCTCGCCGGAGTTCTGGCCGGCGGCGACCATCAGTGCGGCGGCGATAGTGGTTTTGGTCGTTTCGGCCACCAAATGAACCGCGGAGGCCACCGGAGTGAAGCTGAGGACGACCCGCGGCTCTTGGCGGAGTCCGTTGGGGTCGGGGTGGCCGGAGTCGACGGCGGCGAGCTCGGCTGCGGCGGCCGGGGTTCGGTCGTGCACGGGAACGGGGTTGCAGGGTGTTAGGGGGGGTGTTGGAGCGTGCTACGTGCTCCTAGTGAGATGTGGAGCACGATGGCGTGCTCGGTTGGGCGCTACGGCGATCGTGGCCACGACGGCGACATCGCCGGCGGCGTGAAGCTTTCGGCCGCGGTGGGGCTAGGGCCTAGGGGTCGGGAGAGAGCAGGGGAGAAGGGGGAAACGGTGGCGTAGCTCACCGCGGTTGCAGTGGGCGTCGAAGCGGGCTCGGGGACGCGTCGGAGACGACGAATTTGACGGCGACGGTGGTCGGAGTCCGAAGAGGGGAACGGCGACGTGGCGGCGATGCAGGGCTTCCGGGGACCCGTGGAGCGGTGGGGAGGAGGAAGGAGTCGAGGCGGAGCTTCTGAGCTGGTCGGGGAAGCGAGGGGTGGTCGGAGACGGTGGCTAAGGCGAACGGCGGCGACGGTGAGCTTCGGCCGTGAGAGAGCGAGAGAGTGAGGGAGAGCCGGGGGAGAGTGAATGGGGTGTCGGCGAGGTCGGGGCGACGACCAGAAGACGATCCACGCGGCGCAACGGCGACCAGGGCGATGCAGAGAGGCTGGGTGGTGCGTGGCGAGCTCGGGCGCGCCATGCTCACCTCCCTGCCTGCTCTGGCGAGGGGAAGCAGCTGGCTGGCACGGGCCAGCACAGTGCTGGGCCGGCTGGGCTGGGCCGCACAGGTAGGTCTTCCCCTTTCTTTATTTTCTGTTTTCTGTTTTTATTTAATATAACTGCGACTTTGTTGAATTAATTAAAATACCTAGGCAACTCCAAAAATCACCAAACTACTCCTGGTCCATAGTTGGATTATTTCCAACATGAAACATTTTAGTTTGGAGATATTTGAGCATTTAAATATTTTATATAATTTTAAATGCCCAAATTCAAATAGTTATGATTTAATTCAAAACCCTAGGATGGCCTAGGAAAATGTGCACCACTTTTGGCAGAGGTTCTGAACCAAGGCAAAAATGATGGGCATTTTAGAAGGGCATTTCAGGTTCATTGAAAAATTATTTTAGTAAACCCTAGTTGGTTTCAGAGGGGACTGGGGGTTCTGTCATCCCCATTTCAAGTTTCTGATGAATGAGTAAACATGATGCAACACTCTAATGCATAACTAGCTAGGGTGTGACAACTCACCCCCACTCAAAAGAATCTCGTCCCGAGATTTGGGTTCCTCCGGGAAGAAGGCGGGATATTCAAGTCGAAGACGATCCTCCCTTTCCCAGGTTGCTTCGTCTTCAGAATGGTGCGACCATTGAACCTTGAGAAACTTGATATTATGACGTCGCGTGGTACGTTCGGCTTGATCGAGGATACGAATGGGGTACTCTCGATAGGTAAGATTATCTTGGAGATCAAGCGTTTCGTGGTCCACTTCACGGATAGGATCCGAGAAGCAACGCCTGAGTTGAGAAATGTGGAAGACATCGTGAACTATGGAGAGGTGCGGAGGTAGTTCCAATTGGTAGGCAACTTCTCCTCGTTTGGCAAGAATGCGAAAAGGTCCAATGTAACGAGGAGCCAATTTGCCTTTGATACCGAAACGATGGGTTCCCTTCAGAGGGGTGACCCGAAGATAAGCCTTCTCGTCAACCTCGAAAGTCATAGCCTTATGTTTTCGGTCATATTGACTCTTTTGACGAGATTGGGCTGTTTTCAACTTTTCACGAACGATACGAACTTGTTCTTCTGCTTCCTGAATCATATCCGGGCCAAAGAATTGTCTTTCCCCGGTCTCTGACCAGTTAAGGGGTGTTCGACATCGCCGTCCATAGAGGACTTCAAAAGGGGCTTTACCCAAGCTGGATTGATAGCTGTTGTTGTAAGCGAATTCGGCAAATGGAAGGCACTTCTCCCAGTCCATTCCGAAGGAGATAACAGAGGCTCGAAGCATGTCTTCTAGAATCTGATTGACGCGTTCCACTTGACCACTTGACTGAGGGTGGAAAGCGGTGCTAAAGGAGAGACGGGTTCCCATAGCATTTTGGAAACTTTCCCAAAATCGAGAGGTGAAAAGACTTCCTCGATCTGAATTGATTTCCAAAGGGACACCATGAAGAGACACTATTCGGGAGATGTATAAGTCTGCCAGCTGACTAGCGGTTATACTCTCACGAACAGGTAAGAAATGAGCTACTTTGGAAAGACGATCGACCACAACGAAAATAGCATTATTCCCTCTTTTGGTCCTGGGAAAACCGGTAATGAAATCCATACCAATTTTATCCCATTTCCATTCAGGAATAGCTAATGGTTGAAGGGTGCCAGCAGGCCGTTGATGCTCTGCTTTTACACGACGACAGACGTCGCAATTAGCAATATACTGAGCGATTTCTCTCTTCATCCTAGTCCACCAGAACCTCTGGCGTAGGTCCTGATACATTTTTGTGCTACCGGGGTGAATGGTGAGAGGAGATTCATGAGCTTCCTTAAGGATTAATCGCCTTAGGTTGCGCACTTTGGGAACTACTAGTCGATTCCCGAAGTATACGACTCCTTGATCATCAACGGAGAAACAATTCGCAATTCCTTTCTGAATGTTTCTCTTGATGCGGGAGATTCCCGGATCTACCTTCTGTGCGTTGATAATTTGATCCGTAAGGGTAGGTTTTGCCAACAAGGTGGAGAGAAAACCTTGAGGTACAATGTGAAGGTTAAGCTTCCGAAATTCCTCATGGAGAAGCGGTTGACTTTGTTGTAACATCAGGTTGTTACAATAAGATTTACGACTTAGCGCATCAGCCATGACGTTGGCTTTCCCTGGGGTATAGGTTATCCCTAAGTCGAAGTCTGTGATCAATTCAACCCAACGTCTCTGCCTGAGATTCAAATCCGGTTGGGTGAAAATATACTTCAGACTTTGGTGATCAGTGAATATTTCGCAACGATTACCGAGGAGATAATGTCGCCAGGTCTTAAGTGCATAGACTACGGCTGCAAGCTCTAGGTCATGAGTGGGATAATTCTCCTCATGTGGGTGCAATTGCCGTGAAGCGTAAGCAATTACGTGTCGATCTTGCATGAGAATGCAACCTAGTCCTTGTCGCGAGGCGTCGCAGTAGATAACAAAGTCCTTGGAGAAGTCTGGCGGTACCAGTACGGGAGCAGAGGTCAGGCGTCTTTTCAGTTCCTGAAAGCTGTGCTCACATTGTGGAGTCCATTCGAACTTCTTATCTTTCTTGAGGAGTTCAGTTAGAGGTTTAGCAACCTTGGAGAAGTTATCGACAAAGCGACGGCAATAGCTCGCTAAGCCTAGAAAACTCCGAACTTGCTTGACTGATTCGGGCGGAGTCCAATCAAGGACGGCTTGAACTCGCTCAGGGTTAACAGCAATACCTTTACCAGATATTACATGACCCAGATAGGTCACTTCTGACAACCAGAATTCACATTTAGAGAATTTGGCATAAAGGCGATGCTCTCGAAGTTTCTTCAACACTAGCCTTAGATGTTCGGCATGTTCTTCCTCGTTCTTGGAGTAGATGAGTATATCATCGAGATAAACCACAACGAATTTATCCAAATACTCCATGAAGATTGAGTTCATTAACCGAGAAAAGGTGGCTGGAGCGTTGGTTAATCCGAAGGACATAACGGTGTACTCGTATTGGCCATAGCGAGTAACAAAGGCCGTTTTAGGTATGTCCCCGTTTCTGATTTTGATTTGATGGTAGCCCAACCTCAAATCCATCTTGGAGAAGACTGAGGATCCAGCGAGCTGATCATACAGGTCGTTGATCCTGGGAAGTGGATATTTGTTCTTGATTGTGACCAAATTGACAGGTCGGTAATCTACAACCATCTGGTCCGTACCATCCTTTTTCTTAACGAATAGGACGGGGCAAGCCCACGGAGATGAACTAGGGCGGATGAAACCCTTTTTCAAGGATTCATCGAGTTGTTTCTTAAGCTCGGCTAGTTCTAGGGGTGCCATCTTATAGGGTCTTCTAGCAATCGGAACGGTTCCTGGAATGAGATCTATTACGAACTCAACATCCCTGTCAGGTGGAACACCTGGCAATTCCTCTGGAAAGACATCCGGGAAGTCACGGACTACCGGAACGTCCTCAAGGTCTGGCAAAGGGCTGGCGTTAAGAGAATATAATTGTCGCTTGGCTATTCGGGTCAAGACATTGACTATCTTCCCCGAAGGATGGGTGAGTTGAACAGTCCTAGAGAAGCAATCAATTTTGGCTTGATGAGCTGACATCCAGTCCATACCCAAAATGATATTAATATCCGAAGATTTAAGGGCTATCAAGGATGCAAGGAAAACAA
>NC_041381.1:170995500-171007831 GCF_002162155.2 Triticum dicoccoides
AGGATCTGATAGATAGTCAGGCTTCTCAGCCTTTTTCATTTATAGATGTCTGTACTCAGACATGATAGCTTCCGCTTGTGCTTTGACTTGTATGCTCTGATTGTTGGGTCATGAGACCCATGATTGTAATATCGCGCTCCTCGGAGCCTATTGAATAAATTACTTGAGTCGTAGAGTCATGTTGTGATGCCATGTTGTATTTGCACATATCGAGCATATTGTGTGTATGTTATTGAAATGCTTGGTATGTGTGGGATCTGACCATCTAGTTGTTTATCTTTAGTAGCCTCTCTTACGGGGAAATGTCTCCTAGTGTTTCCACCGAGCCATGGTAGCTTGCTACTGCTCCGGAACACTTAGGCTGGCCGGCATGTGTCCTTCTTCGTTCCTGTGTCTGTCCCTTCGGGGAAATGTCACGCGATGAATACCGGAGTCCTGTTAGCCCGCTACATCCCGGTTCACCGGAGTCCTGCTAGCCCAGTGCTACAGCCTGGATTCACTCGCTGATGACCGACACGTTTGATGCTGGGTCATGGATGCCTGTCCCTGTAAGTCTGTGCCGCTTTGGGTTTACGACTAGCCATGTCAGCCCGGGCTCCTTATCATATGGATGCTAGCGACACTGTCATATACGTGTGCCAAAAGGCGCAAACGGTCCCGGGCAAAGGTAAGGCGACACCCGTGGGAATACCGTGCGTGAGGCCGCAAAGTGATATGAGGTGTTACATGCTAGATCTATGTGGCATCGAGTCGGGGTCCTGACAACGTTAAATAGGGCACCATCAAAATCCGTTGAGACGACACCTTATGAACTGTGGTTTGGCAAGAAACCAAAGTTGTCGTTTCTTAAAGTTTGGGGCTGCGATGCTTATGTGAAAGAACTTCAACCTGATAAGCTCGAACCCAAATCGGAGAAATGTGTCTTCATAGGATACCCAAAGGAAACTGTTGGGTACACCTTCTATCACAGATCCGAAGGCAAGACATTCGTTGCTAAGAATGGATCATTTCTAGAGAAGGAGTTTCTCTCGAAAGAAGTGAGTGGGAGGAAAGTAGAACTTGACGAGGTAACTGTACCTGCTCCCTTACTGGAAAGTAGTTCATCACAGAAAACTGTTTCAGTGACACCTACACCAGTTAGTGAGGAAGCCAATGATAATGATCATGAAACTTCAGATCAAGATACTACTGAACCTCGTAGATCAACCAGAGTAAGATCCGCGCCAGAGTGGTACGGTAATCCTGTTCTGGAGGTCATGCTACTAGATCATGATGAACCTACGAACTATGAAGAAGCGATGGTGAGCCCAGATTCCGCAAAGTGGCTTGAAGCCATGGAATCTGAGATGGGATCCATGTATGAGAACAAAGTATGGACTTTGGTTGACTTGCCCGATGATCGGCAAGCAATTGAGAATAAATGGATCTTTAAGAAGAAGACTGACGCTGATGGTAATGTTACTGTCTACAAAGCTCGACTTGTCGCAAAAGGTTTTCGGCAAGTTCAAGGGATTGACTACGATGAGACCTTCTCACCCGTAGCGATGCTTAAGTCCGTCCGAATCATGTTAGCGATTGCCGCATTTTATGATTATGAAATTTGGCAGATGGATGTCAAAACTGCATTCCTGAATGGATTTCTGGAAGAAGAGTTGTATATGATGCAACCGGAAGGTTTTGTCAATCCAAAGGGAGCTAACAAAGTGTGCAAGCTCCAGCGATCCATTTATGGACTGGTGCAACCCTCTCGGAGTTGGAATAAACGTTTTGATAGTGTGATCAAAGCATTTGGTTTTATACAGACTTTCGGAGAAGCCTGTATTTACAAGAAAGTGAGTGGGAGCTCTGTAGCATTTCTGATATTATATGTGGATGACATATTACTGATTGGAAATGATATAGAATTTCTGGATAGCATAAAGGGATACTTGAATAAAAGTTTTTCAATGAAAGACCTCGGTGAAGCTGCTTACATATTAGGCATTAAGATCTATAGAGATAGATCAAAACGCTTAATTGGACTTTCACAAAGCACATACCTTGACAAAATTTTGAAGAAGTTCAAAATGGATCAAGCGAAGAAAGGGTTCTTGCCTGTGTTACAAGGTGTGAAATTGAGTAAGACTCAATGCCCGACCACTGCAGAAGATAGAGAGAATATGAAAGATGTTCCCTATGCATCAGCCATAGGATCTATCATGTATGCAATGCTGTGTACCAGACCTGATGTGTGCCTTGCTATAAGTTTAGCAGGGAGGTATCAAAGTAATCCAGGAGTGGATCACTGGACAGCGGTCAAGAACATCCTGAAATACCTGAAAAGGACTAAGGATATGTTTCTCATATATGGAGGTGACAAAGAGCACATCGTAAAAGGTTACGTTGATGCAAGCTTTGACACTGATCCGAACAATTCTAAATCGCAAACCGGATACATGTTTACATTAAACGGTGGAGCTGTCAGTTGGTGCAGTTCTAAACAAAGCGTCGTAGCGGGATCTACATGTGAAGCGGAATACATAGCTGCTTCGGAAGCAGCAAATGAAGGAGTCTGGATGAAGGAGTTCATATCCGATCTAGGTGTCATACCTAGTGCATCGGGTCCAATGAAAGTCTTTTGTGACAATACTGGTGCAATTGCCTTGGCAAAGGAATCCAGATTTCACAAAAGAGCCAAACACATCAAGAGACGCTTCAACTCCATCCGGGATCTAGTCTAGGTGGGAGACATAGAGATTTGCAAGATACATACGGATCTGAATGTTGCAGACCCGTTGACTAAGCCTCTTCCACGAGCAAAACATGATCAACACCAAGGCTCCATGGGTGTTAGAATCATTATAGTGTAATCTAGATTATTGACTCTAGTGCAAGTGGGAGACTGAAGGAAATATGCCCTAGAGGCAATAATAAAGTTATTATTTATTTCCTTATAATCATGATAAATGTTTATTATTCATGCTAGAATTGTATTTACCGGAAACATAATACATGTGTGAATACATAGACAAACAAAGTGTCACTAGTATGCCTCTACTTGACTAGCTCGTTAATCAAAGATGGTTATGTTTCCTAACCATGAACAATGAGTTGTTATTTGATTAACGAGGTCACATCATTAGTAGAATGATCTGATTGACATGACCCATTCCATTAGCTTAGCACCCGATCGTTTAGTATGTTGCTATTGCTTTCTTCATGACTTATACATGTTCCTATGACTATGAGATTATGCAACTCCCGTTTACCGGAGGAACACTTTGGGTACTACCAAACGTCACAACGTAACTGGGTGATTATAAAGGAGTACTACAGGTGTCTCCAATGGTCGATGTTGGGTTGGCGTATTTCGAGATTAGGATTTGTCACTCCGATTGTCGGAGAGGTATCTCTGGGCCCTCTCGGTAATACACATCACATAAAGCCTTGCAAGCATTACAACTAATATGTTAGTTGTGAGATGATGTATTACGGAACGAGTAAAGAGACTTGCCGGTAACGAGATTGAACTAGGTATTGGATACCGACGATCGAATTTCGGGCAAGTAACATACCGATGACAAAGGGAACAACGTATGTTGTTATGCGGTCTGACCGATAAAGATCTTCGTAGAATATGTAGGAGCCAATATGGGCATCCAGGTCCCGCTATTGGTTATTGACCAGAGACGTGTCTCGGTCATGTCTACATTGTTCTCGAACCCATAGGGTCCGCACGCTTAAGGTTACGATGACAGTTATATTATGAGTTTATGCATTTTGATGTACCGAAGGTTGTTCGGAGTCCCGGATGTGATCACGGACATGACGAGGAGTCTCGAAATGGTTGAGACATAAAGATTGATATATTGGAAGCCTATGTTTGGACATCGGAAGTGTTTCGGGTGAAATCGGGATTTTTACCGGGTTACCGGGAGGTTACCGGAACCCCCCGGGAGCCATATGGGCCATCATGGGCCTTAGTGGAAAGGAGAAAGGGGCAGCCCAAGGGGGCTGCACGCCTCCCCCCTTCCCCTAGTCCTATTAGGACTAGGAGAGGTGGCCGGCCACCCCTCTCCCTCTTTCCCCCTTGGGAATCCTAGTTGGAATAGGATTGGGGGGGAGTCCTACTCCCGGTAGGAGTAGGACTCCTCCTGCGCCTCTCTCTCTTGGCCGGCGCCCCCTCCCCCCTTGGCTCCTTTATATACTGAGGTAGAGGCACCCCAAAGACACACAAGTTGACACAAGTTGATCCACGTGATCTATTCCTTAGCCGTGTGCGGTGCCCCCTGCCACCATATTCCTCGATAATACTGTAGCGGAGTTTAGGCGAAGCCCTGCTGCTGTAGTTCATCAAGATCGTCACCACGCCGTCGTGCTGACGAAACTCTTCCCCGACACTTTGCTGGATCGGAGTCCGGGGATCGTCATCGAGCTGAACGTGTGCTCGAACTCGGAGGTGCCATAGTTTCGGTGCTTGATCGGTTGGATCGAGAAGACATACGACTACTTCCTCTACGTCGTGTCATCGCTTCCGCAGTCGGTCTGCGTTGGGTACGTAGACAATACTCTCCCCTCGTTGCTATGCATCACATGATCTTGCGTGTGCGTAGGGAAATTTTTGAAATTACTACGAAACCCAACAATGTTCTCTTTAATTTACAAGGCTACAAGTTACACTCAAAGTGAATACGACTCAATTGTATGAGAAAGGGGGCACCTGACCCACCCAAAGAGTTATATGTGTCCTAGTAGAAACTTCTAAACACAAACATCATCTGCATAGTTTGCACTCCATAGTACTAAACAAGATTGACTTGTTGAAGGCTGGAGCAGAGCACCTGAATCTGGCTTAGAATGCACGTTCCGTCTGAGCACTGGTGGGCTAATCCTTCCACAAGTGCAATCACCTGAACATATATTTGTTCAGGCTATTAAAGACATAAAAGAAGAACACAACTGGCAAGGACTCGAGAGCTATAAAACCTTCTTTTTGCCAACATACATTACTTGAAAGGAAAGCAATGGCGCTTCGGTTATCAAGAATGAGACGAGGAAGCGAGTAAAAAGGAAGAACATAACCTATCACAATTTTAAAAATAATACTACGTGTTCTTTGGTGGAAACCATTTGCACAATGTTGGCAAATGACTATGAGCAATAACATTGATATGTAAATATCGTATAATTCAGCCCAACTAAAAGGCATTGTCTTGTAGAAGTATATATTGTCTAATTATTGGATTATATGTGATATTGACGGAACCACAAATGATAGGTTGTGTGTGTGAAATGGTCAAAATTCAGATTGTATGACCAAGCAATTTTTTAGTACTAGTTTCTAAGCCTTAAAGATGACACTAATGCAGAGTTATTACTAAAGAATTTAAATATTGTTGGAAGTTTGAGATTCGGAATTTATACCTGTACAATACAGAACTACATCAGCAGGGTGAGAGGTCAACAAGGAACCAATATAGAATTCAGCTCCTCCAATTTCCTAGACGAACGTATATGGAATACAAGAGAGTAGTTATAACTACATAACCATGGAATTAAGGAAATGATACAGAGATTGCTAGAAGCAAACTACGGATCCCTCATTAGAATATCATCAGAAGGTAAGCAATTTAGCTCCTCTAGCATTATATCCTTCATTGTGATAGCTCTCACCTTATTGTTGTTGGCCCTAGCTTAGAATGTTGTTGACACTTACTCAAACCAGAAAGCTGATTTCTTCAAAAAAACTAATTTGCAGGCAATTGAGTGTGTGTTTCAAGGAGCCTTTGTTGCTGCGTGTGTACTGTATGAGCACCTAGGTGCATGTTATTATTGTTACATGGTTCTCGTACCTGCAAATGCTAATGGGCCCCGCTCATTACAATTGGTCATGGGAACCTTACGAACTGACAACGTGCTATTAAATTAGCTAGAAGTCATTTGCAACCAATGCTATGAGATAAACTGATCAAAATAAGATAGAGCATAGATGATTAACAGCACTTGCATACTGGAAGTGGCGAGAAGTAAAACATATCTTGGAATAGGAAATGAGACTGGAAATTAGGTAACAAATAAGAAAACAACTTACATGCTATCGGCACATGTAATGCTCTGTATTATCTCATTTCACTCCCGAAGCTAGCTGCAGAACAAGGAAAAAAAATAGAGAAAAGTAGAAGGATGAGCACTGCAGTCTATATCATGACACATATAGTCTAAACCTCAGATTAGGTTGCCCAAACATAATCTGAACTTTCGTTTGTCGCATATAGTTGAAAATATGCAAATGAGGAGTGTAGACTTTACAAAAGTATTGTCCTCACTAAAATAAACGGTTATATGAAATAAATCAGTAAGATTTAATAGTACTCCTTTTCTTTCTAACCATAACCATGTTTAGCTGAAAGGTCTATGCTAACAATATAAGCATTAATTTAGAGAATAGCCGAATGGCCATGCGTTGTAGCAGTTTAAAAAGCATATTACTGTAGCATGTCAACCTGCACACGCTGCCCAGCTTGCTATAGTTGGTCCACGACATGCCCTTGGCTCTACTGTGTATCAATCTGAGCTTTACCTCAACACCACAAACAGACATGCTCATGTTCAGCCTACAACAATTAAATTTTGGAATTAAGAAATGCGACATTTTAGGGAAAAATATCATAGCCTACCAAACATAAACTACAATGTATCATATCAACATCATCTGCCTTCCAGAAGCATTTAAAAGCAACTCAAATTGAATTTTGGTGTTGGATCTGATTACCTGAGATCATATGCAACGACATGGTACGTAATCAAGAAAGATGGCAATGTAAAATAAATTATTATTGAATCTGACTTGAGATAGTAGACTAACTTAGTGGCATTTCATCAAGGACTATCATTAATCACAGAGTTCATTATCACAAAAAAGAGGGCCAATTGTCTATTAGAATGCACATGGGAGAATATATTGAAGCAGAAATAGAATATAGGGCTGCATGTCTCAGTAAAAAATATAATGTTGAAACAATATATAAATTATGAACTTATCATAATGTAGAAAATATGGAACATAGCATTACATGAGGTATTTTCATGGAGAAAAATGGGTACCCATGTGATAATTCTAACTGACACGATACTTTGAAATTTCTGTCATATACTTATTGACATGAGCGTGGGAATTAGAGCATGTAAATGTGGTGAACCACAAATGATAGGTTGTCTATGTGAAATGCTAAAATTTCAGATTGTATGACCAAAAAAGTTTATATGTTGAAACCGGAAGCACGGCTTCTGGTTTATATGCTGTAGACACTGAACTTTGTATCTACTACCCCTAACAAAGTTGCATCCTTTGTATCTACGATCCAGAAAAAAATAGCTTCCTTTCTGAGTAGAAAAAAGCATAAATTCTTCCAATTCCATGAGCCAGGGTAGCTGCACTCTTCCAATTTGTCTCTACAAAACTGTTCCAGCTGGAGCAGGCCACCATATCAAAAATGGATTTAGAAGAGTGGCAATACAATCAGTGTAGAGCAGAACAACACACAAGTCAACATTTGGTGGAGAGGGGAAGGGACCATACCATGAAAACCAGAGGGAGGCCAAGGTCCGGTGTCTCGTCGAGGCATCGGTCCAGCAGCTCGTCAAGGCGGAGGTCTTGCGGCTCGGCCACGACGTCCCAGTACAAATTGCCTCTGTCTCCGCCACCGGCGTCCTGGGCGGCGCGACCACCAGAGCCAGCAAAATTCATGTGATAGTTCATATGCTAGAAAATTCTAAAAAAATAGAAGAAACGATTATGGAGAAACATCGAACAACAATATGAAATTTTAAAGCACACCACCGACTAAAATTGCCTCTTCAAGTTTCCTGGTACAAGCCTAAAATTATCACAGGAAGATAATAATGGTGAGTGTGTGCATCTTTTTCTGCTTTCAAGCTTGGTGGTGTTTTTCTAAGCCTGCTTCCAATTTCTACATGCTAAACAGTCCGATCAAGTAACTGAACTGTCCTAATTCCTTAGCATAGTGGGCCAGTTCGCTTAGATGATCAGACAACACATCCTGGATACCAGTAAAGATCTTAAGTGCCTTTTGTGTGTTCAGTTGATCTATGGATGCGGTGAGGTTACTGTAGATGATATCCAACTTTGAAGGAAGGTCAGCTCTAAAAGGGTTCACCATCGGCCTATATGCAACACCTAGCTTTATCTCCTCCTGCTATTTCTGAATACAGTGTTATTTCTGAATACAGTGTAGTACTATCACGGCTACAGTTTACCAATTCTGGTCACAGAGCACAAGCTAGGTGTGTAAATAATGCATTGAGATATTTTTCGAACTAACAGGAAGTGCTACTGTGGGGATGGAAAATGAGGTAGAAACTGAACCTGCTTTTAACTGCTGGTCAATAGTGAACTCTTTCTCCTTCAGGTTATGGCATAAACTTGAAAGCCTGGAACAAATGGCCTACTTTCTAGAAACAGAGAAACACAATAAGGGGATATAGGAGTGATAAAAGGTAAACGCCCAACACCAGCGAACATTTTGTACAAACTCGTTGTATAATCAGTACCACTGATAGTTCATCCTTAGATCCTAAACCTTCTGGAAAAACTCAAATTCCAGAGAAGAATGTTGTATCTGGGTAAATATTTATGATGGAATTCCTATTAAATGTTGCTCTGCTCCAGTAAAGCTAATGGTAGCTACACCAGATCATCATGCACTGAAATGACCTCTCTGAGGTATAAATTATACGGTGCCACGGAAAGAAATGAATGCAGCAGCTAGCTAGAAAGAAAGTGAGCAAAACACTATACATGCACTAAAAGGACTTTATGTGAGGGAGAATATTACTTACTTGTGTATGTGAGATTTAGGAATGCAACACCGATGCTTGTGATCCTTGCCAGCTCACCTAAAATTGAAGTAGGCTGCCCAAAATAAAAGTGGGAAAGTCAACATACATATAATCAAGACCATAGTTGTCCTGCCCAAGTGAGACTTAACAAAAATCCCAGCCAATTCATGAAACAAGGACAAGATCTTTACATGTACACCGATTTTGCAATCACAAGCATGAACTTCTCTTGTGTGCAAGCTTCATATCTCAGGCAATACCATCAATTTTGGAAATTATTAAACTATTTTGCCCTCTTTGGAATCTGGACACAACCACATCTTTCTCCCTCGTGCTTCACCAGTCCATCCAATTGACGGTTCATTAGAACTCTAAGGTAGCTAGTCTGTAGATTAGGAATAGTTGAGCTTTAGAACACAAGGCAAACTTACTTGCTTGAGGACCGGGGGCGGCGGGGCGGAGGCCAAGCTAAGTGGGAGCGCGACGGGCGGCTCCGGCGGCGGGCGGATCCAGGGGTGGGGCGGCTCCGACGGCGACCTGCGGCGAAGGGCGACCCGCAGCGGCCCCGGCTATAGCGGCGACCCGCGGCGGCTCCCGCGGGCGGCGGCTGCAGCGGCGAGCGGCTCCCGCGGCTGCTCGGGCTGCGGCTTCTGCCGGTGGCGGCTCCAGCGGCGAGCGGCTCCTACGGCGGCTCCCGTGGCGAAGGGCGGATAACGGCTGCCGGAGTTCTGCCGGAGTTTGCGGGGCGGTGAACGGCGCGGGGGGAGGAGGAGGGGGAGGTCGTGCGCGCAGGGGCGAGTGTCGTGAGAAGAGGGAGGTCGGAGAGGGCATGAGGAGGGGGGTCTTCGCCGGGAGAACCGCGTCGTCGTGAGGTGGAGAGCCAGATCGGGTGCGGCGGCGGGTGCGGCTGGAGGCGGGGAGACGAGGGTAGCTAGGGTTCGAGGGAGGGAGGGAGCCTCGTTCATCTAATTTTTTGCGTTAACTGCGAGGGGGCCTCGTCCCTGGTTAAATTTCGTATGTTTTTTTTAGATTTTTTTAGGACGAAAAAAAAATTAGTGGAGGTGGGACGAAAATTAACCGACGGAGACTACCAATTGAGACATTAGAAGTAGAGATGCAAATAATATGTGATGCAACACATGCATTGCTTTCCAACAAGGCAAATCAGAATGTACACAAGTAAATCCCTAACAAGACAGCCTAATTCAGAACTTCTCCAACACCCAAGATCAGGTCAACAACCCCAGGGAAGTAAGATCGCTAATTATACAGATCATGTCCAAATTGTCATCTTTGGTTTGATTGGATATGCTAGTATACAGATCATGTGTGCTGCCTAACTACCTAATTATTAAAATACAGATTAAGAACACATCTTATATCTTACTAGCAAAAGTGCCCGTGTGTTGCAACGGGAGAAATAAATTATCACCCCTAGCGCCCCCATCCCTGTTACCACTTCTTTTTTTGTCATCATTGTCAGTAACGATGTCCACTACACGGCGAACATTCCACCTAAGCTTGGAACCAATAAAGGATTGCATCACCTGCATGGACAGACCAGCGAACAATCGTGTTTGAGATCCCGGCCACATGACCCACATCTGCACAATCAAATACTTGTGCCTTGTGTTTATGTTATCTGGATTTTACATCATAATAGTTTAGTACCAATCCGTGGAGGACACAAACAAAAACTAAATTCAATTTTATTTTAAAATGATCAACACTTCTTTTGTAGGGTAACACGATCAACGCCAAAAACACTGGAGGTTGTGAGTTTGATTCCAGTAACGGTCATCTATTTTTCGCCTCATCTCCTAATGGGGTGGTGGGTTTGATTTGTTGGGCCAGGTCGCACGGACATGTTGGGAGGGCACCCTTTTTTTTTACTGGTGGAACGTTACGCGGGCGAACGTGGCAGAGGCCATGTGGCCGAAGACAGACGAGTAGTAGAATAGCCTAGCTAAGTATAAGGAAACACCATGGACATACGAAATGGGAGGACCAATAATAGTATACCTCCATTCATATATTAAAAATAGTATATATGCCCGTGGGTTAGAATGGTAGAAACAATTGACATAAATTTAGTGCGGATTGTATGTGCAAACATAATGTTCAATGAACTACCAATTTGGCACAAATTTAGTAAAGATTATAAGAGCAAGGAAAACATAATGGAAGAAAAAAATGACATGAATATACTGAGGATTAAAAAATGCCACATCATTTTACTCATAAGATGGCATGGCAACCTGCCATTGATTCCCGCACCTCCTGTTAATTAGTTTTTCTTTCTCTTTCTTTCCTTATATCATGATGCCTACATAATTACCGTTCATTCCTTCCTCTCTCTTTCTTCTTTCTTCTTTATTTCTCATGCAAATTTTTTTTTGCTAGGCCTGCTAATTACTCCCGTGATTAATATGGCGCCCACATAATTACCATCAATTTCCTTCCTTCTTTATTTCTTATTCAATACATATTACCTTTCTTTTCGACTCCACACAATTACCATCTTCCTTCTTTATTTCTCATGTAAAGAATGTCTATTTCCTTTTTTTATTTCTTTGCTTAATTTCCAAAGCAGCTTCTTGATGCCTGACAACCTAAGAAACGTACATAAACTGGTAAAATTAATGTAAAATAGCAAGGTGGGACTATTTGATAATAAGTAAACAAATATGAAAAACAACTTCCAGCCTGGTCCCTTGTCCGTCCAGTGGGCAAAACAATTTCCAGCCTGGTCCCTTGTCCGTCCAGTGGGCCGCAGCACTCGTACATGCCCATCACGACCGTGCCCATTGATCTCGGCCCGAGTACGCCTATCCTTTATTCTTAAGGTTCCAGACGCCCACATTAGCAAGCTCGGGAGCCTAGCCTGAGTGGTCTGCTGCGCTGCAATCAACATGTCAGACCAAGGGATCAAATCCCAGCGGCGTCCACCATATTTATTTCTCTAATTTCTTTTAATTCAAACACACGCACATACAGCCAGATATGGAAAACGACGGTGCACCAGCCTAATCAGACGCATATAGGCTTCGGTGGCGATCAGAAAGCGTTACACGGGCTGGGTCGCTGCTAAGGCCAACTCCACCGCAGAACCCCATCTTGTCCGGCTTTGTCCGTATGGGGCAAAATCTGGCCCAGCGGACACACCCAAACGGACAAGCATGTCCGTTCGCGTCCGCTTTTGTCCGGCTCAACCCCAAATCTAGACCAAACTTGAGCCACGAATACTCCCGAATGGACAGAAAACTGACGCTCTCCTCGTCCGCCCTCTGGCCCACAAATCAGTGAGACGAGAGCTACTGCTCGGCCTGCGAGGCCAGCGGCGATGCCACCAGCACAGGACGCAGCTGCGGTGCGCGCGGGGCGGGGCGGGACTGGCGAGCTCGGGTTGAGGCAGGGGCGCGCGGCGGCGGCGCGCTCGGGCGGTGCGGCGGTGAGCTCGGGACAGGGCTTGGGTGCGCGCGCGCAGCACGAC
>NC_041381.1:171008614-171014319 GCF_002162155.2 Triticum dicoccoides
CACGGCGAACTAGGGGCGAGGCGGCGGCGCACGCGGGGCGGCACGACGAGCTCGGGGCGGAGCTGTGGCGCGCGCGGCACGGAAAGCTCGGGACGGAGCCGCGGTGCGCGCAAGGGGGGCCACTGCGAGCTCGGGTCGAGATGGGGGCGAGCCCGGGCCGCACGACGAGCGCGTGGGAATGAACGCGGCGAGCTACTAGCGAGGAGGGGCGGGGCGGGGCGGCGGCAAACCTCCCTGAGCACGGGCACGCGCGGGCCGACGCTGCAGCGAGGCGGAGGAGCTCGGGGCAGACCGTTTGGGGGTTCGGGTGCCTCATGCGCATTGGGCGCAGATGCTCCCAGCGCCTGTCCGTCCCCCGGACACTACCCCAATCACATCCCAAATGGATGAGAACGGACGTCCGTTTAGGGTTCTGCCGTGGAGTTAGCCTAACCTTTCGGAGCGATTGAGGAAAAAAGCAGTGGTGTCATACAATCCGTGTGTCACCGCTCGGACGATGGCGACAGCGCCTCTCACGACTAGTCCGACGAACACGTGAGACAGGGTTGCGGCGCTGGGAAACGCCACCAGGTGGGGACTGAAGCGTTCGTGATGATTAGATTCCGCTTAGGGTGACCAAGGATGTTAAATTGTAATTGCTTTGCGCCACTCGCGGACGGCCGAGATTATTGCTGGTCAGTTAAGATTCTGATTCGTCTTCTTCCTTTATTCGATTCATCTTCTTTATTGGACGTGCGTGTATATAATCTTCACACCGTGGCTGCTCCTTCCCCTTCTTAGTTCTTACTCCCTCTGTCCCAAAATATAAGAACGTTTTTCACACTATACTAATGTCAAAAGCGTTCTTATATTATGGGACGGAGGGAGTACTCTGCAATAGCGCCTTTGCTAGCCGAGTCAGATCCCTTCAGAATGATACTGCTTTTGTTTTGCTCCCAATTCGCCGAGGGACACTAGTTCTGGTGTGTTAGTTTGGGGAATCCTCAAGCCGATTTGCAAACCTTTCCCACTATTTCCCACTACCACTCGGTTTGGACTCCTTTAGTTTGCTGCAGGTGTTCTCATATTTCGATTGAGGTATTGGTACGGGTTCTGGCGAGTTGGTTCGGGCAAATTCTAAAGCTCACGATTTGCAACGGCTGATGCCCAGGTTAGTACTGTATATGTACTGCCGTACTGGGATATCTCATCTTATTATCCATGTATGTGTGCCCATGATTTATAAAATTTGATGCTACTGGCTGTGTGACTGTGTGTACACTTCAAAGTCTTCGACAATGCTAACATTGGCTATTTTTGTTAAGGATAAATTCTAAAGAACATATATGCTTTACTGATTCACACCGATCAAAAAAAAATGACAAGTTCTTTCATGAATGAGGCCACATCCTTGACAAGGTCACGAGGCAAGGCAAACTTCAGCCGCTCCGGGCCAACACCGCCACCCTCCGTGCCTCCCTTTATGCTGATGACGCTGCTGTTTTCATCAAGCCTATCAAGGAGGACGTTCACTACTTCTCCTCTGTCCTTGATGCTTTCGGGGAGGTCACGGGCCTGGTCACTGATTGCAATAAGAGTCTTGTAGCCCCCATCCGCTGCATCGGCCTTGACCTACAGGACATCTTACAGCACTTTCCGGCAAAGCTCACCCCTTTCCCCATGACATACCTTGGGCTGCCCCTCTCGGTGTCAAGACTCAAAGCAATACACTTCTTGCCCCTTGAAGATAAAGTTGCATGCAATATTGCTCCTTGGACTGGGCAACTCATGGCTGCCCCTGGTAGGGTCGTCCTGGTTAAGGCGGTTCTCACTTCCATCGCCATTTATAGCATCACATCACTTGTCCTACCAGTGGAGGTGCTCAAGTGGATTGATGCCTTGAGACGGGCCTTTCTATGGGCCGGCTGTGATAAGGTCACTGGAGGCAAGTGCAAGATCAATTGGGAGCGGGTCTGTCGACCGAAGATTATGGGCGGACTTGGAATTCTAAATTTGTGGAAGTTTGCCATCGCGCTTCGCCTCCGCTGGCTTTGGTTCGAGTGGTCTGCTACACCCAAACCATGGGTTGGGCTTAGCACCCCTTGCGACGAGGCTGATAGGGACCTTTTCGTTGCGTGTACGACGGTGAAAATTGGAGATGGCTCCAAAGCTCTTTTCTGGAATTCCCCTTGGCTCGATGGGTTGAGGCCAATGGATATTGTTCCCAGAATCTTTGATATCTCCAAAAGGAAAAACTGCTCTGTACTAAAGGCCCTAAATGAAGAATTTTGGGTCACCCAGATCAACTTGACAAAAGGCATCTCCGCCGGGCATATTCAGGAATTCGCCACTCTGTGGGAGAAGCTGGAGGGGGTTATTCTTGACCACGACACGCAAGATATGATCACTTGGAAGTTCACGGACAACGGTACCTTCTCGACTTCCTCGGCCTACAAGATGCAATTCGAGGGGCATACCATCACGCCTCTGCTTAACACTGTATGGAAGGTGTGAGCCACTCCTAAATGCAAGTTCTTTGCTTGGTTAGTCATCCACAACATAGTTTGGACGGCTGATAGGCTACAACGAAGGGGTTGGCCAAATTGCAGCCTGTGCCCGCTTTGCAACCAGGTCCAGGAATCGGCGGCCCATCTTCTGTTCCAATGCCGCTTTTCGATCGCCATCTGGAACACGGTTAAGGCGAGGATTGGGCTGGTTGACCTCTCGATGCATGATTGGGCAACTATGAACAATGTCAACGACTGGTGGACTAAGCTATCCCTTGCGTGTTCGCCATCTCGGAAAGGAATGGCCTCGCTCCTTATGTTGGTCTCCTGGGAGCTATGGAAGGAGAGGAACGCTAGGATTTTTAGAAATACTTCTACGCCTTCGATGATTATCGTGGACAGGATCCTAGATGAGGCAAGCCTTTGGGTTTCTGCAGGGGCCAAGGGTTTAGATGTGATTCTGCCCCGTGAGTAGTTGTCCTTTTTTCGCCAATATGTGGCTGCTGTATTTGGACCATGTTTACTCTTCTTCTTAATCAATGAAATGGCAAGTCTTTTGCCTGTTTCAAAAAAATAGGAATAACCTAAAGCTCTTAATTGCAGGTCACTCTTCAACAGTTAACATATATGTTTTGCTGAAATAAAGCAATATAAGCTGAATTTGGTCCATCTAATGCTTCCATACTGGGTTTGGTTCTGAGAATATAGTTTAGCTCTTGCACGGTAGCTGATTTCATGTGGTGTACGACTTACAGTACTTGATCTTCAAAGAAAGACAAGTCCTTTCATTTTTTTTAACAATCTTAAAAAAAATTGAACAATTGACAAGTCCTTTCATCGATGAAGCCATTAGGAATAACCTAAAGTTGTAGTTGCAGTTAACTCTTCAAAGGTTAACATATATGGCTGAAAACAAAGCAGTATAAGTTCAATTTGGCCCATCTAATCAGCTAAGCTTTCGTTTTAATATTACTGCCAAAACAATGGCATAATTTCTGTAGATTATTAGTATTTGTTGTTGTTACTATGTAGAACATTATGTTTGGGTATCTCTCTGCTGGAAACGAGTTATTGCTATACAATTGGTTGTACTATTTCGAAAGCAATCTTGGTTTCTGACTGTAATTAACCTCTGCTTCTTTGATCCATAGCTACCGTGTGGCGATGTCATATATTGACCAAATCGTATAGATTCTGTGCCTTTATTAAGAGTTTGTGATGATATGCCATATTCATATATTTAAGTGTCCTAAATGTGTCCTCGGTTTTTATTTTCCCCATTTTTAGATTAAATCAATAGTTATACCATATATGTTGCCCTGAAATAAAAGCCCCTCCTTTTCTCGTCTAAAATTGAGAAATTGATTAAACCAAACAACCATGAGAATTTGCTATTGATTTGAGATCTTTCTAAAAATACAAGGTTGATTTACAATCGTGTGGAATGACTATTCACATTTCATATTAATTTACCTTTTTATAGGAGTATGTTAGGACTTATTTTTTTAGTTTGTTTATTTAATATATCGCATATTTATGTATATTATAAGAGGCATATTGCTTATACGATTCGTTTATGTCATTATTTGTAGTTCTAAATTATTCCTTGATTTATCTACAAGTACAGTTTTTATAATAGAATGTCATCTTGCATCTAGCTAAATTATTATGATGTCATATTCGTTGGACTCATTTTAAAAATAACTACCATTTTATTGTAAAAATAGATGAGATTTGACAACTTACTGCCATTTGATTGTAAAAATTAGAAGAGCGCAGCAACACGCGCTTACCATTTAATAACTTATATATAGTGATGCTATTCATCACGCAGGGTGCAGAATAAGTTATTCTTCACCCGAGGTAATCTTACGATAACTTCATAATTAAATTACATTTGGAATTCAAATACTTACATTCCTATTGATTCATTACGTAAAATTTGATATAAGAAAATAAAAATATAGGTCATAAAACAAGAAAAATTGCAGTTTATGTGTATTTTACACTATGTTTTACATTTGTAATTTTACATAGTATAAAATATTTTTTACGACGATTATATATATTTTTACGGTCTCTTTTTACGTCGGAAATAAGATAAAACTTACGGAACGTAAAATTACAGTGCATTGATGGAAAATATAGGGGGGTGAAGAATAACTATTCCTCACCCAGGGTGACGATATATATACACACAAATTTTCCTACTATCAGGTGTAGTTACTTTTATTTTGTATGTTCTAGGTAGTATATATATTATACCGGAGAGTATCCACGCGTAGTATATAGTATATAGTAATGTTTAGGTAGTATATATACTACTTTTTTGATAGTATGTATCATATTTTGTGTATACTTCATTTTGTGTATAAATATGTACGTATTTCACAAATACAATAAAATTATGGGCTCACTTGCAATTTTCTTATATAACTCACATTGGAATATCTTAGATATAGTATATGAACATACTAAAAATAATAAAGTAGTATATATATACTATCACATGATAGTATATGAGAAATGGGTGTAATTACACCCGGTAGTAGGATGCATTTTTCTTATATATATATATATATATATAGGGAAAATCCATCCTACCACCCGGTGGTAGTTACCCCACATGTCTCATATAACATCATGTGGTACTATATATACTATTTTATTATTTTAAATATGTTCATATACTATATCTAAGATATTTCAAAACAAGTTACATGAAAAAATTGCATATGAACCCATAGTTTTTGTTATATTTATAAAATACGTACATATTTGTACGTAAAAGTGGGCATATTCAAAAAATGATACATAGTACCTAAAAATTAGTATATATACTACCTAATCATTGTTATACACGTACATACTCTCGGTTCCGACAAATACTACATACAACATATAAAATGCAAGTAGTGGTAACTACCACTGCTTGTAGGAAATATTTGTCATATATATATATATATATATATATATATATATATATATATATATATCCTACTATCAGGTGTAGCTACACTCATTTCTTATATACTACCATGTGGTAGTATATACTCCAATTTATTATTTTTATTGTGTTCATATACTATATCTAAGATACTTCAAAGTGAGTTATATGAAAAAATTGCAAGTGAGCTCATAGTTTTATTGTATTTGTGAAATACGTGCATATTTTTACGCGAAATAAAGTATGCACAAAATATGGTATATACTATAAAA
>NC_041381.1:171014658-171029112 GCF_002162155.2 Triticum dicoccoides
GCAACCCCACACCCCCACCTCTCCCTCGACCTCACCCGCATGCCCCAAATACCCTCCACCTTCTACTCTTGTGCGCCGCCGCCCAACCTCCCCACCACACGCCCAAATCCCCTCCACCTCTCTACTCTAGTGCGGCGCCACCCAACCTCACCACCGTGCCGCCACCTTCCTCCCCCACGCCGCACCCAGTCTCCCACTACACCTACTGCGCCGCCGCGCCTCGGCTGTGGTGGCCCTCTTCACCTGCCCACCTTCCCGATCCGATGAGGAACCACCGCGCGGTACCTCAACAGTCGCCATCGGGGCTGCTCCTGATCTGGGAGGAGCAGCACCTCCCCATCAGATCTGACGGGGGTCCATGGTGCCGTGGAGTTTGAGGTCGTTGACCATGTCGGGACCCGAGACGCCGCCGAGCAGTTCGCCAGCGCCAGCCTGCCGCCAGTGAGACCATCGCCGTCCGCCCGCTCCTCCCTTCTTCCCCTTCTCCATCTGCTCTAGCTCATCCCTTTCCCCTCTCTCAATCTTTCTCTGTGCCGCAGCAGGGAAGCAGCCATGGCCGTCGTTGCCCGAAAGTTGCCACCGCCGGGACCCAATGCCTCGCCGACAAAGTTCACTACTAGCACTCAGCTTGCGTCTCCCCGCATGTCGATCCGGTCGCAGATGACGAGGCGGGATCCCGCGCTTGGAGTGGGCCGGTGGCTGCATGTGTGCCCAGAAGAGACGAACCCCACGCTTTTGCCCATGGAGATGGGGCAGCGGCTATGGAAGAGCAGTAGCTGCCTGTGTGTAGTTCATAAAAGGCTTATTTTTCTCTCCTTTTTGCAGATTTTGGATTTTGCAATTCCTCTTACGCGGTTTCAGTGATGCAGTTCGGAACAACATTGCTTGCGGCTCGTTTTTATTTTGCAGCGAGGTTCTCCAATGCGTTGGTTGCAGTTCGGTGCAGGAGGATTTCAATATCGATTGGAGAAGTGTTGAAAAATGGATTGTAGTTAATTATGGAGAATTTTGTAGTTCTCTTCAATCCCATTCACCTGGATAGATCACCGAGCAGTTTACTCGATGTTCTTGTGCAGTGTGAAGCGCATCTGCTTGCAGTCCGCGCCGGATGCTCGTGCAATCTGTCCCCTGCCTCAGGCATGTGTGCAGTGCATTTTTTTCATGGAAAAGTTGGGTGATCCATCCATGTTTTGCATTTATTGATCATTTTTTTGAAGTGCAGTCAGTTTGTGTAAAAAGAATGATGTTTCATTACTCCTATATGTGAAGTGAAATTTGTTCATATGTTTAAAAAATCAATCTACTGCATCAAACACATGCAGTGTGTTTGGTCCTCCGATGAGGTTCACTTTTGAGAGTGGTAGTGTTCACTTGCACCCAATATGAAAATGAAAAATGCGAAAATTTTAGGGAAACAACAAGATAATAATGCGGCTCACTTCGATATATGTCACAGCTCACTTGCCCTCAACTCTGCTGTCCACTCTCATTTATAAAAAAGTTAAAAAAAGACAACAAAAACTCATATGAGAAAAATTACGTACGAAAAAAGAAATTATGCAGCTCGCTTGCCTGTCCGATGCAGTGCGGTTTTCATTATAAAGCAGTGCGGCCGGCCGTATAATGTTGGTTTTCATTCTAAAGCAGTGCGGCCGGCCGTATAATGTTGTACATCCCGTAAGGGCAAAAAAAATGTTACGGGAGGGAAAAAAAGTAATGCGGCTCACTTCTTGATAGTGTTGTGGTTCATTTACACCGGATGTGAAGTGCACTCTACTTTCTCGTCCTTGAAAAAATTACGTTTGAATAAAAGAAACCATGCACTTCTCTTACCCGTGTGATGCAGTGCGGTTTCAGTCGGATGAAGTACCCACGTCGATTTGGGTGTCGCGAAAAACAGAGTGTCCGCGTTTCGGTAAATTTAAAACTGCTCTTAAACCGTAAAGAATTAGAGAGAGTGTTCTACATGAAAGAGTTGCGCCTCGTCGATACCTTTCCAACGGCGTATCGTTTGAATCATTCCGAGCAGCGGTTTGTAAAAATTTCACGAAAAAGAGCAGCTGCCACTCGTCGTCCGCCGCACGATTTTCAAAATTAACTTAAAACCGTAAGGAATTTCAAAAATATTTCAACATATGAAAGTTGCGCCTCGTCCATAGCTTTCCAACGACGTATTATACGCCTCTTTTCAACAAACGGTTCAAAAACTAGAGCGAAAACAGTACCGAAAATTAAAAAAAATTCAAAAAAACGTAATTCCGCGATTTAGTAAATTTGAAACTGCTCTTAAACCGTAACGAATTAGAAAACATAATAGATATGAAAAAGATGCGTCTTGACGATATCTTTCCAACGGCGTATCATTTGCTTTATTCCTATGAGCGGTTTAGAAAAAATCACGAAAATACGCTCGCTGCCACTCATCATCCGCCGCGTCGTTTTTGAAACTGCTCTTAAACCGCGAGGAATCTCGAAAAGTGTTCAACATGGCGAAGTTGCGCCTAATCCATAGCTTTCCAACGGTATATTATACGCCTCGTTCCGATAAACAATCAAAAAATTAGAGCGAAAACAGTACCGGAAAAACACTGCATGCAGTTTTTCCGACGTGAAGCTCACTAGTCTATATTGCAGTGCTCGTCGTCAAGAAGATGCAGTGCACTTGCGTTCAGCGTGTAGTGCAGAATAGTTATTCTGCTAATATTAGCAGAATAGACCGTATGTATAATATTCCTACAAACAGTGGTAGTTACCACCACATGCGTTTTGTATGTTGTATGTAGTATTTGTCGGAACCGAGAATATGTACGTGTAGTATGTAGTATATAACAATGATTAGATAGTATATATACTAATTTTTAGGTAGTATGTACCATCTTTTTAGTATGCTCATTTTTACGTACAAATATGTATGTATTTTACAAATATAACAAAAACTATTTGCACGTATTTTACAAATATAACAAAAACCATGGGCTCATATGCAATTTTTTCATGTATCTTGTTTTGAAATATCTTAGATGTAGTATATGAACATATTTAAAATAATAAAATAGTATATATAGTGCTATATATATATATATATGACAACACTATTCTAATCCTGGGATTAAAATAGTTATTTGAATCACGTTAGAACTATATAGGAGGCGCGGAGGTCCTCCCGAACTCGATCGAACAAAAAAACGACCGTTTGTCCCCCACCTCGCGTACATCCCGCACCTCGATCCCCCACATCCCGCATCGTGAACCTCCACCCGACCCCCACGATTCCCCGACACCAGCGCCGCCGGCCTTGGCAACCTCGTGTGCCGCCATCCCCGGCAACACTGCGCGCCGCCGCCACCGGCCAACCTCGCGCGCGCCGCTACAAGGCTATCCCCGCGTGCGCCGCACCCAGAAACCTTGGGCGCCGTTGCCCGACAGAAACCCGGGAGGCTCCACCTCCTACCAAATCCCTCTGGCGGCGGCGACCTCCCCAGATCCCCTGCCGCCGCTGGGACCTCCCAGACCTCCCCACCGCCTCGCCATGATCGCACCCGACCTTCCTACCGCCGTCGCGGCCGCACCCCGCCTCCAATCGCATCGCCGGCAACAACCGCCCCTCTTTCAACCCGCCTCCAACCACCTCGCTCCCCCCTGCACCGCCGGCAATGCTCCCCCCATGATTCTCAGCAGGATCCACTGCTCCTCCACGGGTCTGGCCAACCACCCCGCCGGCCGTGGATCCGTCGTTGGGACCAATGTCGACGTTGCCTGCCTCCACCACGCACTGGTGCCCCACTGAACTCTGACCACGACGACGAACACCGACGTTGCAGCTATTTTCTCTCCCTCCCTCTCCCCGATATCTCCCTGTCTTCAATAATCTCTGTCTCTTCTTTAGGACTTGAACTTCTTTGAATTTGCACAAAAAATTACTGCAAAAAATGTTTCTGTATTGGTTTATGGGGTCTGAACTGCAGGTCTTCACTCTTTGACCGAGTGTCGCTCTAGATGAGCAGCGACAACAAAGGGAAACAAAGGTTAAAAATGGTGCTCACGCTCATGCACACCTCTCTCCACAAAAGGTCGTCGCAGCCAACACATTCGCTGCTCCTGTGAGATGCTTGCCACTGCTACTTTTGTGTGGTGCAATGCTCTTTCAAAGTGTTTTATGTTTGTTGCTCGCTAGGTGTTTGTGAAAATGTTTACCAGGGAGATGCTATGTAATTCATTTGTGGGTGAAGATAGAATAAAAGCACCATTTTTAGATTCAGTTTTTGGCTGGTGCCTCATGAAGTATTTCAATGCTCTCCAATGGATGGCTCGTGTATGGTTGGATTTACCAAACTAATGTAACAGATCACTAGGCTGTTCAACTTTCAAGCTGAAGAAAACTTGCACAATTAAGATATTCACGAAAATGAGCTCAATCGCTTGTCATTTCTATGGTACCAGCATGAGGAACAACTCGTCCTATTTTGCAGCAGTGGATCATGTTGTTTGAGGAGGACTGAAGTTCAGAGTGATGTTGTACAATTAGTGATTTTTAATATCTAAAAGACAAATTTGGAAGTTCAAAAAATTTAAGCAAGAAGTTCAAAAAAAGTGGTTCAAAAATCTTTACAATAGATTTTCCCCGTTTGTAAAACAATCAGAGAAGTTAAATTAAAAAGAGGAGCATTTCAAAAGATTGTATAAAAACCGATTTTCCCCATTCTATAAAAACTAGAAGTTCAAATTAATAATAGCGGCACGGTATCATTGTTTATATAAAAAAGCATTTTCCCCGTTACTAACCAATAAAACTAAGAAGTTCAAATTTTAAAAATGGTGAAGTTCGATGCCTATAAAAAATCCGGATTTTTCACATTGATAAAAAATAAAACCAAGAAGTTCAAAATTTTAAAACAAAGAGGTTCAAAAAACTCGATTTTCCTCGTTATTAGAGAGTAAAACTAAGAAGTTCAAATTAAAATAACATAGAAGTTCAAAGTTAATAAAAACCTCAGATTCTCGTTCTAAAGAATAATTAATAAGTTCAAATTAAAATAAGGGAACAACAAAAAAAGTTTTAAAAAGATTTCCCCTTTTTAAAAAAATTGGGTTTTCCCCGATACTAAAGATTAAACCAAGAAGTTCAATTTTAAAAAACAGAGTAATTCAATGTACATTAAAAACACAGTTTTTCTCGTTACTGAAGAGTAAAACTAAGAAGTTCAATTTAAAAACCTGGAAAAGTTTGATATTTAATTCAAAATTTGAATTTTTTGGGTATTAAGGAATAAAACAAATAAGTTTAATTCAAAATAACGAAGAAGTTTGATGTTTCTAATAAAACTACAATTTTCATATTTCTAAAATATATAAAATAAATTCAAATAAAAAAGTTAGAGCGGTTCGATATAGAAGTTCGATGATTATAGAAAACTCAGATTTTCCTCGTTATTAAAGAATGAAAAACAAGAAGTTCAAAAATAAAATAACAAGAAGTTCAACATTTAAAAATAGAGCTCTTCAACATTTCTTAAAAAGGATTAAGAAATAAAACCATGAAGTCCATATTAGAAAGATGGAGAAGTTCGATGATTATAGAAAACTCAGATTTTCCTCGTTATTAAAGAATGGAAACAAGAATTTTAAAAATAAAATTACAAGAAGTTCAACTTTAAAAATAGAGCGCTTCAAAATTTTATAAAAAAATTAAGAAAAAAACCTAGGAAGTCCATATTAAAAAGATGGAGAAGTTCGATGATTATAGAAAACTTAGATTTTCCTCCTTATTAAAGAATGGAAACAAGAAGTTCACAAAATAAAATAACAAGAAGTTCAACTTTAAAAGTAGAGCGCTTCAAAATTCATACGGGAGCAGTTTGATATTTATTTGAAAATAAAGAAGTTCAGTTGGAAAAGGCAGAGCAGTTTGATATTTATTTGAAAAAAATCAGATTTTCTCTAATTACTAAAGAATAAAACCAATATGTTCAATTTCAAATAACGAAGAAGTTCGATGTTTCTAAAAACCTCCAATTTTCACATTTCTAAAAATACACAATGAAGTTCAAATAAAAAGGTGGAGCGGTTCAATATCTATAAAAAAGCTCAGATATTTTCGCGTAACCGAGAGAAGTTCAGATTGATAATTACCGGAAGTTCTTGTACTACACGGTGTGCATTTGTATGAAAAACAAAGAATGAAAAAGCAAAGGCTAAAAGTTTTGTTGCTAGAAATTCAAGTGCTCAGCCCAAGAAAAGTTTAAAAATTCTTGTGAGAGAGGTTGAACAAAAATATGTGACAGAAGTTCAAGGAGAAAACAACGGGATGTTCGACTACTACATGAAATGCGTTTCAGATAAGAGTATAAGAATAGAAAACCAAAAGCTTAAAAGGTTTGTTGCAAGAAGTTCACGTGGTCCTCCATGCACGGTGCAAAATTAAAATTGCGGGACATCCGACCTCCAATTACATGTTTGAAAATAGCAAAAAATGACGTCCGACCTTCAATTGCATGTAATTCAATGTCTGCACCAAAATGTGACAGAAGTTCATAGTGAAAACAATGAGAAGTTCAAGTACCGCAAGGAATGCATTTCAGGTCAGAATCAAAAGTATAGAAAAATAAAAGCTTAAACAGTTTGTTGCTAGAAGTTCAAGTGCTCTGTGAGGGGAAGTTCAAAAATTCTTGCGAGAGAGGTTCACCTTCTATTTCCATGTTCGATTTTTTCTGTATAAAAATCGAATACAATTCTTTACTCAAAATATAAAAAGGTGAAGTTCAAATTGAAATAACAGAGAAGTTCAGAGTTTATTAAAACCTAGGATTTACCTGTTGAAAAAATAAAAAACACGTCACCATTTTTTGCACTTTTAAAAACAACTCATAAATGAAAAGAATGGTTGATAGAAGTTCAATTGCTCAGCGAGGAAAAGTTCAAAAAATTCTTGTGAGAGAGGTTCACCATGTATTTAGATGTCCAAAATACATAAAAATATGTTGTTTTCTGTGTTTTAAAATAATTCTCTCAAACCAGAGAGAAGTTCAAAAGTAATAACAACCGGAAGTTCACGTACTACATGGTGTGTATTTCATACAATAAAAATATACAAATAAAGTGAAACAGAGTGAAGTTCAAACAGACATGCCCCAGAAGTTCAACTACTTCACACAGTGCGAAAAACAGCATGTCAAAAAATAGCACGTCAAAAACAGAGTGAAGTTCAAACAGACATGCCCGAGAAGTTCAACTACTTCATGCAGTGCATTTCCGTTCGCGATGAAGGCAGAAATCATGATCTTGTCATTTTCTAGTTTACTTCAAAACGACAGGAATATCATTTGTGTAAGTTTAAGTCCTCGGTCGGAGAAAGTTAAAAAATTTATTATGAGAAGGGTTTGTATAAAAGGAAAATCATTTGTGTAACACTAACGAATGGATGAGGAAAATTACAAATGAAAATACTTCATAGAAGTTCAACATGAAAACAACAAGAAGTTCAACTACTACACTGAATGAATTTCACATGAAAAACTTTTAAAACCGCCGCGAGTATGAAAAAACGGTCAACACGGGAAAGTTGCGTGTTGACAGTAGCTTTCCACTAGTATGACACTTTCTCAATTACGGTGAGTGTTTCGGTGAGTGGATGGAGAGGTACGGTCAAAAAAAGCACGTGAAAAACAGAGTGAAGTTCAAGGTTTTATACCGAGAAGTTCAGGTACTTCACGCGATGCATTTTTGGCGAATCTGTTTCGCGATAAAGGCAGAACGAATGATCTCGCTGTTTTTGAAATTACTTGAAAACGGTTAGGAATCAGAGAAAACTGTCAACATGAAAAAGTTTCGCATTTCGTAGCTTTTCAACGGTATATTATTTGCGCCATTCCGATAAAGTTTGTAGAAAATGCGGCGAAAATACATTTTTCGCCATTTTCGAAACCGACTTAAAACCATACAGAATTGGGAGAAATAATACATACCAAAAAGTTTCTCGTTTGTTCAAGCTTTCCAACGCCATATTATTTGCTCCATTCGGACGCACGGTTAAAAAATTAGCTCGAAAATACAAACTCGGTAGGACTTGTACTGTTTTCTAAATTACTTCTAAAACGTTCAAAATTAGAAAAAATCTTTCAAAGTGAAAGAGTAGCCATTTTCATAAGCTTTCCAACACCATATTATATGCCTCGATTGGATTAGCCGTTTAGAAATGACGTCGAAAATACAAACTCGACTGTTCGGTTTGTAAAATTTTACATTTTTTCAAATTACTCTTTAACCATAGAGAATTAGAGAAAACTTTCAACATGCGGAAGTAGCGGTTTTGCAGAAGCTTACGAACGCCATATTATATGCCTCATTTCGATAAACGGTTTAGAAATGCGATCGAAAATATGATTCACGTTTTTTGTGTGAAGAAAAAACGGTTTTCAAAACTGCTCTTAAACCGTTTACATTTTGCCAAAAAATTAAGTTGGGTCATGATACTGGTGTCCATAGCTTTCCAATGGTATATCGCAAGCCCCATTTGGGCAATGTTGGCGAAAGTTCAACCTAGTTCACAGGGAAGTTCAACGTACTAGTAGCGGGGCAGGTCAGGTTGTGATCAGAATATAGATATACACTAATTGAAAGCACCATACGAGTCTCCACGTTAATCCTCGAAAGTAAGGAAATTGTCCGTCAGATTTTTGTATTGGCCATCTACAGCCGTAAGATAATTTCCCTCGCGGAGTCCTAGTCTGATGTCCCATGTGCGAGCCTCTTGGCAAGAAAAAAATCCCCCTCATAGGCCCCTTCCTCCACGTAGCAGTTAACCTGCAAAAAAACAAAATAAATCTGGCCAAGCTTTCCGGGATCAACTCCTTCCTTGCGATCTCAGCCCTAATGCATGACGCTTGCTGTTTCTCAAGCCGCCACCCCATGCATGGCTCCGGCAAGAGGCTGGCAAACTCTGCACTACATCCGACAGAAGCATTCTTTAGTGGGGAGCTAGTGTCCGGCTTTGGCTTCTTGGATCGCGGCTGCGTTGGGGATCTAATGACCCATAGCTGGGAGAAGGGCGTCGGTGAGGGGTTCAATAGCAGTCAGGTGTGGCTTGAGACCTCCATGAGATGCATGTCCGCTTCCTTGGAACGCTGGCCTGCTTTCTCCTGTTTCCTCAATGCAACG
Source organism: Triticum dicoccoides (assembly GCF_002162155.2). Taxonomy (NCBI): domain Eukaryota; kingdom Viridiplantae; phylum Streptophyta; class Magnoliopsida; order Poales; family Poaceae; genus Triticum; species Triticum dicoccoides. The sequence goes on from NC_041381.1 coordinate 171,023,812, forward strand.
TTGCAGCAGCGGCTTGATGTCAAATCCCACTCCCAAGTCCCCTGTTTACAAGTCTTAGTACGTGCTCCTCAGCATGGCCATGGTGGGTTAGTATGTGCTCTTAGCTACACACTACAGGATTATGCCTACTGAATTTATTGTGAGAATCCACCCAGGATGCATCATCCATCTTCTCATCCATCTTGCGTTCAGTGCAATTTTAAATAATTCTTGTTTCTTTTGTTTTGCCTCGAGTACTGCTAGAGTCTGGACAAATTTCTACAAAGGTGAATGGAGATAGGTTACCAATTGGGTAAGAACGAATGCCCTCGATCTGTTTCTAACTATTTTACTATACTTAAATTTGATAAGATGCTTTTAGGCCATAGTGTAGCCTAAACATGCTCCAGCTTTGCTATTGCTAAACATTATATTTCCGGATAAATTATGATTAAAATTTGTTGCTTTTACCCAGTTTGGGGCTGCTGTGCTAAATTGTAAAAGAATAGAAGTGAATAACTATATATGATGGTAGGTGTTGAACTTAGGTTTACCCAATGGCGATTATGTTATAGCAGTCATATATAGAGATTCCATGTTATTACCACTCTACAACTTTGCTCTGCAATCTAGCATCTCATAATTTCATCATGTAAATGAACCATCGGAGGTGAAGATGAAAATGGCATGACCGCGGCATGTCCTCCATCAGCTATGCGGGCACATGTAGATACAGGGCTTGCAAAGCTGAGCACCAGGCAACTACTGGCAGGGAACTAGATGGCAACTAGCAGCGCAGGGCAGTGCGGCAACATGCTGCAGGGGAGTGGTGCAGCCAACGAAGGAACAATGGCAGGTTGTCGCAATGACCAACCGTAGCTGACTGAAGATGCTAGAAATAGCACTAGTAGGAAAAGGGCCATTTGTCCCGGTTCGTAAGGCCCATTTGTCCCGGTTGGGGAACCGGGACTAAAGGGTCGGTACTAAATCCCTATACCTTTAGTCCTGGTTCTTACACCAACCGGGACAGATGGGCCTCCACGTGGACGCTGCGGCGAGCCCAGGCAGGAGGGCCTTTAGTCCCGGTTGGTAGCACCAACCGGGACCAAAAGGCATCCACGCGTCAGCAGCTGCCAGGAGCTGAGGTTTTTTTAAAGAGGGTGGTTTAGGGGGTTTTGGGGGGTTAATTTAGGGTGTTAGCTAGCTAATAGAGGGAAGTGTCCTCTCTTATCTCCGTGCTTGGTCGACGCTACGTACTATACGTATAGAGAGGCCCTCTACACGCTAGCTAGTAAGCAAATGAAGGAAACCATTAAGTACAGAAGTTCGTCATGAACATATGCATACCGAGAGAAGTGATATCGACCTCTCCTTCTCCGATAGATTGGGCGAACAACAAGTTTTCGTATATCTATCCGACGCTACTGGCTACATATATACAATATTAAGATCTCTTACAATATAATCCCCTAATTATATATGAACTTAGCTGCAACATGGTATTCTCCGGCTTTATTGATGACGTGATCAAGAAAGAATCCCGCCAATTCCTGTTGAATTGCTTTCATGCGATCTTGTGGTAGGAGTTCATTCTGCATCTGCCACGTCTAATTTGAAGAAGGGGGTTAATACATATATATGAATGAAAATCAACAGAAATGATGGTGTAAAAAAATAAATTGTGAATATTATTGCTTTTGCACCTCATATTGGCTTTTAGAGTAGCCCCGCTTATTTTTGCAAGTCGCGTTGTAGATGAACTCACACACGTAGTATCCACAGTAATCATTCCCTTGTTCCTGCCACAAGCACTTTACGAGATATAGAGGTCAATAAAACTGATAATGAAAGCATTATAAATGGCATTGATGAAAGTAGCTAGAATCAACAGGAGATGCGCGGAACTAGCTAGCTAGTAGTACTTACTTACGGGTATGTAAATCGCAGCTCCCTCGGCAGTCCTAGAGATTGTGCGGTGAATACTTTCCAAACCCTGCGAGACAAAGAAAATAATTACTTGATATCAGGAAATGAAAAAAAGGTTGCCGATATGGTGCGATAATGATCGATTGAACTTACTTCTTGATAATTTTAGTCATGTTCGCATAGGTCTCGGGATCTTTTCGTCTCAAGTCTAAGACGGTTACTAGTCCCTGCTCAAGCTTAATCTCCAGGAGAATATAGTGGAAGCCGCGCATGCATGCATAACTCATCAATTACATTACTATAACCTCGAGTAATACGGGAAACCTAATATGCACAAGACAGTAACACTCACTTGAAGTTGTAAGGAAAGAGTATTTTATCTTTGTTTTGATTTATTACCAATGATTTGAGCAAGTTGGCCTCGGTTTCTTTGGCTTGAAATTTAACCGTAAATTCATCTATGAGATTTGTGTTAATGAACCCAATATCATACATTTCTGCTTGTCTGCATTCGACGATCTTCAATCTGCATAATATAGTGATGATAATTATAAATATAAGCAATGAAAGAGCTGAGCTATATATAGAGACTTAATGACAGAAGTAGTACTTACAGACAGTAGCAAGTGACCATTAATTTATCGAGGGCCTTTTGATTGAAAATCTGGAAGAACTCCTCAAATGGAATAGACAACAGATCAATTCCAATGAGGTCGTGCTCCTCTTTAACTCTCAGCGTCAAAGTATTCGTCACCCCAGACTCTCTACAGGTTTCCATATACCAATCATGGAATCTTCGCATCATCGTTGTTAGAGATCTTTCATCTTTGACGAGAGGCTTCCCGTAAAGGTATTTGTGTTCGTCCACCTCCAAGAAATCATATTGTACATCGTCGGGCAGGTAATCTCCAAGATTGGTATTGGGCAAAATCTCCAGATGATTAGCGACGATATCGCTAGACACCTTGAGCGGGGGGCACGATTGGTTCGCTTGTTCGCTGAGCTGGGCAATTTTTTTCCCAGCTCATCGTTCTGCTAACCTTCGATCACTGATAGTATTTCTCGACCGCTCCGCTTTGATATATACCTTTTCAGTAATGTGCTCATAGTTGTTTTTCGGCAGAGACGGTGGTGGTTTCTTCAGTGCATCGATAGTGCGCTTTACTTTTACCGGATCTATCTTCTCCTCCGGAGGTGGATGTTTCTTTGCTTTCACCGCTTAAAATAAGTCCCTCACTTCGGCTTCCATGATCTTCGTGGTTTCCTCCACGGTCCTCTCGTATGCTAACTTCTCTAGAGGCTTAAGAGATGGACCGAATCTGTATTACCTCCCGCCTCTAGTTGTACTGCTAGACATCGGAGCAGATGGAGCGGCTGCGACTATCTTCTTTCCTTGCTTACGAGGCAGAAGAGAAGGACTACGACATGCCGGAGCAGCCGGAGCAGCGGCGGGTCTCTTCCGCCCTTGCTGACAAGGCGGAGAAGGAGGAGGCTGGCTGCTCGGGCGTGCCTGCGCAGGCAGAGAAGGAGGCGGAGTGCCGCCACGCACCGGAGAAGGAGGCATAGTGCCGCCATGCACCTGAGAAGGAGGCGTAGTGCCCTGATCACTCGCTAGAGGAGGAGGCGGAGTGCCCTGACTCGCCGGAGGAGGAGGAGGCGGAGGTGTCCAGTTCGGAAGGTTGATGAGCTCCTTCCGCCATAGGCATGGAGTCTTCAAAGCAGAACCTAGCCGAGTCTCCCCTTCACCGGTAGGGTGGTCAAGCTCGAGGTCCTCAAACCCCTCCGTTATTTCATCCACCGTCACCCTAGCATATCCTTCTGGAATCGGATGGTAGTGAAAAGTTGCACTAGGTTCAGGAGGTCGAACAGAGCCGACAGCCACCTTGACTTTGAAGTTCTGCCATTGCGTCATAAGGTGGCAATGTTGAGACTCCGTGATAGCATCCACGGGGTAGCTAGCAGGAGCCGTCAAGACAGGCTCCTGAAGCAGCTCGGTGGAGGCCACACTGCTTCTCCGCTGAGATGGCGGGGTAGCTTCGGGGGTAGCTTCGGCAGGTTGCTTGATGCGAACCGTGTCTCGTTCCTCTAGCGCTTGTACCCTTGCATGCAGCTTCTGCAGTTGGGTCTGCTCCACTTTCTTCCTCCTCTCCTGACATTTGTAACCGCCTGCATCCGGAAACCCAACCTTCCACGACGGAGCCTGCATGCCTCGTGTCCGTCCAGGGTGCTCAGGATTCTCGAGGGCCATTGTGAGCTCATCGTTCTCTCTGTCGGGAACGAACGCCCCTTCATGCGCTGCGGCGATATAGTCCTGAAGCTTCGTGACGGGTATTCGCAGTTGCTCATTCGTCCAAATGCACTTCCCTGTTACAGGGTCCAAGGTTCCGCCAACCCCGAAGAACTTTGGAGAGCTTCGTACCATCATGCCCCGGTTACTTCCGGCTAATGATGAAGCCATGGATTTCTTCAATACTTTGACACTAGGCAACCTCTCGACCCCTCGGCGATCCTCGACCCTCGGCCCCTCGACGACCCTCGAACCCTCGACCCTCGACCCCTCGGCAACCCTCGACCCCTCGGTGACCCTCGACCCTCTACCCTAGCTAGTTCCCGACCCTCGGCCCCTTGGCGATCCTCGACACCCTCGTTCCCGATAAAAAGAAGAAGAAAAAAAAGAGGAGAAGAAGAAGAAGAAAAAATAGAAGAAAAAAAAGAGGAGAAGAAGAAGGAATAGAGGAGAAGAAGAAAAAATAGAAAATTTCTATTTTTTCTTCTTCTCCTCTATTCCTTCTTCTTCTCCTTTTTTTCTTCTTCTACTTCCTCTTCTTATTTTTTTCTCCTCTTCTTCTCCTTCTTCCTTGTTCCTCTTTTCTTCTTTTTCCTTATTTTCCTTCTTCCTCGACGACCCTAACCCTAAACAGTACAACTACCTCGATGTCCCCGCCTCTCTCATGAACAAAAAAAATCTATGAATAAAAAAACATCATATTCTATGAACACAAAAACATCATATTTCATCCACATCCATGCATACATCATATATATGATCATCTATGAACAAAAAACATCACATTCTATAAAAAAATCATCATATATATGAACAAAAACAATTATGATAACAAGCATATATATCATCATATATATGAAAAAAACAAGCATATATATGAAAAAAACAAGCATATATATGAAAAAAACAAGGAGAGGGAGGGCGCCAGCCGGACTAAGGTGAGGAGGGGCGCGGGGTCGGCAGCGAGGACGGCGCCGGCGATGACGTCGACGGGGCAGGGGCGCGCTCTCGAGGCAGGGGGCGACAGCGACGAAGGGGGCGGGGCTGGGCGACAACGACGATGGGGGCAGGCTAGGGCGGCGTGCATCGGGGCAGGGCCGGGGTGGCCG
>NC_041381.1:171029293-171042425 GCF_002162155.2 Triticum dicoccoides
TCTCTTTTCAGCAGCCAAAAGGGCGGGAAGCAGAGACCTTTGGTCCCGGTTGGTGGCACCAACCGGGACCAAAGGCCTTGTGCTGCCCGCGTCAAAAGTTTAGTCCCACCTCGCTAGCTGAGGGAGCTCGAGAGTGGTTTATAAGCGCTGCTGCGCCCACCCTCTCGAGCTCCTCTCAATTGCAGGCTTTCGGGCCTAATCTGCCACTGTGTGCCTGTGGGCCTACTCGACATGTTGCGGGCCTGAATCCTGGCCCATAATTGGATTTCTAGTCGTATTCAGGCCGTGTTGACCTAGTAGGTGGCAATTTTTTTGTTTTCTTTGTTGCTTTATTTATTTTATTTTGTTTCTACTTATAACAAAATACTTACTATTGCTATTTTATTTTATTTTATTTTGTTTCTAATTATTTATTAAAGTCTATTTTGTTTCTACTTATTTAATTTATTTTGTTTCCACTCATTTATTTTATTTTGTCTACTTATTTATTTTATTTTGTTTCTACTTGTTTATTTTCTTTTCTTTTTGCTTATAATGTTTTGAACAGAAAATACTTTGTAATTTTAGTTTCATAAATTTTATATAATTTTAGTTTAAAAAATACTAGAGGTTTATAAAAGCTTTTTAGTTGATTCCTTTTGCTATTAGAGTTTTGTAAAAGTTTTTTAGTTGATTTTCTTTTTTGCTATTGAAGAATATTATAGTTTTGTTTTAGTTGATCATAATATAATATTTTAATTGATTATTTTTAGTTCATTCTTTTAGCTATTAGTTCATTTTTTTGCTATTAGTTCATTTCTTTTTTATATTAGTTCATTCTTTGAGCTAAATGACCCTGAAATTGAAAAGCACTACAAATGAACTCTGAAAAGGTTGAAAGTTGGCATGGTATCATCATTTCACCCAAATAGCATGTGCTAAAAAGTTGAGAGGGTTACAACAAAAACTGGATGCACTTCGTGTACAAAATGGACAATCTCTTTCGAAGTATCAGGGTTTCATACGGAAACTCGTCTATTACATGGATATTGTAGATCAAAGGCATCATCATAATAGTCGTGGAGAGAAAGTCTTCACTTTTTCTTCACTTCCGTCCTTTAGTTATTGCGCCGTAACCATGGATAATCTTCATCGTTTAACAGGGTGCTTGGGTCAGCCTTGACTTTGAAGGGAGGAATTTCATGAAACTTTTCATAATCTTCGAACATGTCTGTCTTGCCCTCCACTCCCGTGATGTCTCTTTTTCCTGAAAGAACTATGTGCCACTTTGGCTCATCGTGTGATGTGTTCGCTTCCTTATCTTTTCTTTTTCTTGGTTCGGTAGACACGTCATTCACATAGAAAACCTGCGCCACATCATTGGCTAGGACGAACGGTTCGTCAGTGTACCCAAGATTGTTCAGATCCACTATTGTCATTCCATACTGTGGGTCTACCTGTACCCCGCCTCCTGACAGATTGACCCATTTGGACTTAAACAAAGGGACCTTAAAATCATGTACGTAGTCAAGTTCCCATATGTCCACTATGTAACCATAATATGTGTCCTTTCCCCTCTTGGTTACTGCATCAAATCGGACACCGCTGTTTTGGTTGGTGCTCTTTTGATCTTGGGCGATCGTGTAAAATGTATTCCCATTTATCTCGTATCCCATCTAAGTCAATACAGTCGAAGATGGTCCCCTAGACAACGAGTACAGCTCATCACAAACAGTGTTGTCACCTCTGAGACGTGTTTCCAACCAACTGCCGAAAGTCCTGATGTGTTCACATGTAATCCAGTCGTCACACTGCTCCGGGTGTTTGGAGCATAGACTGTTCTTGTGTTCATTGACATACGGGGTCACCAAGGTAGAGTTCTGTAGAACTGTGTAGTGTGCTTGAGACCAAGAAAGCTCATCCCTGCATATTATTGAGTCCCCTCCAAGTGTGCCTTTTCCAGTTAGTCTCCCCTCATACCGCGATTTAGGGAGACCTATCTTCTTAAGGCCAGGAATGAAGTCAACGCAAAACCCAATGACATCCTCTGTTTGATGGCCCATGGAGATGCTTCCTTCTGGTCTAGGGCGGTTACAGACATATTTCTTTAGGACTCCCATAAACCTCTCAAAGGGGAACATATTGTGTAGAAATACGGGGCATAGAATGAAAATCTCGTCGACTAGATGAACTAGGACGTGTGTCATGATATTGAAGAAGGATGGTGGGAACACCAGCTCAAAATTGATAAGACATTGCGCCACATCACTCCTTAGCCTTGGTATGATTTCTGGATCGATCGCCTTCTGAGAGATTGCATTGAGGAATGCACATAGCTTCACAATGGCTAATCGGACATTTTCCGGTAGAAGCCCCCTCAATGCACCCAGAAGCACTTGCGTCATAATTACGTGGCAGTCATGAGACTTTAGATTCTGGAACTTTTTCTCTGGCATATTCATTATTCCCTTTATATTCGACGAGAAGTCGGACGGGGCCTTCATACTGAGCAGGCATTCAAAGAAGATTTCCTTTTCTTTGGTAAGAGCTTAGCTGGCAGGACCTTCATACTGCTTTGGAGGCATGTCGTCTTTTTCATGCAAACGTTGCAGGTCCACCCGTGCCTCCGGCGTATCTTTTGTCTTCCCATACATGCCCAAGAAGCCTAGCAGGTTGACGCGAAGGTTCTTCGTCACGTGCATCACGTCGATTAAAGAGCGGACCTCTAGGTCTTTCCAGTAGGGTAGGTCCCAAAATATAGATTTCTTCTTCCACATGGGTGCACGTCCCTCCACGTCATTCGGAACAGATAGTCTGCCGGGACCCTTTTCAAAGATTACATGTAAATCATTGATCATAGCAAGTACGTGATCACCGGTACGCATGGCGGGCTTCTTCCGGTGATTTGCCTCGCCTTTAAAATTCTTGCCTTTCTTTCGACATTGATGGTTGGTCGGAAGAAATTGACGATGGCCCAGGTACACATTCTTCATGCATTTGTCCAGGTATATACTTTCGGTGTCATCTAAACAGTGCGTGCATGCGTGGTATCCCTTGTTTGTCTGTCCTAAAAGGTTACTGAGAGCGGGCCAATCGTTGATGGTTACAAACAGCAATGCATGCAGGTTAAATTCCTCTTGTTTGTGCTCATCCCACACACGTACACCGTTTCCATTCCACAACTGTAAAAGTTCTTCAACTAATGGCCTTAGGTACACATCAATGTCATTGCCGGGTTGCTTAGGGCCTTGGATGAGAACTGGCATCATATTGAACTTCCGCTTCATGCACATCCAAGGTGGAAGGTTATACATACATAGAGTCACGGGCCAGGTGCTGTGACTGCTGTTCTGGTCCCCAAAAGGATTAATGCCATCCGTGCTTAAACCAAACCATACATTCCTTGGGTTACCTGCAAACTTAGCCCGGTACCTTCTCTCAATTTTTCTCCACTGTGACCCGTCAGCGGGTGCTCTCAACTTCCCGTCTTTCTTACGGTCCTCACTGTGCCATCGCATCAACTTGGCATGCTCTTTGTTTCTGAACAGTCGTTTCAACCGTGGTATTATAGGAGCATACCACATCACCTTCGTAGGAACCCTCTTCCTGGGGGGCTCGCCGTCAACATCACCAGCGTCATCTCGTCTGATCTTATACCGCAATGCACCGCATAGCGGGCATGCGTTCAAATCCTTGTACGGACCACGGTAGAGGATGTAGTCATTAGGGCATGCATGTATCTTCTGCACCCCCAATCCTAGAGGGCATACGACCTTCTTTGCTGCATACGTACTGTCGGGCAATTCGTTATCCTTTGGAAGCTTCTTCTTCAATATTTTCAGTAGCTTCTCGAATCCTTTGTCAGGCACAGCATTCTCTGCCTTCCACTGCAGCAATTCTAGTACGGTACCGAACTTTGTGTTACCATCTTCGCAATTGGGGTACAACCCTTTTTTATGATCATCTAACATGAAATCAAACTTCAACTTCTCCTATTCAGTTTTGTACTGTGTCCTTGCATCAACAATGACCCAGCGGAGATCATCATTGGGCACAATATCGTCTGGTTTCTCTTGATCTTCAGCAGCTTCCCCATTGCAGCATCACCGTATTCCGGGGGCACATAGTTGTCATCATCCTCTTCTTCTTCGTTGTCTTCCATCATAACCCCTATTTCTCCGTGCCTGGTCCAAACATTATAGTGTGGCATGAAACCCTTATAAAGCAGGTGGGTGTGAAGGATTTTCCGGTCAGAGTAAGACTTCGTATTCCCACATATAGGGCATGAACAGCACATAAAACCATTCTGCTTGTTTACCTCAACCACTTCGAGAAAATTATGCACGCCATTAACGTACTCGGAGGTGTGTTTGTCACCATACATCCGTTGCCGGTCATCTGCGTGCATTACATATAATTATGTGTGTCAAAAACCATTACAGATTCACATGGATAGATAAGTGACCAAATTAATAGAAGTTTGTCATCACATTAAAACCAAAGTACATACATAGTTCTCATTGAACAACATATAGCTCTCCAGAGCATCTAATTAAACCATACATGGAAACTATGTAAAACCTTTCAATGCAATAACATATGCGATCATAATCACAACCAAGGTAACAATTGATCCAACGGCATAATGATACCAAGCCTCGGTATGAATGGCATATTTTCTAATCTTTCTAATCTTCAACCGCATTGCGTCCATCTTGATCTTGTGATCATCGACGACATCCACAACATGCAACTCTAATATCATCTTTTCCTCCTCAATTTTTTATTTTTTTCCTTCAAATAATTGTTTTCTTCTTCAACTAAATTTAACCTCTCGACAATAGGGTCGGTTGGAAATTTCGGTTCAACTACCTCCTAGATAAATAAAATCTATGTCAACTTGATGGGCATAATTGTCATAAACACTAAATGAACCAAATAGTTATAAAGATAATATATACCACATTCGAATCATAGACATGACGAGGGCCGATGGGGGCGGATACCAAAACCATCGCACTATATAATAACAAGCAATAATAAAAGTAAGAAAATTAGACAAGTATCTATTTAAAGTAAGAATTTTTTTCTTTCAGAAGAAGATAAGAACAAGAGGCTCACCACGGTGGTGCCGGTGACGAGATCAGCGCGGGCGATCGACGGGGGTGAAGACGGGGACGGGATGTGACGACCGCTAAACCTGGACAAATCTCGGGGAAAATGGAGCTTGGAGGTCGAGCTTTGAGAGGAGAAAGCTTAACTAGTGTGGCTCGGGCATTTCATCGAACACCTCATGTGCATAGGAGGTGAGCTAGATCACCACAAAGCTCTCCCCTCGCCGGCCAGAAAAAACAGAGCAGTGTGGAGTGCTCTGGTCGCGGGCGAGGGGTATATATAGGCAACTCATTGGTCCTGGTTTGTGGCAGGACCCGGGACTAAAGGCCCCCCTTCCGTCCCGGTTCTAGGCACGAACCGGGACCAATGCTGTGGGCCAGGAGCGAGGTCCATTGGTCCCGGTTTCTACCTAGAACCGGGACTAATGGGTCCACACGAACCGGGACAAATGCCTCCCGAGGCCCGGCCGGTCCCGTGGGCGCACGAACCGAGAAGTATGCCCCCATGGGTCCCGGTTCGTTACAGAATCGGGACTAAAAATCTGCTGTTTTCATTAAAAAATCGATCTGTGAGGGATTTGGTAGTTCTTCTTGTGATGCCCAAATTGCTATGCATTGTAATATAATGTGATCGGTTAGTCTTACTCCCTTCGTCCGCGAATAAGTGTACATCTACCTTTTTGTTCTAAGTCAAAGTTTTAAAATTTTGACCAACTTTACAGAAAAAAGTAGTAACATATATGACATCAAATTGGTATATTATGAAAGTACATTTCAAAATGGATCTAATGATACTAATTTGGTGCCACAAATGCTGTTACTTATCCCTATAAAGTTGGTCAAAACTCTAAAACTTTGACTTAGGACCAAACCTAGATGTACACTTATTCTCGGACGGAGGGAGTAGTTCTTTCCGAAGTTCTTGATTTCTCTTGAACTGTATGTATGACTTTGTCTTTGTTTGTCACAGTATAGTGGAGTTGGCAACAAACTACTTCTTTTTTCTTCGGATATGTTTTTAATATAAAGAGAAAAATCAAGGCCAATAATTCCTGCTGGTAAATTAGTATTTCTGTAGCTGAAGACTAGAGAACAGCAATACAGTCGCACCGGTACTTCTTTTTAAAACAACTTGATGTCTTGGCTCCAGTTTACTATATCATTTACCAATAGTTAGTATGACTCCATTTCACAATTAAATAGTGGACATAAGCTTTTAGTATATAAATTAAATAACACATGCATGCTGCCTGATAAATTAAACTTTCATTTCCTGTGAAAAAAGTGTCAACTTAATTTGGATGGATTTGAAAGGAAAAACGTCATTGACATGACTACAATAGTGTCTATAATCATGGATATTAATTTTTGTTGGGTGTATGGTCCTAATTAAGTAGTACATGGTGCCAACAAAACTTTAGTTTGAGCTTCCACGAAAGATCTACTGTCAAGTTAAATTCATACTGTACTGTTTAATGTTTCTTTATAAATTTGAAGGTGGATCGGTTTATGAGATGAAACAACTACAAAAGTGATCTCTTCCACCATTTTTGAACTATGTTTCTACGTGCATGTTCAAGGATAATAATATCATTCCTTTTGGTTTTATATTTGTGGATGCCCATAGCATACTGTTCACATAAAGCCGTGTGTTCTATAATTTGCAGATATTGTAACCAATATGTACTCCATTTGTTTCACAATGATTAAGCAATCACAAGCGCTCATTTGTGTGGGGATCTGATCCCTCCTCTTACCTCATTTGCATTTCCACTTTATAGTTCATTTGATGCTTATTTCCTCTTTTAGAGAAAGTGGACCACGCGGGGTGGAAGATGGCAGCACTAGGCTGTCAAGCGCGCAGTCCAGCAGGCTTGGACCACCGGCCTTTGGCCCAAGCGGTTCCAGAAAGGCCTTGGAGAACTTTTTTCGGAAGGTTCCAACATTTTCTTGTTTTCTTTTCTTGTGCTTTTATTTTTGTTTTCTTTTGAGACATTCCAGGCACATTTACGAAGGTTCTATGAGCCCTGAATCAGGCTGCGATGTAGGGGTGGTTTTTGTGTTCTGTCTTCCTTACATTCAAGCTTTTATTTTTCTGGAACAAATGGCGTGATGGTGGGTGGGTGCTTTTTCTGGACTCCGGCAGGAGCGGGGACGAGGAGTAATTTTTTTCGGTGAGAGAAACACACTACCTTTTGTTAAACTAGCAAAACTCGCCTTCACAATGCTCTTATTGTTCATGACGGATATGTTAGGAGTACTATTTGAATCAAGGTGGTGTGCCCCTGTGCTTGCGGCTGCATTCACGTGATATTTCAAGTCAAAAGGCATCCAACGCGCTGCTCGCGCCCGTGACCCTTGGATCTCCCGCCGCAGGTGCCTCCCTGCGCGTCACAGACCAGATTTTTGATCGCCTCCCCATGCCATTTCTAGACAGGCAAAATACCACTAAACCTGCGCGTAGGATGATCTTAGCATAGGATCCGGCTTGCCTGCTCCCTTTTCATGCTCTCATCCGTGCTCCCACCTCATCCAACGGCTGTCTTTTTTTTCTTTTTCTTTCTAATCTAATCATCTCCCCCCTGATTTTAAGGGGATGGGGTCGGACCTTATTTTGTTCCAATCAAATCAAGCCACGTATGCGGGAGCACGGATGGGCACACAGAAGGGGAGCAGGCAAGTCTCATCCCTTAGCATACGCTCCGGCCAACCGTGCGCGTAGGATGATCTTAGCATACGCTCCGGCCAAACGTGCAAGCGCGCCTAATTAGCGCGACCTAACCAACATCTTCGCTCGTCACTCTCCCGCGCCCAGAGATCGGTTAATCAATCGTCATAATTGATCGTAACGCAGTAACGACAAAATCATATGTGTCACCCTTCATAGTAATGTAAATTATTCTATTACCATTGTAGTGTAATAAGTTTACGATGCTATGTTTCAACTACAAGTTTTTTTTGGATGGGAAAACCGTAGAACAGAACGTTCTATGGTAATTTTATATTATTAAATAAATATTTACAGCGGAAAAATATTACAAAGTGAGTTGACAAACTCAACCAATTCCTTGTTTAGGTATCATGTGGAAAATTATGTCAAGTACTGTTCAGACCATTCCTTGAGTTGCTGAGTGATTCCTGATCTTGCACGAATCTCTGTTGCTTTCAAACTTTCTTGGAGATAGTATTGCCATCCCCCGACGTGAGCTGGTGCTTGACGGAAGATTTTGTCATTTCGGACGAGCCAGATACTCCAACTAGCTGTCACAATGATATCAAATGCTATGTCTTTGGGGAAAAGTTCAGCCAGGAAGCAACATTCATCGAAACTAGAGATGCCTCTCTTTCTTTGTGGGGCTATTTTGTTCCAGCATTGCCGAGCGAAGTTGCAATCCCAAAAGAGGTGGGACAGAGTTTCCTCCGTGTTCTCAGCACAAAGAGCACAATTGTAGGACTGTAGAGTCATCTTTTTCCTTTTCAGGAGGTTTCTGGTGTTGACTCTATCATGAAGTAGAAGCCAGAAGAAAATTTTGTGAGTAAGCCTGTTTGAACTCTTCCATAGCAGCTTAAAGAGGTGGTGGCTTGTAGATGGGCCCTTGATGGCCTTGTAAGTTTGAATGGCAGAGAACTTGGGAGTGTTTGCTTTCAATGACCATTTGTCAGGCTGATCTGGCATTTGGAGCTCATCAAGAATGATTTGCAGTTGGTTAAACTGATCATATGCTTGCCTAGACAAAGGCCTATGGAACAGCTCTTCAAGTGAGTGAAGAGCCATCACCTGCTGAAGGGAAGATGTTAACTTGATTGGTGTATGAAAATAACTCCGGGAATTTATCCTTTAGTCCAATTTGCCTCCATCGATCATGCCAAAATTGGACTGTATCTTCGACTCTAGCCTGGCAATGATAAAGTTGCTTGTAGTTAGGTAACAGCTTTAGGATGTCCTTCCACCAGAAAGAGCCTATCGTTCTTTCCCCCGGCTGACTGTTGCTATAGTATGCTTCCCAAACAATCTTGACCCATGTAATGTTTTCCTTATTAAGGAATTTATGGAGAAATTTCATCAGAAGAGCCTGATTGTGTGTATGAATCTCCAGCACACCTAAGCCTCCATGGTTTTTGGGCTGACACACCTTTTCCCAAGAGATTAGCGCAGGTCCCTATTCAACCACAAGTAATTCATTGGTTGGTAATGCAAATTACTTTGTTACCAAATCCTAAACCAATTTTACTACCAACAAGTAGGGAGGGTAGTGGTAACACAAATTATTCTATTTACCATGTCCTCAACCCATTTTACTACCAACGATTAGAGAGCATAGTTGGTAACATAAGTAATTTTATTACTATATCCTCAATCTGTTTTACCACCAACATTTCGGGAGTGTAGTTGGTAACACAAATTATTCTATTACCATTTCCTCAACCCATATTACTACCAACAATTATGGAGCGTAGTTGGTAACGGAAAATATTGTATTACCGTGTCATCAACCCGTATTACTACCAACAATTAGGGAGTGTAGTTGGTAATGTAAAATATTCTATTACCATATTCTCAACATGTTTTACTACCAACAATTGGGGAGGGTAGTTGCGGGACGTAGGTGAACCTGTGGGATGGTAATGAAATAAATTGCATTAGGCTGGTCATAGTGGGGAGTAACTTATACTAGTGTCATGCATATGACACTATTCTAAGTTACTACCTTCATAGTGCAAAGTAACATAGTAGTAGTGTCATAGAGGACTTCATTAATTAGCTTGTAGACTCATCTTGTCTTGGAAAGCGCTATGTTACAGTAACATATTATGTTACCACTTCTCATTAACTACATGCCACATAAGCAAAAATTTCTCGGAGTGCGCTATGTTACTTGCTAAGTTTTTTTTTGCGAACTCAAACCTTGTATTACTCAATCACAGTATCATTACAATCCTCGGCAGTAATCCCGAGTAGTTTAGGAGGACCCGACCCTAACCAAGTCATAGTCCTCTTGTTTAGACGACCAAAGGAAGCTAGCAAGTCACTCGCTTTATTTCGTGAACGAGCGACATGAGTAATACAAGTTTGATGAAGACTTACTAAATCTCTAATCTCATTAACTAAATACGAGTAGATCGAACGATCGATATCACCACAAGTGATCATAGACACAGCAACAGCGGAATCCAGCTCCACTTGTATCGGCATCGTTGTTCTTTGGACCGCAGATGATAGTCCCTCCCAACAAGCATAAAGCTCAGCCTCCAGTGCATCTCGGCAAACCCGTAGCGCCCTGCATGCGGAGAAGATGATACTCCCATGCTCATCTCTCAAGATCATGCCTGCCCCAGCATCATCACATGACACAAATGCTCCATCCGTGTTCAATTTCGTCCATCCATGCATCGGTTTTTCCCAGCCATTCACCTTATCCGTGACCAACGGAGGAGCAACGTCGATCATCATGCTCATTTTTCCTTTTACTGACTCCATATTTATATCATTCTTGATTGCCACTAGAGAGTCAAGATAACTCTGTAAAAACCTGACCGATACTTCCATCGGCGGAGCTGGCTTATGGTGTACCACCTCGTTGCGAATGAACCAACTTCTCCAAAGCACAAGAAGAATCATACACCTCTCCATGTCAGTCATAGTCGCAAGAACTTGCAGTAACCATTCCCTACCGCAGTTAACTAGTGACTGTAACCGCGGTAACTTCCAGACTTTGGCCATTTTCAGATATAGATCTTTCCCGAGCTGGCAACGTACGAACGGATGGAAATTATCCTCCGTGTCTAGCCCACACACCGGACAAACACTTGTAGTTTCCAAGCCAATTTTATGCTTATTCTTCCACGTTGGCAGCCTGTCAGTAGCTACCCTCCACGCAAAATTTGCCACAGAGGGCGGAACTCCACAACTCCAGATGAATTTCCAACAGCTTCTCGCACCGAACAGCGACGAACTAGAGGATACAGCTACGGCTCTGTGTAACTCGTCGAACGCCAAATGATAAGCACTCTTCACCGAAAACATACCCAACTTGTTCGGCCCCCATGCAAGAACATCCTCGCCGCGCCTAGGTGACACCCTGATCTTCAGAATCTCTGTCACATCTGCTTGCATGAAAAATCGATTCAGAGTATGAACTTTCCAAGACCCATTTTCATTCAAAAGATCAGACACATATGGAATGCGTCTAAGTTACTCCCACTATGACTAGCCTTACTACTTTTGTAGTCGATTTTACCCTCATTCATTAACAAGTGAGGGGGCCTATTCATGCTGAGCAACTCTGCCTAATTAGGACCAGCGCGCAGGATAAGGAATTATGCGCTCTCGCTCAGTTTAGCGCTACCGTGTGTGTGTGTGTGTATATATATATATATACATAAACACTATTCTGATCAGGGGATCAGAATAATATTCTGATCACAACCTGACCTTCCCCAGTAACGCGCCTGAACTTCCCTCTGTAACAACCTGACCTTCGGGCTATCTTCGCAACCGTGGCTTCTACCGCGATTTTTTCTGATCATTCGTGTTGTTTGTGATGCAAGTGTAATGCGGACACGGTTTTTAGAGTCTAAATGCTTGCTTTGATTCGGATTCTAGCACTTTGGCGGATTTGCTCTCGGGGTCGTGATGAACTTGTTTCTGTTACAAGTTTAATGCATGTTTTGGATGTTGTCGATGTTCTGGAACGATGCGGTTAAGGTTTTGGTATGAGTTTGGAGCACAAATTCTTAGTTATTTCAAACAAATCTGAAATCGCCCGTGTTCTTCATCCGCCCGAGATGGAACCCGCGTCTCTGTTGATTTCTAGTTTTTCTTTATTGTTTGCTGCCTGATTTGCGTACTTTAGTGAAATTCGAGGCTTACTAATCCTTAATTTTTAATCGGGGAGGGTCCTTACGGTTTGATTTCTAGCAATTTGATGTTTGGACTCCCGCGGGTTCACTGATGTTATTTTGGCGGGTTTGAATTTTTCCCTCTGGTCGTTCCAGTTGTCGAAAGGTAGTTGCCAGATCATTCCCAAGGGGTGTGCGGACGTGTTGCAATCTTGGGCAGATGATTTTATGCTTCGGACAAATTTGTTTGTTCATTATTTCTAGATCTTATAATGGTAGTTGTACAAGCTGGACTTCTGCGTTTTCATACCTGAACTTCTTCTCTTCCTTCGTTTGATTCTTTTGGGGCTAGGCCGGCTCGGATCGGGATCGGGGGAGGATCAGGTGGATCGTGTTGGTTTTTGCCCGGGTTTCTGTGGTGGACTTCTGCGTTTTAATACCTGAACTTCTTCGTTTCTTCTTTCGCTGCAATATAATGCAGCAAGTCACTTGTATCAGAATCCGTTACTGGATCTCTTCTGCAATTTTTTTGCTGTAGCTAGTGTGTAGGCGTGAAGCTGGACTTCTTTCTAATCGATGGTTGAACTTCCGGTTTTCCACGTTGCTTTCCATATTTTGCAAGGCGAAGGTGCATCGTGCTATATTTTTTTTTATAATTTTAGTTCCTGAGATGTTATTTTTAGAGTTTGTCTTGCGGGCATTCATGAGATTAGTCCAAGTATGCATGCACCTTTTTTTGCAGATCATCTAATCGTCGTTGTACAAGCCGGACTTCTGTACTGTTCATACCCGAACTTCTGTTTTTCCTTCTTTTGCAATGTAATGGAGCAAGCCCTTTTTATTTCTTTCTGTTTTTTATGTTCTTTTCGTACTTTTGCGTTTGCTATTTAATTTTTTTTGTTAGTCCCATGAGCAACCGTGTGATTTTCGTACGGATATGCGTATATTTTCTTATTTTACCTAGTATGTTTTTGTACTAATAGTAGGTGGTAGCCTTTAGTAAATAACTACCCTGAACTTCTGTATGCTAATCGTTTCTATAATGTTAATTTTGAGGTTTTTAGGAAAACCTGAACTTCTCTATCTTTTCTATTTGAACTTCTTTTAAAACATAATTATGTTTTGTTATTTTAAGATTTAAATAATTGTAGACAATCAAATAGGCATTGGGCCTATTGACAAATGCGGTAGCGCGAGGC
>NC_041381.1:171042531-171043136 GCF_002162155.2 Triticum dicoccoides
TTTTCTAGTATGTTATTTGTACTTATAATAGTTGTTGTTCTTCACTGAATAACTATCCTGAACTTTAGTGTGATAATCGTTTTTAACATGTTAAATTTGAGGTTGTTATTTTTTGGATTTAAATATTTTGTAGATATTGAAATCGGCATTGCGCGTATTGACCAATGCGGTAGCGCGAGGCCGAGCAGGGGGGGGAGGGGGGGTCGGCCCCCCCTCCCCTCCCCCTGCGAGGCCGAGACAGGAACGAGCCGGAGCAGGCGACGACGCGGCGTGCCGCGTCGTCGCATGCGGAGGCGAGTCCGTCACATCCGTGACCCCACTATCTATCTTAGGGTTTTTAGGGTTTAGGGTTATTATGGTTTAGTGTTAGATATGAACTTCATCTGTTTTTGTACTTGAACTTCTTCATTTTGTTTCTTAGGGTTTATTTATTCTTATGCCATTACTTCTTTTATTAGAGTACTTGAACTTTTGTTCTTTATTTTTTGAACTTCTTTCTGTTGCTGTTTAGGTGCATATTTATGTATGTATTTTTCTTCCTTTGGTAGTGCATTTGCCATCTATTTTTGGTTTTAAGGATATCAGCAGTGCTATCATGTGAAGTT
>NC_041381.1:171045087-171062990 GCF_002162155.2 Triticum dicoccoides
CACATCCGTGACCCCACTATCTATCTTAGGGTTTTTAGGGTTTAGGGTGCGTGCGGTGGGGGGTGGAAACAGAATAACCACATTGCCTCCTGTCAAATCATAGCGCGCAGCAATGCGGTAGCGCGAGGCCGAGCAGGGGGGAGGGGGGGTCGGGACCCCCCCTCCCCTCCCCCTGCGAGGCCGAGACAGGAACGAGCCGGAGCAGGCGACGACGCGGCGTGCCGCGTCGTCGCATGCGGAGGCAAGTCCGTCACATCCGTGACCCCACTATCTATCTTAGGGTTTTTAGGGTTACATATGAACTTCATCTGTTTTTGTACTTGAACTTCTTCTTTTTGTTTCTCTGTGGTTTATTTATTTTTATTGGTTTACTTCTTTTATTAGAGTACTTGAACTTCTGTTCTTTATCTTTTGAACTTCTTTTCTTTTGTTTTTTATGGGCATATTTATGTATGTATGTTTCTTCCTTTAGTAGTGTATTTTGCCATCTAATTTTTGGTTCTGAGGATATCATCATAATAGATGCATTCAAATGGTGCATTTATTTTATCTACACATGTATTTACTATTTTAGCTGTTGGGGGGTAAAACTGTAAATTTGGTGTGGCTGCAAGTCCCACGACAGATATGTATTAACTGGCCATCTCCCTCGCCACCACCTGTCAGAAATTTCCCCTCCTCTGTCGCTCGCTCTCTCTTCCCTCTCCGATGCTCCGCTGCCTCCTTCAACTGCTGCTCCCCACGATCCCTCCGCCCCTGTCCCGTGCGCTCGCGAGTGGAGTAACTGGCGCACTCCCCCGCTCCTATTACTCCCCCGCCCTGCGCTCTCACTCGCCCAGCCCGCTCTCCTCTGCTCTGAAGCGAGGGTGGCAACTGCTTGCGCTTGGCGTTGTGGGGAGTGAAGAACCGCCACGGATTCGTGCTTGGAGAGGTACAAGCGCTGCACCCTGCCCCCTTCCCCCTAATGCTTGTATTCTCTTTCGCCAGATCTGTGGAGGCCTGCCCTGTTTTTTCTGTTTGCTCTCGCGTCCGCCTCCTAGCCCCTTTTTTCTGATGGTTTGGTGGTACATTAGGTAGGGTTCTTGGCCGTGTGTTGGTTGGAGTTCATTCCCCCGCGGCCAGATTTGTTTGTGACATGCTTGTGTTTGGATTTTCATTTCCCCTTTATTGATTTTAGCAGTCAGGTGCATGTCAGAGAGGTTGTGGTGTCATTGTTAATGCTAGATCTGTTGCATCTAATGGCATTAGTGCTGTGGATTTGGAGGTCTAGATTATGTTTGGGACATTGTAGTTAGTTTCTGGATAAGTTTTTTTGTTGTGCTTGCCTGTATGTGCTGCTGTCATCTATTTCATGCTTGTTGGTTCTAGTTGTTTGTAGTTGGTTCTAGTTGTTTGTAGTTTGTTCTAGTGTTTGATTCAGTTTTCATTTTTGCATTTTGTTGTATGTTTTTGTAATTGCTAACTATATGGAATTCATCTTTTGTGGTTTACAGGTTGTTCTAGTGTTTGGGCATTCATCGAGGCGGTTGTGTTGCCATGGCTTCAAAATCATCTCCGGGTATCTTAATGTAGTTGTATATTTTTTTAAATAGTAGTTTTGCTATATGTGTCTGCCCATATCTTCATTTGGTATTTTTGTTGGACTGCCAGTCTTAATAGTGTGAACTTCTAACAAGTTTTATGTTCATTTGGTATTTTTGTTGGACTGCCAGTCTTAGATGTGCTATTTGCTTGGGTCACGTAGTTTAATTTTGGTTGATCTTCTGTTATGGACATTTTGTTTTTACTGCTTTGTTATGTATCATTGAACTTCTGGACATTCATGATGTATGTAGTGGCCCCTCTGGTGTAGAGTGTTTTTAGGGTTTAGTTTGTAGATTTTTTTTGTTAGTTTTTTTGTGTTTACTGCTTTGTTAGGTATTGTTGAACTTCTGGGTATTGGACATTGTTGTAAAAGTAGAATTCCTTTTGGTGTAGGATTGCGGATTAAAACTCAGCTGCATTTTTACTTGCATTTTTTGTAGTTGGTGATGAGTTGAATAGTTCTGAAAAAATGCCTGCGATCAAGATGGAGCTTCAGAGGTTAATACTGATGCTCCAATATCTGATGCGGCTAAATCACCCATTATCCCTTTGACTATGATTGCCGAGGTTGCTTCGAGCCTTGAGAATATTTCAAGCCTTGAAGATCTTGCTTCTGCGGCTCTTGCTTCACCTAGTATGTGAAACGCCTTATCTTTTTAGTGTGTTAGCAGGGGTTTCTTGTTTTTGTTCCTGACTCTTTTTTTATTATTTTTTGCTTCGATTTTTTGTGTTCTTTTGCAGATGTGTCGACAGAGGAGGAAGCTTTGAACACCATCAACGATGTTTTATCTGATTTGGGTTTATCAGAAACCCCTGCTGCTGCTGAGGAAGAGGCTCCGTCAGTCAAAGGTTGTGATCCCGTTCAGGATCCTTTGTGCTCTCTTCAGATGTCAGAGACGCAGTCGCAGTCTGTTGATGGCACTGAACCTATCACGCAAGCCGAGATGTGCCTCTTCAGCTTCTCGTGGAGGACCAACGTAAGAGGAAGAAGCAAGAAGATTTTGACAAGAAGAGGTCGGCCCGCCTTGACAAAGGTTCTGATGTTCCTGGATCTGTTTGTGCGGCTGAGCTCACTGTTGAGGAAGACGTGCCATGTGGTAGTGCTGGCACTGTTGTCCCTGTTAAGAAGAAAATCAAGAAGACTGCTGCGAGGAAGCTAGTAGTTGGCGCAGTTACTCCTCGGAAGAGCCCACGTGTTTCAAGGCCTGCAGAAGTTGTTGAAGATGAAGGGTTAGGCCTTGGTGGTACGCTACGCCGTAGTCCTCGCGTGCTTGCCACTACCGCGCCTACACCTTCTCCGCTTGGTGCTGGTGCATCTGTTAAGGGAAAGAAATGCGGCGTGAAGCGCAAGGTTCCACCTGCAAAGGTCAACAAGGGTGCGAAGAAGCGTTCTCGTGTTAATCCAGAAGACAAGGATGATGCTGACTTCAATGCTGATGATGAGGACGACGTCGATGATGACGCTGCCGCTACTCAGGTATGAATGTCTCATGTTTACTGTTTTTAGAGCATTTGTCGCTATTGCTGTAGTTTTATTGTTTTTAGCACTGCCTTGGCGTACATAGCTGACCTTCTGCTCCATCTCTATATAGACGAATAAATTAGCCGACGTGCTTTTGCTTTTACGGTATTACTGCCTTTGTGTACATAGTCGAGCTTCTGGGTATATACATGAATAAATTAGTTTAACTTGTTGGTATTCATGTTTGATTACTGCCTTAGTGTATATGGTTGAACTTCTACTTTTTAAATTTTCAACATTCTTGAAAGAATGTTAACTAGTGTTCGTACATGGTTGTACTGCCTATGTAGACATAGTTGGACTTCTGAGATACATGTTTCCTTGTTGTACATGGTTGAACTTCTGCTATGTAAATTTACAAACAATTTGAAAGCATGTTAACTTCTGGTCATGCATGGTTGTACTGCCTATGTAGACATAGTTGGACTTCTGGTATTCATTTTTTATTACTGCCTTGTTGTACATGGTTGAACTTCTGCTATGTAAATTTCCAACATTTTGTTAGCATGTTAACTTCTGGTCATACATGGCTGTACTGCCTATGTAGACATAGTTGGACTTCTGAAATGTACTGAGCGTGTAATTTTGTAGGCACTATTGGAATTATGGTGTAGCTTGTGTGTCACATTGTGTATCTCATTTTTTCCAGTATCAGCTTGTGAAGCGGCCTGAGAGGAGGAAGAGAGGATGCAAAGCGCCCGAAGAAGGTGGCCTAGGAGGAGGTGAGGCGAAACGTTTTAACAAGACGGTTCGCTGCTCACTAGGAGAGGTGAAGACGTGTGCGAAAATGCTACAACCTAGGCACAAGACGAGGGTTATCAAGGCTGGTTTTGGTTGTGTGTTTGACCTGAAGGTTGATTCCAACATTTCTCGTCCTTTGATGGGCAACATCTACATGAGGATTGACCCTGCAACCATGGTTCTTGACATGGGTGAGGCGAACAAGGTTCTGCGTATTACAAGTGATGCTATTCACCATCTGTTTGGATTCCCTCAAGGTAATCGTACCCCTCCTACGCCTTCGAGTGATGGGTTTGATGACGCTGTTATGAGGTTGAAGGGCAAGCTTGGGTACGCTAGGAGTGACGACATCAAGACAAATGATCTGCGGAATATCCTCACGGATCTTGTGAAGGATGAGACGAAGGATGATCTTGCTCTGCAGGTGTTTTACCTGATTGTTTTCATGAAGGTGGTTATCCCTGGAACGTCTACACGAGTGTCCAGGAGGCAGCAATGGCTGAGAATCTTGTGTTTGAGGATATGGCAGATATGGACTACTGCCAGTTGGTTGTTGATGACCTTCAAAGTGCTGTTATTAGGTATCAACAAGGTACTATCAGAGGAAAAGCTGTCACAGGCTGTGCCATCGCGCCGCTTCTTATGTACCTGGACTGCCTTATCATTGGCAAGACGCCTAACGTTGACTTGAGGATGCCTCACATCAATTACATGGATCAGGCCAAGCTTCTTGAGCTCGCTGCGGCTGACTTGGTCAGGAAAGGTGATGACGACCCAGCCAACTGGGTGTTTGGGAGACTACCTATGAGTGTTTCTTCTTTTCTGT
The DNA here is from genome assembly GCF_002162155.2 of Triticum dicoccoides. Taxonomy (NCBI): domain Eukaryota; kingdom Viridiplantae; phylum Streptophyta; class Magnoliopsida; order Poales; family Poaceae; genus Triticum; species Triticum dicoccoides. Next base: position 171,049,761 of record NC_041381.1, read on the forward strand.
GTAGTTAGCACTGCCTTTTGTGTGCATGGTTGAACATCTGCTATGTACATAGATGACCTTCTGTTTCATATAGACGGGGGTAAATTTGCTGAACTGCTTTGCTTATATGGTATTACTGCCTTTGTGTACATATGTGAACTTCTGGTTATATTCATATGAAATAAGCTAAAGTTTGTTGTTGCACATGCATGTTTGAACTTCTGCTATGTAAATTTTCTAACATTTTTGAAAGCATGTTAACTTCTGGTCATACGTTGTTGTACTGCCCATGTAGACATAGTTGGACTTCTGAAATGTACTGCGTGTGTAGGCATTATTGGAATTTTTGGTGTAGTTTGTGTATCTGATTGTTCTTCCTTTTTTTTCCTTGTCATTTTTTTTCAGTATCAGCTTTTGTGGTACTAACTTGAACTTCTGCTACTGTCTTCTGTATTTCTGCTTCCATGTTTTTCCATTTGTTGTGCGACATGTTGATTTTTGTTTTCATATATGCAATGGAAGACACAGGCTGAGGTTGTGTTCTTTAGGGTGATCGAACGCCCTGTTCTTACTATGCCTCGTGCCGCTGGCCTATGTAGTGGAAGTCCTCCGAGATTTGAATTCTCGCGGGATGTTAACACTGGTGCCCCCCTGTAGATCCAGGAGGTTCTTCTGCCCGTGTGAGTGCTGGAGGTGGCGTTTCTTCCGAGAGTTTGTTCGATGCTGTGAATATTTCCCTTTCTAGGATTGATGGACTTCTGGAAACTGTTTGTGGAGAGATGGCTCGTGTTCCGACAACGGTTCAGCGCCTTAGTCGTGTGGATGGTATTCTTCCTCCCGGCCACGGTTTTGATGCTGAGTCTTCGAAGGAGCTTTTGTTGATTGAATCTAAATATCTTACCGAGCTTCGTCAGAGCACTTCCCACCTCCGGGCTAGTTTTTTGCTATTCAAGGAAATGCAGGACGCCCGATGCAAGCCTTTTGAAGATGAGGCGAGTGTTGTTGTGAGAGATATTCAGAGGCAGGATCCCTCTCATCTGGGTCGTGAAGGAGGCCATGTGGAGCGTACCGAAGAGGTTTGTTTTATGTTGGCTTTTGATATTTCTTTTTGCACTAGTGTTCATTGTTAGCTTTGAGTTACTACTGTTATGTAGTTATAGGGTGACCTTCTCTGTTTTTAGGACCTAAACTTCAAGTGCTTATGCACCTGAACTTCTATGGCTTTGATGACTGGCCCTTTTTGTTCCTTTTTGTATCTTATGGTAGTGTAGTATGTTATATGCTATGTTTACTGTATTTGTACTTCCATGATGTGTCAGTTGTGATAGCTGACCTTCTCTGATTATGTAACGTGAACTTCTGATGATTAGGTACTTGTTTTCTACATGATTATTTTCTAGTCTTTTTTCTTTTTGGTACTAGTATTTTTTCCTGGGTGACCTTCTCTGTTTATACGACATGAACTTCAAGTGCTTCTACACTTGAACTTCTATGACTTTTGATGACTTTCCCTTTTTTGCCTTCTTTTGCGTCTTAATGGTAGTTTGATATCTGGTCTACTATGTTTACTGTATTTGGACTTCCGTTATGTGCCAGTTGCGGTACCTGACCTTCTCTGATTATGCAACATGAACTTTTTGCTGATTAGGTATCTGTTTTGTACATGATTGTTTTTCTAGGCTGTTGATGATGGTGCTGGGGTTAGGGAGGATGTTTTAGCTGTGCACGAAGATGATCCTGTGCATGATCCTTGCCCCTCTAGTGATGTATTAGTTCATGTTGTTCATGGCAGTGAAAATAAGGTACCATTTTTTCTTGTCCATTTGTCTTGTTGCCCCTGAGACGCACTTGCTGCCCCTGTGCATGAGTTTCAGTCAGTCCATTTTTAATGACTTTTTGTTTCTTTTTTGGAGCAGCAGAATGATGATGTTAGTGTTGCTCTAGAGAAGGCTCAGACATGTTCGTCTCAGGCACCGGCTGCTCCGATGGGGTGGTCCTGACTGAACCTCAGTCGTCCGTTGGCGCTGAGGTTTCTGGTGCTGAGCAGGGCAAGACAACTGGAGACATTATTTTGGAGAAAGATCATGTTGAGTCTGCTGTGCGAACTGGTGGTAGTACTGCTACAAGCCCGGAGAAGTCTGCTGCAGCAGAGCCATCAGTTGATGTTGATGCTGCACAGGCACAATCAAATGTTTTTCCTGTTTCAGATTCTTCGGTTGCTACAGCTGCTGCTGGTGTCCTTCCCGACGACGCTGCAAAGTCTACTGAAGAAGACAATGAAGATACCGAAAGCGATAGCTATGGAGAGGAGGTTGATCATTCCAGTGCTGCCGCTGGTCTAGGCAAGGATCCATGAAGAGAGGAGCATGCTTCTCTCTTCTTTCCCCATCCCCTCCCTCTTTGTTGTTTGTTTTTTAGTCCATGATATCCCCTGTGAACTGCCTGTGTGGTCTAGGTTGAACTTCTGGTTTTGTTATTTGCCGTGTGGGTTGTAAAGAATGTTAAGTGAACCTGTTTTTCTATGTTGGTGGATGTTTTTGTAATGCATGTGATGTGATGTGTATGATGCTGTGGTTTTATCCTTTTTTCTGATGTAGCAGCTGAGATGTGCTTATGTGCTTTTGAGTGTTTATGTTAATTGCTATTTTTCTTTTTGGTGAGCAGATAGCGACCTTGCCGTCATCCGAAAGAAGGTTGATGACTTTTATTACAGTGTAACTAGGCTTAGTAATGATCGTTCCAAGAGGTGAGTCAATATTTATATCATCCATGTACCCCCTGTGAATTGCTTGTGGTTTCTTACCTGAACTTCCCAACTCTATGTACCTGAACTTCTTGTTTTTTTGTTTCTCTGGTGCTGAACTTCCGACCTCTTTTGTACTGTACTGCCTGTTGTGATATAGCTGAACTTCTGTGCTAACATGTGTTATGAACTTCCTGAGTTTCCTGATGCTGACCTTCTTTTACTTTCTTTTCGCTTTGTTTTAGATCAATGATTATGTTCCAACACAAGGAGTGTGAAGCCACTGTTGAAGATGTTGCAGTATCTTTTGGTCCTCGCAGAATGCTTCGGTCTAATGTGGCGGAGTGTGCACTCTACTGTCTATGTGCGAAGTACCAGGGATCAGACAAACTCATCCTGTCGTATTGGGTTTGTTTAAGTCAACCATACCGTGATTTCTTTTCCGTTATTTCCCCTGCTATTTTTTTAGTTTAAACTTGTTTGTCTCGTTTTTGTATTTTTTTCATATGTTGGTGTTGCCTGCATTATTTTAGGTCAAGATTTTCAGAGGTCAATTTGATTCGCGTGTGAGGAAGTACTTCATGGCGAGTGGTCCAGATAGCATGGATGCACATGATTCGGTATGCAATATCTTGTTCTTTGCCTCTGTATTAGTTTTGCAGTGCGTGTTAATATTTTATTTTATTTTTTTTGTACCGTTCTGATATTAATTCTCATTTTTTAATGATTCGCGTGTTTATGGTGCTTCAGGTTGTTTTCCCTACTTTTGACCCGCCTGAGGTTCCTGCTTCCATGGGTGGTGTCGGTCATTGGGTGTCTGTATTCCTTGACCTGAAGAATTCAAGGTTCCAGCTTCTCGATTCCTACTATGGACCAAAGATGATTGTGCGGTATGCCTGTTTCGGCAGATGACCGACAACATCAAGAGGCTTTGGAAGGATGCCAGCAACGACAGGGAGACACCCTTCAGTCCAGTTAGCATCGACGATTTCCCTCTGGATTGGATTGATGTCCCCCAGCAGCAAAACAAGTATGAGTTCCACTTTTTCTCTTTCATCTCATGTGTTTAACTGTAGTTGTACTTAAGTTGCGACGTGTTTAATTTGTTGGCTTTCTTTTTTCTGTTCTAACACTATTCTTTTTACTTCGTTTGATGGCAGTATCGACTGCGGTTTCTTCATGCTTACGAATGTTAATTCGTATCATGACGGGGTTCTTGCAAATTATTCCCATGAGAATATCGGGGATATCAGGAAGACATGGCTGTACTCAATGGCTTCTTCTAACCTGTTTGAGACAGACTTCCTATCTCTGTTTGGCTACTACACATGTAAGTATTTTGGAAGTTGGACTGCTTACCTGCACTTCATATTTTATTCTACCTGAACTTCATATCTTTTATTTTCTAATTGAACTTGAGAGATGATGGCTTTCTATGGTTTTTGTTAGCCGTAGTTGAATGATTTCGAGTTCATCGGTTTATCTCGAACTGTGCCTCTGGTTATGCCTGGACGTAATTTAGTTTTTTACTGCAACTAATTTTTTTTAGGTCAGCTTGAGTAGTAACCATGTCATCTTCATTAGTTGGACTGCACATTGTGATGTTCCTGAACTTCAGTTTGTATTTTAATGGTGATGTTTTCTCTTTTTTTTATTTGATAGTGGATCCGTTGGAGTTGACCGATTACCACTACTCATTCCTCGGGTCACAGGAATACCAGCCTAGGGAGGAACCGATGAGTACAGCTCCGATAGAAGATGATAGACCTCGGACCCTCATTCCTTCCAAGTTGGGGGAGCAAGCTGGCCGTATTCGTGGTACTCCAAAAAACCCATGCTACAGGAAGGCTGATGCAGTCGAAGCAGCCGAAGCAGAAGTTATTTCGTCCGATGATGATTTTGGGAAGATTGCTTACCCGAAGAATGCTAAACGTGCTGCTGGAACTGTTGCTGGTAGAGGTGGGAAGAATGCAGTGATGACCAGGAGGAAACCGGCAGTTGAGTCTGGGAACATAACTACTTCCAAGCGAGCAGCAAGATTGCCTTTGAAGTGGCGTTCTCCTGTCCCTCCCCTGAAAAAATACAGTTACCCTCATCTATCCGAGGCCCGGAAGTTGAAACAGTATGTGCTGAGTAAAGACGGACTGGAGAAGTATTCTGGGTGAGTTACCCTCATCTGTCGTTCCCATGCCTATGATTTGTAGTGTCTGAACTTGTGTTGTTGTATTGTCTGAACTGCCATTGTTTTAGTATATGAACTTCTGTTTTATGTCTCCTCTTGCCTTTTGATTTATAGTGTTTTGACTTTTGTTTTGTTGTTGTATCTGAACTTCTAATATATTTTTTACCATCCTTTTGTATTCTACAGGACAAGCTACTGCATGTTTTCCATCCCTGGGAATGTGATTGACCTCACAGGAAATTTCCTTTATAGTCTTTTTGGTGATGGGCAGCAGATGGAAGGAGACATAATGGATTATCTCATAAATTTGTGGAAGGAAAACCCGGAGACCTCTGAGATATTCTCTAATCCTGACAGGGTTGTACTTAGTCCCTACTTCATACAGGTTTTAGTTCTTTGCACCCCTATCTCCTTTTTTTGCCTTAGTTTTGTTGTAGTGGCATCTGTGAGGTGTTTTAATTATGTTTTGGTGAATGCACAGTACTGCCTGGAGTATGATTTCTTCTCCGCAACAGTTCCAAAGTTTGATGCAAAAAAATCTGCTGGTCTCCTCCCAATGTTTGTTCGCAAGGAAGAAGACCTTCTTAACGCAAAGCCGGTTAGTTTTTCATAAATCTTGCTTTTTTCTTAGTTTCATGTGCATCCTTTTGCTGAGTTTGTCAATAAGTTTTTGTTCATGCCGTTTCTTCAGTGCATATGCTTTATAGTTTGTGTTCACCGGTCCTTTCATTCTTGCAGGTTTTAATGATTCTATTCAAGCCAATTGGCACAATGGCGCACTACAGTGTGTACGTGGTGAATCGGTATCGTGGGAGCATTGACATCCTCGATTCACTTTCTTACGGAAATATGGAAACGTCGCGTTCGAGTTTCCACGGGGACTGCCAAAATATCGTGAGTGTTTCTTAGCCTGGACATCCTTTCACATTCTCCTGTTTGACACGAAGTTTATTATGCCTTGTGTTTACAAAATATGTTGCTGTCTCTGTTTTGGTAATACTGCTTAAACTGACTGTCATTTAGAAGTTGAACTTCTGCTATTTTTGTTTTAGTGGATCTTACGTAGGTGTCGCTTTTTTATGTACCTGAACTTAACTATTTTTGACTTCATCTAATTTTGATATTTCTGGCAGATGAAGAGATTTGTTGGATTGCTCGAGGAGGTGTACGGCAAGGCTGCATACAAGGCGAGCAAGCAGCCTAACTGGGTGACTATTGCAAAGAGGCCGACTTTCATCGATGTTCCAAAGCAGAAGAGTAACGATTGTGGTATCTTTGCAGTGAAGTTCAGCTCTTCGTATGACGGCGATGAGATTGTTGACGATTTTGGTGATGTTGAAGTATGTTCTGTCTTTGTTCTTGTCTCATCATCCTTTGATTTTTCTTGTGTTTTTTTTGTGCGACGCTCCTACTGTGGTTTTAGATATGCGTTACTAAACCATCGTTTTCACCTTTCCCTTGTTTGCAGGCTGCTGCAGATGACTGGAAGGCCGAGTTCATGCACACTCTGGTTTTTAGCGAGAAGAATGAAGTCATGCGTTCAGAGCTCCCTAAAGAGATCCAGTCCTTTGGCCTGTGAATTTGAAGCATTAGTTCCATTGTAGATTTGATTTAGTACATATTTTTAGGTTTGATAATGATTGGAACAATTCCGTAAAGATTTGGGTGTAAGAATGTTTTTAGTGATTTGCGTATCTATAGGTGCAGCACTATTACTTATGATATTGTGGACAAATGTATTTTGGTGTGAAGAATGATTTGGCTTTGTGACTTTCAATGTACATATTTCAGTATCCATGTGTTGAATGTTTTTGCCACAACAGATGTACCTGAACTTCTCCCTCGGTTATGGTTGAACTGCTTGATTTTTTATGTTGTTTATTTTTGGGCCCCAACATATGGAGCTAGGCTGCTGGTTTCAGATGGAGAGGATATTTTCTGTGTTGTGTAATGTACTGGTAATTTTCAACCCAATCATTATGTATGGTTTTGCATAAAATCTATTTTTTTGTGTTTTTTCAAGTGCGAATGTATTTCAGCTGTAACTTTGTGCAGAAATATTGTTGAAGTTTCTTTATCTTTTAAACTTATGCACGTATCCAATCAGAACTTCACAGTTAAACGCGTTGTATTAGGCTTGCTAACCTTAGTTTATGCGGTGAAACTTTCTTTTCTAAGCATATTTTTTTCCTACATCGATTTTATATACCAGAACTTCTTGTGTAAGCTGAGTTAAACTCCAAAACTGTATGATTATTTGTTGGTTGCTCTTTTATGGAATACAACACTAGCACCTCCTGCCATAATATACCAGAACTTCCACTGTAATCTTACTTGAACTTCACATTGTATGTTTTTCATTTTTTTGTTCTTGCTTGCAGTCTGCATGGAATACATGACCAGCACATCACTTCCTCTCATAACATACCAGGACTTCTGCAGTAATATTACTTGAACTTCAGAGTGTATGTTTTTCAATTTATTAATGCTTTCTCTTTCATGAAATACATGACCAGCACATCACTTCCTCTCATAACATACCAGGACTTCTGCACTAATATTACTTGAACTTCAAAGTGTATGTTTTTCAGTTTATTAATGCTTTCTCTTTCATGAAATACATGACCAGCACATCACTTCCTCTCATAACATACCAGGACTTCTGCAGTAATATTACTTGAACTTCAGAGTGTATGTTACCAGCGGATGATGACATAATATTCTGCACATTGACATTACATAAGTTTGCATTCTGTTAATTGATCTATTTTAATTGTTCATCAGCCTTGCGCTCCTCCTAGGCTTTGGTGGTAGAGGTTTTTTCTTGACATGTACCTCTTCCTCTTCTTCGTCCTCTTCCTCTTCATCGTCGTCTTCCTCTTCCTCTTCGTCGTCGCATTCCACTTCCTCTTCATCTTCGTCTTCCTCTTCTTCGTCGTTGTCTTCGTCTTCGTCTTCCTCTTCATCTTCCACCACCTTCTTGTTGTTGGCTATAGGTCTTGTTTTCTGTTTCTTCTCTGGTATTTTGCTTGTCTTTTGAGCATCTGCACGCTGCAGGCATGTTCTTGCATTATGTGGTTCATACTGCTTACATATGCTACAAAGCCTACTGCTTGCTTTTTGTGGGTGTGGTCCCTTCTTTTGTTCCATAGTCTTGGTCTGTTGCTTCTGAACTTTGGGTTGTTGGACCTCCTCAGCATTGTTTCTTTCCAAGAGTGTTGGACAGGTCAGCTTATTGTGTCTCGCAACCTGGTTGCACACACTGCATTTCCTGTGTCCAAGTGGCACTCCGTTCTCGTCGCGCACGACGACTCTTCCTGCAGGTGGTGCCTTTATTTGAGCTCTCTTGTCACTCTTCTTTGTTGCAGTAATTTTCTTCCTACCCTTTGTTTCAGAATACAACGGCAATTTCATCGTCTCTTGCTGTCGTGGCTCCATTGACTGGCCATCACCCTGCTTGTATTGGCTGGCTTCAGCGGCGGCGTTGAGCATTTCAGCTGCATAATAATGAAGGTCATCTTCAATTGCAGCGTCCTCTTCAGCCATCCTTTCGTCAGCATCCGCTTGATTTGCTGAATGTATTGCATCAAGCTCTTCCACAAGCCTCTTGAGAACATAGTATGCTCTGTCATATTGCCGGTCACATCTCATCGCTTTCTTGTTAACCATCAAATTCAGCTGCAGCAATATGTCTTGCTTCGATAGCCTTGAGCTGCCATCCGATGTCGTTGTGTTGTAGTCCCTTGTATCAAAAGTTGGTTGCGATCTTGCAGTCTTTGTGTACCGTTTGAGGATATACTTGTTTGGAAAATTGTCAGGCTTGAGGTAGTCAAATATGTTCATGATGTGAAGGCAGAACAGGCCTACATTTTTGTGATGAATGCAGAATGCATAGTTTAAGAGCCAGCAATGAGTTTCATAAATTTTGATATGATACTACCAGTCTATCTATTTAATGAGGTTGTTTTTTCGCTCACCTGTGTGTGTCCAGAGCTTGCATTCACACTCGTATATTTCATTCTCTGGGTCAGCTACAACCTGGAATTCATGCTTTGACCAGGAAAATATTTCTTCATCATCATGGCCAGGCTTGTTGTGGTAGTACACAAGGTACTTAGTTGGCTCTGCTGTACGCTTTCCGCGGAATAGAGTTGCCTTTCTCATCCTATTCCTCATCTCGGTGTACACTGCTCTCGTGTACTTGATGGACATGTCTTCCTCGTAGCCGTAGGTTGTTTTTGTCACAGGATTGGTCTGCACATGTCAAAAAGTGAGGTATTAGTCGAGGCAGAGTCATGGGTTTCATTTTTTAAAAATTCAAAGTGCACATGTTCAAGGCAAAACAGAACATGATGGGGGTGTTTTGTACTTTGTCATCTTACCATGATGGTCATTGTTTGCTCGTTCTCCTTCTGCATCCGAGTTTGTATGCAAGCATTGACCCGCCTAGCAAACTTGTGTAGGTTCTGGGTCCCCTTGACAAACCCTTTCTTTAGCACGTGGTTCATGCTCTCGCTTCGTTGTGTGGAAGTCATTCTAGCACAGAAAATGTTCTTGTAATATGCTGAAATCCACATCTTCCTATCACTCCAGAGCTGCATCATCATCTGGTCGTTCTCCAGTTTGTACTTGTGCACGAGTTTAGCCCATGGATCTTCAAACTCCATTGGCATCAGCGACCAGTTTAATATAGCTGTGAACTCCTCTTTGAATGTTTTGTACTTGTTGTACAACAACGCGAGGTATTCCCTGTACTTCTTCAAGATGTGCCAACGGCATAGCTTGTGGACGATGTTTGGAAATGATTGTGGTATAGCTTTCGCCATCGATGGGCATTGGTCTGCATGAATTAAAAAAATGAAACTTGATTCTTTTTTTTGTACTGATGGTGAACTTATGTTGTACAAGTACTTGAACTTCAGATGAAGCAACATGACCATCTAAAAATGGCACATGTATTTTTCCTTATAGCAGGGTTCTTGAACTTCTGTGGTACTAGTGCTTGAACTTCACATAAATAACTATATTTTTCTGAACATGCTACATGTTTTTTTCTGAACATATTTTTATCCTTGAACTTCTATGATTCCTGTACTTGAACTTCACATTCATGACTAGTTTTTTTGTAAACAAGTGACAGAAAAAAATTGCTTTCTTTTACTGTTTTTTGGTTGGACTTCTGTGCTAACTGTGGTTGAACTTCTTGCTGTATATTATTTTCAGAGAAAACCAAATATACCCAATACAGACCCACAGACTGGAAAGATGATGAAACTTGAGGAGTTTTTTATTTGAACTCACCTGTTAGAATGCAAGTTGGGTGCTTGTTGTTCATGCACCGTAGAAATGTATCAAAGAGCCACTTGAATGACTTTGCATCTTCGTCTCTTATCAGGGCAACAGCAAATATCATTGACTGCAAGTGATGGTTTGTTCCAACAAACACTCCCAGGGGCATATGAAATCTGTTGGTCTCGTAAGTCGTGTCGAATGTTACGCAATCGCCGAAGTCTTGATAGGCTCCTCGGCAGCTTGCATTGGACCAGAAAATGTTTTTAATTGACTTGTCCTTGTCCACTTGGATGTCGTAGAAAAACTCATCATTTATCGCCTTCATATCTTTGAAGAATGAAACAAGTTTCAATACATCATCCAAATCATCTTTCCTTGCATTCATGGCTTTCCTGCAAATCACATGCAAAGATGCATTTGTTTATTTTTTGCTAGCAAAGGATTGTGAGCTAGGATGCTATTTTTACATTGCAGTATGTTGGTGTTTGAGTACTTACTTGTTTAGCAGGTCTCGTCCGGTCATGCTTAGAAAGTAGCTTCCATCTTCATTTTCAGATAGCATGGACATGATTGTCGTGTGCTTGACATCATGGTACTGCAAGAGCTTTACGTACTCCAATATAGTGGGGTCATAATTCTTGTGTGAGTGCAAAAACATCAACATGTCATCAGTTTGCATGAGCTGGTGATTATGATTGTACTCAATGTCCACTGCCACGCATGTGCCATCCTCCTGCACCTTCACCCTCATTCTTGCATTGCAGCCCGTCCTCTGTGATGTTTTGTTTCGCTTCCTGCTGGCCTCTGAAACTGAAGATGTGTGTATCCCTTGGAAGGCGCAAACAAAATACTTGTGGATGTCATTTCCACCCGTTTTCCTGATTCCAAAACCAGCGTGTCTGGCATATCTATTATAAAATTCCCTTGCTTTCTCTACATCTTTGAATCGCATCTTTAGTCTTGGTATTAGATAATCCGGTAGATCTGGCGTCTGCAGAAAAAGAAAAATAAATCCAAACAGCACCTTAAAATGCAGTTTATGAACTTGTTATCCTGGAGGGAGCAGAAATTTTGCAGATAATACAAGATGCGTATATAAATATTTTTTAATTCACTTACGTGCGTGTATGATCGCAACTCCGCCGGTGTCGGCTGCTGTCCCTCTGGGATGGGGCATGGAGGAGTAATCATAGCAGGATGCAGCAGTGGATCACGAGGAGGAAGTAGGGCTGAAGATGGCCTCTCTCTTGTTTGCGTCCTTTTTGCTTGAGGTGGTTGTGGAGGTATTGTGATTCTGGTCTTGGTTTGCTCTTTTGTTCTGTGAAGCAAACCATCTACCTTTTGCCCCGTACAATCCTGACTTGCAGCAGCAGCAGCAGGATCAAATGGTGGTAGTGTGCAGATCACTCTCCTCCGTGTGTGTGTTGCTGTTGGATTTGTCCTGGGATCCGGTTTAGTTGCTTCGCTTTGGCATTGATGAGGCACACCAGGATAACCTCCAGAGTTACACGCAGGACTTGAGCTAACCCCCTCCTCCATCGGCGTGCTTGGGAGTCTACTGGTGGATACAAAGAATCCGCGGGGGATTTCCAGCGTCACCCAATTAGGTGGAGGCGCAAACTTGTGCGGATAGGGCTGTGACCCAGCTTCTCGGGAGTATCCGTGTGTTTCTGGTGTCGTCCATTTTTTGTCTGGAGCAGGTTGGTAATGTTGTTGGTGCGTTTGAGGTGTGACCCATTGAGAGGGTGATGCAACGCATACAGGCTTTGCATTGTGTACTTGCTGTTGGGAACTTCTAAGCTTCTTCATGCGTCTCTCGTCTTGCTGACATTAAAGGAAAAAATGTCTGTTAGCACACAAGTTATATCTGCATATACCTTCATAACTGAACTTAGCATTATCCACAGACTGAACTTCTCATATAAAAGTGGTGAGAGACATCACACTATGCAATGAAGTGAGCATCTGCCAATGCCTTTGTACCTGAACTGAGCACCCTTCACAGAATGAACTTCACATCCTGTTTTTAAATTCTGCAATATTTAGATTACTTATATGTACCTGAACTGAGCACTCTCCACAACCTGAACTTCTTGTTTTGCAAAGGGGAAATACTGTCTACAGTTAGGAAACATGAGCCTTCATGAGTTTTTTGAATGGTTGGACTGCTAGTGCATACCAACCTGACCTTCAAGTCACATCACATGCATTTTCTATTTTCATTTTTTTTGAATGCGAATGTGAATGTGAATGCAGGCAGATTTTATAGTGTTTGTAGCCTGGACTGATGCTCATGCACTACCAGAACTTCTCATGGTTGTAAGTAGGAGATTTCAAAAAAAGCTTTTGTAGCCTGGACTGATGCTCATGCACTACCAGAACTTCCCATGGTTGTAAGCAGGAGATTTCAAAAAAAAGCTTTTGTAGCCTGGACTGATGCTCATGCACTACCAGAACTTCTCATGGTTGTAAGCAAATAACAAACCGAAGGAAGGAAGAAGTTCAACCATACCCTGGCTATAAGTTCGGCCAACCTTTTTCCAGTAGCTGATAGGCCACCCTGGGAACAATTCGTCGTGGAGGTATGAGAGGAATCCCATGGCAATCCTTGTCTTGCAGAGGGAGCGAAGTTCATCTGCACGAAGCAAGAAGGTCATAGAATGCAAGATTGAAGAAGAAGGCAAAATTGGGGAGGAAGTTCATGTACTGTTGCGGCTGAATTTGAGGGCGCAGCAGATGCCGCCTCCGTGGAGGAGTTGCTCCGTTGGTCGCGCCGCTCACCGCCGGTCCCGTCATCTGGTCTGCCAAGTCTTCGGGCGGTGGTGATTGGACGAGGATGCGGCTTCCTGAAGTCCATGGTGGCTTTACCACGTCCAGGCGACGCGGGCTCCCTCACACCGGCATCCGTCGTCGCTCGCTCGCCCGCGCTGGTGGCCGGCCAGGAGCTGGAGACGGAGGGGAGGCGGCGGACCCGGCCGGCCAGGAGCTTGTGAAGAAGGGGAGGCGGCGGATCCGGCAGGCCAGGAGCTGTAGA
>NC_041381.1:171063515-171177114 GCF_002162155.2 Triticum dicoccoides
AGGGCCGCTAAAGTCAGCGTGAGCGCAGAAGCTCTAATCCTACGCTCCGGTCATCACGCGCACCCGCTATGCGCCGCTCGGTAATCAAGTGGCATATATAATAATTGATGGTAAAACTGGTGGCAGAAAAGGTAAATAAATTAAATCGGTTACTACCTGTAATGTAACTCTCCGCCCTGTAGCCTACGGAAGGATGGGCGGTGAATTGTTGCATGCAACCAGTAAAAAGACTAATTACGTTACTATGTTTTGCATGATTCGTTACTACTAGAAAAGGGAAATGATTGCGGGTGGTGAACTGCTGCATGGGGCCAGTAAACAAATTAAATGTGTTACTATGTCTTACATGGTTGATTACTATGTGTAATTTGAAGCACTCATATAGTAGTAAAAAGGTAAAATGGTGGCGAGCCGGTGAAGCATTGTATGCATCAAGTAAAAAAATAAAGCAGTTACTATATTTTCAAGGTTTATTACCATGTTTAGTTCTGGGATGCATATAGTAAAGGAAGATGTCGGTGATGCATTTATCCGTTGCACGCATCTAGTAACAAAATTCAACCAGTTACTATATTTTCCATGTTTGCTCCATGTGAACATTGCTGCATCTAGTAACCAAATCAATTCTTTAAATTTGAGCGTAATTAGGAAAGAGATTGCAGTAATGGAAAACCTGGTGCATGCTTTTAGTAAATTTTGTAAAAAACTGGTTACTATGTTTTGCAGGGATTTTAGTAGGAGGCATTAGGGTGAATAGCTGGTGTGAGCATGGTGGGTTTGGTGTATAGTGACAGTAAAAATAATAATTCTATTACTATGTTTGTGAAGGATTTTACTAGGAGTAATTAATTGAATAGCTAGTACGAGGTGGGAATGAGTATTGATGCATGCAGTTGGTAAAGTATTTTATTCCATTACTATATTCACCAGGGATTTTACTACTCCCTCCGTTCACTTTTATAAGACGTTTTAGAATTTAGGACAACACTTATAACAGTTCAGTTTGGGCTGTCTTAAACGACTTATAAAAGTGAACAGAGGGAGTACAAGTTATTACGGTGAAGAACTAGTACGGGGCGGGGTGGAGTATTTGTGCATGTATCCAGTAACGAATTTATTCATATTACTATATGTGACAAGGATTTTACTAGAAGGCATCACGTGAATAGCTAGTACCACGTGACGCGGAGTGAGGTACATGCACCCGGTAACGAATTTAATCTCATTACTTTTTTCTGTGAAGGGTTTTACTAGGAGGTGGAAGATGATTAGTTGGTCCGGTTGAGCGGCACTGGCTGGAGCGTAGGATTAGCGCTTTTGCGCTCAGGCTCACTTTAGCTCTATCGTGTGTGTATATATATATATATATATTATGAACGTTTCATTTCATAATGAATCTAATGAACTAAATTTTGTTTTGTAGATGCTGATAAAATTTGTTCTAGACTAGGTCAAACTTAATAAAGTTCAACTTAGGACAATCCTAGAAGTTTAATTATTTTAGGCGAAGGGAATATCTCTTATATCTCATATACATGCATGTTACAATATTAAATTAGTTGAGTATATTTGTATCATCTAAGAAACAACTTCTGCGTTACATTATCCAGTTGAAGAAAAGTCAAGGAATTTTTTTATGTTAGGATATGTTTTATAATATCTATAAGAGAAAAACTTGAATTCCTTCCTTCATCTCCTCATATTTTGTAGTTATGACAACTGATTTCCACTTATTGTTCTACCATAAATATTGATACGAATGTGGATATCCAAAATTTGATCCTGCTCAATTGCCTCGACAAGATATTGCTACAAATATTACTGTCGCTCTACTATGTTGCACACAAGATTGACTAAATGCTAATATACTATACATTTTCATATTCATTTTGGTGTATCTTTTCTTTAGTTTGTAAACTAAAATATACATTTTCATATACACACACATATGTGTGAATGAGTTTGTGTTCTCAGGGCTATACAAATATCAAGATTACTCGGGATTGAGTGCCAAAATTTGTACGCGGCTTTGGAGTAAGTGACTTGAAAAGTATCCAGTATCTACCTATCTCTAGGCTTAAAAGGAAGTTCTCCTCCGCCATTTTTGAATTCCCAACATTGCATCCATCAAGACTCCCTGACTCATCTTCAGCATGTTAACCTCTAGGCGCTACAGTTCATATGATGACTATATATATCTTCACATAATGCGAAAGGATCCGCTCAGTTTTTCGTCTCAGTTACTATGTATGAAAGATGTAAGTATTGGGTAGGGACGTGTCTCTGCATCATTTTCATCTTATTTATTATCACAACATAGCTAAAAGAAAGAGCATAAATACATAATTTAATGCACATAAGCTGCCCAATGGATGATATATAGTTTTTCTTTCCAACTTCGAGACCCTTATGTAATGAACATATAATTAAGTTGCATGAAGAAGTGCACTAAATTCTTCTTAACCTTTAGCCAGCAAATAAGGCAAGAGATTACTTAGGTTGATTGAATAAAAAATATATAAATAGGTCTGCCATAAATAATATTTCATCATTTTCTCAAATTTAATCATTTACTAATATATTCATGAAACAAAGATGAAAGTTGCATGCAAGAATAGACCATGTCTATATCAAAATTTCCTGTATATTTGAACTTGAAAAGAAATACCTAGCCCGTGCAGGTGCACGGGCTGATGAATATTTATTATAATACATGTTGAATGTTCCTAGTTACCTAATTAAACAGATCAAGAACACATAAAAAATACAAAAAGGACAGACCACTAATTATACTATCACTCATCTATTTGCATCAACCTATAACAGATCATGAATAGATCAGAAAAAACAAATCAAGATAACATATTTTTTGATTTCAATTACTTATCAGAGCAAGAAAAGATCAAAGGACAAAGACTAGCAACCCTAGAAGAATGGTATTCACCGCACGTTATTGATCAGAGGGTCGAGCCCTTTATATACAGTGGTGTACAACAGAGAGAGGGGGATCGTGGACTAGCTCTACGTGGCCACGATCACCGCATGGGTCATGGGTGTGCGTGCGTGGCCCGAGTCAGCGTTAGGAGTGGAGGACGTCTTCCGACAGCCCCCCGCATCCGCAGCAGGGTCTTCGACAATGTTGAGGCTGGACCGGAACTCAGTACTAAGCGGGAATACTGCTTGTGCATCCAAACTCCTTAAACCCCAAAGTAGTTCCATATGAGTCCACTATACCTTCCTATATGCGGTATTTACCTGCCGTTCCAAGTAAATTTGTATGTGCCAAACTCCAAACCTTCAAATGAAATTCTGTTTTGTATGCTCGAGCAGCTCATGTTTCAACTATGGTTGCCTATATCTTTCATGCTAGGTGGGTTATTCTCACGAGGAGTGGACTCCGCTCCTCATTCACGAGAAAGGGCCGGTAACCGGGATGCTCAGTCCCATGATCCAAAAATATCAAAGCAAATCAAAATAATTAAACAAAACTCCCCCAGGGCTGTTGTATGTTGGAGGCACTCGTTTTTTCGAGCAAGCCATGGATTGATGTTTGTTGGTGGTTGGGGGAGTATAAACCTTTACCATTCTGTTTGGGAACTGCCTATAATGCATGTAGTATGGAAGATACAGCCATCTCATAGTTGTTACGTTGACAGCAAAAGTATGCTGCTCAAAATGTTATTCAATCTCTATTTTAAAATCGAGCTCTGGCACCTCTACAAATCCCTGCTTCCCTCTGCGAAGGGCCTATCTATTTACTTTTATGTTGAGTCATCACCCTTCTTATTAAAAAGCACCCGCTGGAGAGCACACTGTTATTTGCATCCATTATTATTGGTTTATATTGGGTATGACTTGACTGGATCTCTTTTACCACGAATTACAATGTTTAGTCAGTCCTTGATCTTTAAAGGTGCTCTGCATTTATGTTTTGCGGTCTCAGAAAGGGCTAGTGAGATACCATTTTGTTATATCATGTTATGATTATTTTGAGAAAGTGTTGTCATCCGAGTTTTATTATTATGGCTTGCTAGCTGATTATGTTATTGATATGAGTAATTGTGAGACCTATGTGTTATTGTTAGTATGGTTAGTTCATAATATTTGCTGAAACTTGAATGCTAGCTTTTCATGTTACAACAACAAGAGCAAACAGAGTTTGTAAAAGTTTTTCTTTATCACTTTCAGTTTATCAACTGAATTGCTTGAGGACAAGCAAAGGTTTAAGCTTGGGGGAGTTGATACGTCTCCAACGTATCTACTTTTCCAAACACTTTTGCCCTTGTTTTGGACTCTAATTTGCATGATTAGAATGAAACTAACCCGGACTGACGCAGTTTTCAGCAGAACTGCCATGATGTTGTTTTATGTGTAGAAAATAAAAGTTCTCGGAATGTCCTGGAAATCCACGGAGGAACTTTTCAGATTTAATAAGAATTTTTGGCGAAAGAATTAGTGCCAGGGGGCCCACGACCTGTCCACGAGACAGGGGCGCCCCCCCTAGGGCACGGCCCCCTATCTCGTGGGCCCCCTAGACCTCCTCTGACCTCAACTCCAACTCCATATATTTCGTCTGGGGGAGAAAAAACCAAGGAGAAAGTTTCATCGCGTTTTACGACACGGAGCCACCGCCAAGCCCTAATCTCTCTCGGGAGGGCCGATCTGGAGTCCATTTGGGGCTCCGGAGTGGGGGATTCGTCACCGTCATCATCATCAACCATCCTCCATCACCAATTTCATGCTGCTCACGGCCGTGCGTTAGTAATTCCATCGTAGGCTTGCTGGACGGTGATGGGTTGGATGAGATTTACCATGTAATCAAGTTAGTTTTGTTAGGGTTTGATCCCTATTATCCACTATGTTCTGAGATTGATGTTGCTATGACTTTGCTATGCTTAATGCTTGTCACTAGGGCCCGAGTGCCATGATTTCAGATCTGAACCTATTATGTTTTCATGAATATATGTGTGTTCTTGATCCTATCTTGCAAGTCTATAGTCACCTATTATGTGTTATGATCCGACAACCCCGAAGTGACAATAATCGGGATACTTCTCGGTGATGACCGTAGTTTGAGGAGTTCATGTATTCACTATGTGCTAATGCTTTGTTCCGGTTCTCTATTAAAAGGAGGCCTTAATATCCCTTAGTTTCCGTAAGGACCCCGCTGCAACAGGAGCGTAGGACAAAAGATGGCATACAAGTTCTTTTCCATAAGCACGTATGATTATTTACGGAATACATGCCTACATTACATTGATGAATTGGACCTAGTTCTATATCACCCTATGTTATAACTATTGCATGAGGAATCACATCCGGCATAATTATCCATCATTGATCCATTGCTTACGAGCTTTTCATATATTGTTCTTCGCTTATTTACTTTTCTGTTGCTACTATTACAACTACTACAAAAACCCAAAAACATTTATCTTTACTTTTGCTACCGTTACCTTTATTATCATACACCTTTTGCTACTAAACACTTTGCTGCAGATACTAAGTTATCCAGGTGTGGTTGAATTGACAACCCGGCTGCTAATACTCAAGAATATTCTTTGGCTCCCCTTGTGTCGAATCAATAAATTTGGGTTGAATACTCTACCCTCGAAAGCTGTTGCGATCCCCTATACTTGTGGATTATCACGCACCGAGTCACCGGTCCGCCCTAGCCCAGATGGAGCCCGAAAGGGCCCAGATCTGCGCCGCACGGGCGCCGCCGGCCACCAGTATCGCCACGCCGCGTCGCGGCCAACGGCCGAGCCGCCGCACCAAGGACCCCCAACCCCGCCGTCGAGCCACATCGCAGCTGGCCGAGCTGCACCGCCACCATCGGGAGGCCCCCGCGCCCCCATGAGCGCATGGGGATGGAACGGCCCGCCGGTGCCAGTGCCGTGCGAGCAGGGCCCGGCGAACCAAGCCGGCGGCGGCGGGAAGGGAGAGGAACTGGGAGGGGGCCGGAGGAGAGGGAGTGGCAGTCGCCCAGGGTGGGGGGGTGGCGAACGAGCAGACGGGAACAATATGGAGGGGGTGGGGGAGAGGGAGGCGGGGCATGCGCTGCCGGTGGCGGCGGCGGCGGTGGGAGGCGGGGAGGAACCCTAGCCTAGCTCGCGTGCTTATCACTCGGAGCTGCGTAGCTCACCAAGTACTTTGCTTGAGCATACTCACATTTGGCCTGAACACTGATGCTTAAAATAGTGACAACCAATTTGCGTACAGAAAACACTGTTATAGATGTGTATCTTACTCGTCATTCTAGGCCAACTATCCAGCGAAGTCCTATGCTTGTACGCTGGTTGTGTTTGTAATAAATTATGGTTGCTAGAGTTTTAGGTTGATGATCCATCTACTGGCTTACATTTTCGAAAAAGAGCACTTTATTATTTAAAAGGTTTAAGCATTACACCCGGCCTCTACATAACTAAGATGCACATAGTTAAACAAAGTCCTTTTGTACAAACAAAAAATAAAAAACCAGAATACAAAGAAACATGTAGAGTCTGTATAATGCCTAAAGCAGAGGTGGGCCAATCCTAAGATCATGCTGCCACCCATGTTGGGTAAAAGTATCCCTCGCTGTATCCTTCAATCATGTACATACCTTCGCATATAGGCTCGATTCTCCACGCGTTATAGAGAGGACCATAAACGAAGAGTCCCGGTACATGTGTAGATAACCTGCATTAGAGAAGTACTTTTATCGTTAAAAACCTTATCATTTATATATAGCCAAAGTGACCAAATAACAGCAAGCGCTCCCACCCTAAGAAGAGTTCTAAACCTGTGATCAATCCCATGTAATCACTTGCGAAATACATTAGCAACACTACAAGGAGGATACACGCCAGAAGCTATCTGGATGACTGACCATATAGACTGAGCCAATTTGCATTGGAAGAATAAATGTTTTATTGTCTCATCATGATGACAAAAAACACATTGTGGATTTCCATGCCAATTCCTCTTGATAAGATTATCTTTAGTAAGAATGACTCCACGAGGAAGATACTATCGGATCACGGGTTCCGGCAAAACCCTTAAGGTTCAAACTCTGGGGTGCGCGCAAAGTTCTTTCCCTCCTATCGATCCACGTCCTAACTAGCTAAGATCTCAAGAACGAGCTTGACGAACTCACAATCACAAAGAAATGATATTTATACTGGTTCGGGCCACCATTGTGGTGTAATACCCTACTCCAGTGTGGTGGTGCTGGACTGCCTATTGGGCTGATGATGAACAGTACAAGGGGAAGAACAGCCTCCTGAGGTTGAGGTGCTCTTGTGCTTAGTGTGTGGCTAAGGATCTGGCGAGATGCCCCTGGATCAGATGCCTCTACTGTGGTGGCTAGTTCTACTTATATAGGCCCTGGTCCTCTTCCCAAATATTGAGCGGGAAAGGAGCCAACAACGGCCAATTTGAAAGGGGACAGCTAGTACAACTTATCCTGACAAAAGCGGTCTTCGCCTGCAAAAGGCTCTGGTGGTGACGGCGCCTTGGGCTCCATGGTGACCTCCGTCTTGCCGTCCTGCTGGTCTTGGTCTCGTTGCACCGATATGGAAACCATTGCTTGATGCCTCGGTACTCCGCGCCTACGTTTGCCCCCTTAGAACCAAAGGGGGAACAAGGACACTGCGCGGGCTGGCGCCCGCCTGGCGCCTGCCTGGCCTTGATCGTCATGGCTCACATCATGAGAACCTCGTGAGGTTTGCCTTGCCTTGATCTCTCTGCCCCTCGTGAGCCTGCCTGGCAAGGCCGCTCCTGAGGAGGTCTTGTGTCGTCCACCTCGCGAGGCTTGGCCCCTCGCGAGGGAAGCCTCGCGAGGGTCTTGAATACCTTGTTGGTGAAGATGGGCCGTACAGGCCTGCTAGCACAGCCACGCCATGGGCCGCAGGCAGGCAAGTCTGGGGACCACCATTCCCTGAACGCCGACAGTAGCCCACGGGCCCAAGGCGCGCGTGGGCTTGGCTTTGAGGCGAAGCCAAAGGTCAAGAACGGAGCACCGCGGGCCCCAAAAGCCTGCGGACTTGATCGACGCGTGGTGGTTGATTGGACGTGGGCGTCTCCGCTTCCCTACGCTGCCTCGTTAACTGCCCGATGTGACAAGTCCCTACGACATTCAAGGAAAACCATCATTACCTGTGATCGTGGAGGGCGTTGGTTGGCCTTCTCCTGCTATAAATGAGGAAGGGGCGAAGCCCCCGTCGCCCATCTCTTCCCATTCCACTTGCTTCTTCCTCTGCTCCACCACCGACTCCAATGGCACCGTCGAAGAGGTTCTCCGCCGCAGAGAAGGGGAAGGCTCCCCGCGAGGGGCCCGGCTCTCTGGTGCCCAAGCAGGGACGCGGCTGTCCCCGTAAGCACACCGCGACCCCCACCGTGGCCCCCCGATCCCGCGGTGGCGCCACTACGCGCGACAGAGGTCGCTCCGGTCGTGGAAGCCCTGTCGATGAAGGGAGACGCATCATGGTTGCGCGGCCTCCCCGGCCGCTCTTCCATTCCGCAGAGGTGTTGCCGGAGTTCGTTGTCTGGTCGGAGGATCCGACCGGCAACTGGCTCCAGCTTTCCCGCTTCTTTGCCGACGAGCTGCCGGCCTCCGGTCCATGTGGGCTTTGGCTGTAGGTGGACGGTTGCTGCAGCCGAGCATCTTGGGTTGCTGTTGAGGTCTCCGTCGCGGGCAACATAGCTCTGGCCCGCGGTTGGTAGACGTTTGCCCGCGCGCGCGGCCTGGGCAGGCGGTGCACCCTCCACTTCAAGTACGATGGTGATGCGACCCTCTATGTGAGGGTGTTTGGGGAAGATGGTCGCCGCGCCGGATCCTGCCCCGAGGTGAACGACGGCGACGAGGTGCTCGGCCTTGGTGATGGTTGGGACGAGGTGGAGGGCGAACCCGCCGGCCGCGCCTCGTCCAGCTACGGTGGCTCTTCTCTTGGTGACAGTTCCAGCAGCAGCGGCTACGACCAGCCGCCACACTGCCGTGCTCGCTTCGAAGGTGGTAGCGGGTCGTCTCGCCGTCGCACCTCCGTGAAGCGCGAGGAAGGATTCGGCTGAGACCGGGATGTCGCCGAGGGCCTGCCCCCATGGACCACTATAGGGACAAGCGCCGATTTTGTTTTGTTCTTCCTTTCTTTCCTGCATCAAAAATGAAACCAGTGTGGGCCCGGAGGGGCGTGTATCGAACTATGATTCCTCAATAATTATGCTATGCTTGTTGTTTCCATGTTGTGTCGTTATTTTGTGCAGGGATAGCTTAGCTTGGCGCGTTCGGGGTAGCCTCTTCTTCACGAGGCACTTGTTTCCTCGTGCCCGTCTTGAGTTAGTGGTTGCTCAGGAACTGCAAAAATTCGTTAGGAAGCTCGCTAGGAAACTTGTCGTTCACCCAAGCCTTGGCCCGGCGCTTCATATTGCAGTACCCGAGGGGCACGGATTTAGGGGAGATGCGCCAGCTTGTGGGTTCGAACGAGGGTGCCTCGCGAGAAAGCAGACAAAAGGCAGAGAGAGGAAAAACGCTCGCGAGGGCGCCTGCCTAGCCCCCTCGTGAGGTATACGAGAGAGAGAGAGAGAGAACACAAGTGAACTAGAGTCGGAAATAGCGAGAAAAGGCGATGGAACCAAATCAGCAAGGAACACCAGAAGCAAACTTCGGTTAAAAGAGGGCGAGCCAACTATGTAAAGCAAATGAAAAGCCGCGTCCGGCACCTAGTCTAGTCTTCAAGTCTTATCACCAGCGCGGGGCTAAGTGCTGCCACTAGGCATGGGAGGGAGCCCCCGAGGCCCGAGGGCGGCTCTCCGGAGACTCCGGGGAGTGAGAGTGTCACGGGCGACGATTCTTCACAGGCACCGGGCCTTCTTCACAGGCGCTGGGCCTTTCTTCACAGGCACTGGGCCTTGCTTCATGGGTAGAACTTCCAGAGGTGCTGGATGTTCCAGGCATTCTGGATGGCACCCCATCCTGTGTCACCAGGCGCGCGGCGCCAGGCCTGGAGACGTGGACGACCTTGAACGGGCCCTCCCACATAGGTGAGATCTTGTGCAACCCTTCCCTGGAGAGGACCCGCCTCAGGACAAGGTCGCCCGCCTGAAGCGTCCTGGAGCGGATGTTGCGGCAATGGTATCGCCGCAGCGCCTGCTGGTACCTAGCCGCCCTCAGTGCAGCTTCGCGGCGATGTTCCTCCCCCAGCAGGAGGTCCATCCCCCGCGTGGCGTCCTGTTGCATTTCATCAAATGCCAGGACCCGTGCGGAGCGATGCTTGACCTCATGAGGGAGGACTGCTTCGGCTCCGTAGACGAGGAAGAACGGGGTCTCACCCGTCGGCTTGGTGGCGGTGGTGCGGATGGACCACATCACGGACTGGAGTTCGTCGTGCCAGCCCCTGCCGTAGGCCTCGAGCTTCTTCTTGAAGGTCCTAGTCTTGAGGCCCCTCAGGACCTCTGCGTTGGCGTGCTCGGCCTGACCATTGCTCCTGGGGTGCACCACTGAAGCGTAGCAGATCTGCATTCCAAGGTTAGCACAGTATGTTTTGAAGAGGTTACTAGTGAACTGCGAGCCGTTGTCGCTAATGATGCGGTTGGGAATCCCGAAGCGGCTCACAAGACCCTTGATGAACTTGACTGCGGAGCCAGCTGGGATAGTGCGGACGGCTTCCACTTCCGCCCACTTGGTGAACTTGTCGATGGCGACGTAGAGGTAACGGTAGCCCCCTGGCGCCCAAGGGAACGGGCCCAAGATATCCAGCCCCCAGACCACGAACGGCCACGTGAGCGGGATGGTCTGGAGGCCCTGAGCCGGCTGATGGATCTGCTTGGCGTGGAACTGGCAGGCTTCACAGGATTTCACCAGCTCGGCCGCGTCGTTGAGCGCCATGGGCCCGTAGAACCCGCTGCAGAATACCTTGCCGACAAGGGTCCGTGATGACGAGTGATGCCCGCAGTCCCCGCCGTGTATGTCAATTAGCAACTCCTTCCCCTGGTCTCTGGAAATGCAACGCAGTGAAACATCATTTGGTCGCTTCCTATACAACTCACCGTCTTGGATGCAGTATGCCGTGGCTTGCCAGGCCACGCGCTCCGCGTCCTTCTTCTCTGGCAGCGCCCCTTGCATCAGATATTCTTTGAATTCCTTGGTCCACCATGCCTCCTGGGGCTCGAGCGCCAAGAGTAGGTGGGCTCCTGTGGCAGGCGGCCGTGGGAGCTCCTCCCGAGGCTGAGCTGTGCTTGAAAGTGGTGGTGTCGCTGATGGCTTGAAGAGCTGTTCTTCAAAGATGCCGGGTTCTTGGGGTTGCCGCTTGGATGCTCTCTTGGCGATGTCGCCGGCTTCCTTGTTGGTGCCCCGGGGCACGTGCTGCAACTCCAGGCCGAAGAACTGCATCTCCATCTTGCGCACCTCCGCGAGGTATGCCTCCATATGTTCGTCCCTCGGCTCATACACCTTGTAGGAGAAGTTGACGAGGAGTTGCGAGTCGCCCTTGACGGTAAGGCGCTTCACTCCCAGAGCTGCCACAACCTTTAGGCTAGCTATGAGGCCTTCGTATTCTGTGATGTTGTTGCAGACCTTCTCGCCCTGCTGAAAGTAGAGCTGCATAACATAGTAGAGCTTGTCCTGAGTGGGCGAGATGAGTACTTCTCCAGCCCCTGCGCCCTAGTGCGCTAAGGCGCCATCGAAATACATGACCCAACCATCTGGCGCCTCGCTTCCTGGTGAGGTGGACCGCTCTTTGCCTACTCCAAGCGTCGGGGCATCCGTCCATTCCGCCACAAAATCTGTTGGAAATATGCCCTAGAGGCAATAATAAATTAGATATTATTATATTTCCTTGTTCATGATAATCATTTATTATCCATGCTGTAATTGTATTGATGGGAAACTCAGATACATGTGTGGATACATAGACAACACCATGTCCCTAGTAAGCCTCTAGTTGACTAGCTCGTTGATCAACAGATGGTTACAGTTTCCTGACCATGGACATTAGATGTCATTGATAATGGGATCACATCATTAGCAGAATGATGTGATGGACAAGACCCAATCCTAAGCCTAGCACAAAGATCGTAGTTCGTATGCTAAAGCTTTTCTAATGTCAAGTATCATTTCCTTAGACCATGAGATTGTGCAACTCCCGGATACCGTAGGAATGCTTTGGGTGTACCAAACGTCACAACGTAACTGGGTGGCTATAAAGGTGCACTACAGGTATCTCTGAAAGTATCTGTTGGGTTGGCACGAATCGAGACTGGGATTTGTCACTCCGTGTAAACGGAGAGGTATCTCTGGGCCCACTCGGTAGGACATCATCATAATGTGCACAATGTGACCAAGGGGTTGATCACGGGATGATGTGTTACGGAACGAGTAAAGAGACTTGCCGGTAACGAGATTGAACAAGGTATCGATATACCGACGATTGAATCTCGGGCAAGTACAATACCGTTAGACAAAGGGAATTGTATACGGGATCGATTGAGTCCTTGACATCATGGTTCATCTGATGAGATCATCGTGGAACATGTGGGAGCCAACATGGGTATCCAGATCCCGCTATTGGTTATTGACCGGAGAACGTCTCGGTCATGTCTACATGTCTCCCGAACCCGTAGGGTCTACACACTTAAGGTTCAATGATGCTAGGGTTATAAAGGAAGTTTGTATGTGGTTACTGTTGGGTTTCGTAGTAATTTCAAAAATGTCCCTACGCACACGCAAGATCATGTGATGCATAGCAACGAGGGGAGAGTATTGTCTACGTACCCAACGCAGACCGACTGCGGAAGCGATGACACGACGTAGAGGAAGTAGTCGTACGTCTTCTCGATCCAACCGATCAAGCACCGAAACTACGGCACCTCCGAGTTCGAGCACACGTTCAGCTCGATGACGATCCCCGGACTCTGATCCAGCAAAGTGTCGGGGAAGAGTTTTGTCAGCACGACGGCGTGGTGACGATCTTGATGAACTACAGCAGCAGGACTTCGCCTAAACTCCGCTACAGTATTATCGAGGAATATGGTGGCAGGGGGCACCGCACACGGCTAAGGAATAGATCACGTGGATCAATTTGTGTCAACTTGTGTCTTTGGGGTGCCTCTACCTCAGTATATAAAGGATCCAAGGGGGGAGGGGGCGCCGGCCAAGAGAGAGAGGCGCAGGAGGAGTCCTACTCCTACCGGGAGTAGGACTCCCCCCCCCAATCCTATTCCAACTAGGATTCCCAAGGGGGAAAGAGGGAGAGGGGTGGCCGGCCACCTCTCCTAGTCCTAATAGGACTAGGGGAAGGGGGGAGGCGTGCAGACCCCTTGGGCTGCCCCTTTCTCCTTTCCACTAAGGCCCATGATGGCCCATATGGTTCCCGGGGGGTTCCGGTAACCTCCCGGTAACCCGGTAAAATCCCGATTTCACCCGGAACACTTACGATGTCCAAACATAGGCTTCCAATATATCAATCTTTATGTCTCGACCATTTCGAGACTCCTCGTCATCTCCGTGATCACATCCGGGACTTCGAACAACCTTCGGTACATCAAAATGCATAAACTCATAATATAACTGTCATCGTAACCTTAAGCGTGCGGACCCTACGGGTTCGAGAACAATGTAGACATGACCGAGGCACGTTCTCTGGTCAATAACCAATAGCGGGACCTGGATGCCCATATTGGCTCCTACATATTCTACGAAGATCTTTATCGGTCAGACCGCATAACAACATACGTTGTTCCCTTTGTCATCGGTATGTTACTTGCCCGAAATTCGATCGTCAGTATCCAATACCTAGTTCAATCTCGTTACCGGCAAGTCTCTTTACTCGTTCCGTAATACATCATCTCACAACTAACATATTAGTTGTAATGCTTGCAAGGCTTTATGTGATGTGTATTACCGAGAGGGCCCAGAGATACCTCTCCGACAATCGGAGTGACAAATCCTAATCTCGAAATACGCCAACCCAACATCGACCATTGGAGACACCTGTAGTACTCCTTTATAATCACCCAGTTACGTTGTGACGTTTGGTAGTACCCAAAGTGTTCCTCCGGTAAACGGGAGTTGCATAATCTCATAGTCATAGGAACATGTATAAGTCATGAAGAAAGCAATAGCAACATACTAAACGATCGGGTGCTAAGCTAATGGAATGGGTCATGTCAATCAGATCATTCTACTAATGATGTGACCTCGTTTAATCAAATAACAACTCATTGTTCATGGTTAGGAAACATAACCATCTTTTGATTAACGAGCTAGTCAAGTAGAGGCATACTAGTGACACTCTGTTTGTCTATGTATTCACACATGTATTATGTTTCCGGTAAATACAATTCTAGCATGAATAATAAACATTTATCATGATTATAAGGAAATAAATAATAACTTTATTATTGCCTCTAGGGCATATTTCCTTCAGTCTCCCACTTGCACTAGAGTCAATAATCTAGATTACACTGTAATGATTCTAACACCCATGGAGCCTTGGTGTTGATCATGTTTTGCTCGTGGAAGAGGCTTAGTCAATGGGTCTGCAACATTCAGATCCGTATGTATCTTGCAAATCTCTATGTCTCCCACCTGGACTAGATCCCGGATGGAGTTGAAGCGTCTCTTGATGTGTTTGGTCCTTTTGTGAAATCTGGATTCCTTTGCCAAGGCAATTGCACCAGTATTGTCACAAAAGATTTTCATTGGACCCGATGCACTAGGTATGACACCTAGATCGGATATGAACTCCTTCATCCAGACTCCTTCATTTGCTGCTTCCGAAGCAGCTATGTATTCCGCTTCACATGTAGATCCCGCTACGACGCTTTGTTTAGAACTGCACCAACTGACAGCTCCACCATTTAATGTAAACACGTATCCAGTTTGCGATTTAGAATCGTCCGGATCAGTGTCAAAGCTTGCATCAACGTAACCTTTTACGATGAGCTCTTTGTCACCTCCATATATGAGAAACATATCCTTAGTCCTTTTCAGGTATTTCAGGATGTTCTTGACCGCTGTCCAGTGATCCACTCCTGGATTACTTTGGTACCTCCCTGCTAAACTTATAGCAAGGCACACATCAGGTCTGGTACACAACATTGCATACATGATAGATCCTATGGCTGATGCATAGGGAACATCTTTCATATTCTCTCTATCTTCTGCAGTGGTCAGGCATTGAGTCTTACTCAATTTCACACCTTGTAACACAGGCAAGAACCCTTTCTTCGCTTGATCCATTTTGAACTTCTTCAAAATTTTGTCAAGGTATGTGCTTTGTGAAAGTCCAATTAAGTGTTTTGATCTATCTCTATAGATCTTAATGCCTAATATGTAAGCAGCTTCACCGAGGTCTTTCATTGAAAAACTTTTATTCAAGTATCCCTTTATGCTATCCAGAAATTCTATATCATTTCCAATCAGTAATATGTCATCCACATATAATATTAGAAATGCTACAGAGCTCCCACTCACTTTCTTGTAAATACAGGCTTCTCCGAAAGTCTGTATAAAACCAAATGCTTTGATCACACTATCAAAACGTTTATTCCAACTCCGAGAGGCTTGCACCAGTCCATAAATGGATCGCTGGAGCTTGCACACTTTGTTAGCTCCCTTTGGATCGACAAAACCTTCCGGTTGCATCATATACAACTCTTCTTCCAGAAATCCATTCAGGAATGCAGTTTTGACATCCATCTGCCAAATTTCATAATCATAAAATGCGGCAATCGCTAACATGATTCGGACGGACTTAAGCATCGCTACGGGTGAGAAGGTCTCATCGTAGTCAATCCCTTGAACTTGCCGAAAACCTTTTGCGACAAGTCGAGCTTTGTAGACAGTAACATTACCATCAGCGTCAGTCTTCTTCTTAAAGATCCATTTATTCTCAATTGCTTGCCGATCATCGGGCAAGTCAACCAATGTCCATACTTTGTTCTCATACATGGATCCCATCTCAGATTTCATGGCTTCAAGCCACTTTGCGGAATCTGGGCTCACCATCGCTTCTTCATAGTTCGTAGGTTCATCATGATCTAGTAGCATGACCTCCAGAACAGGATTACCGTACCACTCTGGCGCGGATCTTACTCTGGTTGATCTACGAGGTTCAGTAGTATCTTGATCTGAAGTTTCATGATCATTATCATTGGCTTCCTCACTCACTGGTGTAGGTGTCACTGAAACAGTTTTCTGTGATGAACTACTTTCCAGTAAGGGAGCAGGTACAGTTACCTCGTCAAGTTCTACTTTCCTCCCACTCACTTCTT
Organism: Triticum dicoccoides; assembly: GCF_002162155.2. NCBI lineage: Eukaryota > Viridiplantae > Streptophyta > Magnoliopsida > Poales > Poaceae > Triticum > Triticum dicoccoides. Next base: position 171,079,767 of record NC_041381.1, read on the forward strand.
TCGAGAGAAACTCCTTCTCTAGAAATGATCCATTCTTAGCAACGAATGTCTTGCCTTCGGATCTGTGATAGAAGGTGTACCCAACAGTTTCCTTTGGGTATCCTATGAAGACACATTTCTCCGATTTGGGTTCGAGCTTATCAGGTTGAAGTTTTTTCACATAAGCATCGCAGCCCCAAACTTTAAGAAACGACAACTTTGGTTTCTTGCCAAACCACAGTTCATAAGGCGTCGTCTCAACGGATTTTGATGGTGCCCTATTTAACGTGAATGCGGATGTCTCTAAAGCACAACCCCAAAATGATAGCGGTAAATCTGTAAGAGACATCATAGATCGCACCATATCTAGTAAAGTACGATTACGACGTTCGGACACACCATTGCGCTGTGGTGTTCCGGGTGGCGTGAGTTGTGAAACTATTCCACAGTTTTTCAAATGTACACCAAACTCGTAACTCAAATATTCTCCTCCACGATCAGATCGTAGAAACTTTATTTTCTTGTTACGATGATTTTCAACTTCACTCTGAAATTCTTTGAACTTTTCAAATGTTTCAGACTTATGCTTCATTAAGTAGATATATCCATATCTACTCAAATCATCTGTGAAGGTGAGAAAATAATGATATCCGCCTTGAGCCTCAATATTCATTGGACCACATACATCGGTATGTATGATTTCCAACAAATCTGTTGCTCTCTCCATAGTACCGGAGAACGGTGTTTTAGTCATCTTGCCCATGAGGCACGGTTCGCAAGTACCAAGTGATTCATAATCAAGTGGTTCCAAAAGTCCATCAGCATGGAGTTTCTTCATGCGCTTTATACCGATATGACCTAAACGACAGTGCCACAAATAAGTTGCACTTTCATTATCAACTCTGCATCTTTTGGCTTCAACATTATGAATATGTGTATTACTACTATCGAGATTCAATAAGAATAGACCACTCTTCAAGGGTGCATGACCATAAAAGATATTACTCATATAAATAGAACAACCATTATTCTCTGATTTAAATGAATAACCGTCTCGCATTAAACAAGATCCAGATGTAATGTTCATGCTCAACGCTGGCACCAAATAACAATTACTTAGGTCTAATATTAATCCCGAAGGTAGATGTAGAGGTAGCGTGCCGACTGCGATCACATCGACTTTGGAACCGTTTCCCACGCGCATCGTCACCTCGTCCTTAGCCAATCTTCGCTTAATCCGTAGCCCCTGTTTCGAGTTGCAAATATTAGCAACAGAACCAGTATCAAATACCCAGGTGCTACTGCGAGCATTGGTAAGGTACACATCAATAACATGTATATCACATATACCTTTGTTCACCTTGCCATCCTTCTTATCCGCCAAATACTTGGGGCAGTTCCGCTTCCAGTGACCAGTCTGCTTGCAGTAGAAGCACTCAGTTTCAGGCTTAGGTCCAGACTTGGGTTTCTTCTCTTGAGCAGCAACTGGCTTGCTGTTCTTCTTGAAGTTCCCTTTCTTCTTTCCTTTGCCCTTTTTCTTGAAACTAGTGGTTTTGTTAACCATCAACACTTGATGCTCCTTTTTGATTTCTACCTCCGCAGCTTTTAGCATTGCGAAGAGCTCGGGAATAGTCTTGTTCATCCCTTGCATATTATAGTTCATCACGAAGCTCTTGTAGCTTGGTGGCAGTGATTGGAGAATTCTGTCAATGACGCAATCATCCGGAAGATTAACTCCCAATTGAATCAAGTGATTATTATACCCAGACATTTTGAGTATATGCTCACTGACAGAACTGTTCTCCTCCATCTTGCAGCTATAGAACTTATTGGAGACTTCATATCTCTCAATTCGGGCATTTGCTTGAAATATTAACTTCAACTCCTGGAACATCTCATATGCTCCATGACGTTCAAAACGTCGTTGAAGTCCCGATTCTAAGCCGTAAAGCATGGCACACTGAACTATCGAGTACTCATCAGCTTTTGCTCTGCCAGACGTTCATAACATCTGGTGTTGCTCCAGCAGCAGGCCTGGCACTCAGCGGTGCTTCCAGGACGTAATTCTTCTGTGCAGCAATGAGGATAATCCTCAAGTTACGGACCCAGTCCGTGTAATTGCTACCATCATCTTTCAACTTTGCTTTCTCAAGGAACGCATTAAAATTCAACGGAACAACAGCACGAGCCATCTATCTACAAACAACATAAACAAGCAAGATACTCTCAGGGACTAAGTTCATGATAAATTTTAAGTTCAATTAATCATATTACTAAAGAACTCCCACTTAGATAGACATCCCTCTAATCCTCTAAGTGATCACGTGATCCAAATCAACTAAACCATGTCCGATCATCACGTGAGATGGAGTAGTTTCATCGGTGAACATCATTATGTTGATCATATCTACTATATGATTCACGCTCGACCTTTCGGTCTCCGTGTTCCGAGGCCATATCTGCATATGCTAGGCTCGTCAAGTTTAACCTGAGTATTCTGCGTGTGCAAAACTGGCTTGTACCCGTTGTAGATGGACGTAGAGCTTATCACACCCGATCATCACGTGGTGTCTGGGCACGACGAACTTTGGCAACGGTGCATACTCAGGGAGAACACTTCTTGATAATTTAGTGAGAGATCATCTTATAATGCTACCGTCAATCAAAGCAAGATAAGATGCATAAAAGGATAAACATCACATACAATCAATATAAGTGATATGATATGGCCATCATCATCTTGTGCTTGTGATCTCCATCTCCGAAGCACCATCATGATCACCATCGTCACCGGCGCGACACCTTGATCTCCATCGTAGCATCGTTGTCGTCTCGCCAATCTTATGCTTCCACGACTATCACTACCGTTTAGTAATAAAGTAAAGCATTACATCGCGATTGCATTGCATACAATAAAGCGACAACCATATGGCTCCTGCCAGTTGCCGATAACTTGGTTACAAAACATGATCATCTCATACAATAAAATTCAGCATCATGCCTTGACCATATCACATCACAACATGCCCTGCAAAAACAAGTTAGACGTCCTCTACTTTGTTGTTGCATGTTTTACGTGGCTGCTACGGGCTTAAGTAAGAACCAATCTCACCTACGCATCAAAACCACAATGATAGTTTGTCAAATAGACTCCGTTTTAACCTTCGCAAGGACCGGGCGTAGCCATACTTGGTTCAACTAAAGTTGGAGAGACAGTCGCCCGCAAGCCATCTCTGTGCAAAGCACGTCGAGGGAACCGGTCTCGCGTAAGCGTACGCGTAAGGTTGGTCCGGGTCGTCTCGTCCAACAATACCGCCGAACCAAAGTATGACATGCTGGTAGGCAGTATGACTTGTATCGTCCACAACTCACTTGTGTTCTACTCGTGCATATAACATCAACATAAAAAAACCTGGCTCGGATGCCACTGTTGGGTTTCGTAGTAATTTCAAAAATTTCCCTACGCACACGCAAGATCATGTGATGCATAGCAACGAGGGGAGAGTATTGTCTACATACCCAACGCAGACCGACTGCGGAAGCGATGACACGACGTAGAGGAAGTAGTCGTACGTCTTCTCGATCCAACCGATCAAGCACCGAAACTACGGCACCTCCGAGTTCGAGCACACGTTCAGCTCGATGTCGATCCCCGGACTCCGATCCAGCAAAGTGTCGGGGAAGAGTTTCGTCAGCACGACGGCGTGGTGACGATCTTGATGAACTACAGCAGCAGGGCTTCGCCTAAACTCCGCTACAGTATTATCGAGGAATATGGTGGCAGGGGGCACCGCACACGGCTAAGGAATAGATCACGTGGATCAACTTGTGTCAACTTGTGTCTTTGGGGTGCCTCTACCTCAGTATATAAAGGAGCCAAGGGGGGAGGGGGCGCCAGCCAAGAGAGAGAGGCGCAGGAGGAGTCCTACTCCTACCGGGAGTAGGACTCCCCCCCCAATCCTATTCCAACTAGGATTCCCAAGGGGGAAAGAGGGAGAGGGGTGGCCGGCCACCTCTCCTAGTTCTAATAGGACTAGGGGAAGGGGGGAGGCGCGCAGCCCCCTTGGGCTGCCCCTTTCTCCTTTCCACTAAGGCCCATGATGGCCCATATGGCTCCCGGGGGGTTCCGGTAACCTCCCGGTAACCCGGTAAAATCCCGATTTCACCCGGAACACTTCCGATGTCCAAACATAGGCTTCCAATATATCAATCTTTATGTCTCGACCATTTCGAGACTCCTCGTCATGTCCGTGATCACATCCGGGACTCCAAACAACCTTCGGTACATCAAAATGCATAAACTCATAATATAACTGTCATCATAACCTTAAGCGTGCGGACCCTACGGGTTCGAGAACAATGTAGACATGACCGAGACACGTTCTCTGGTCAATAACCAATAGCGGGACCTGGATGCCCATATTGGCTCCTACATATTCTACGAAGATCTTTATCGGTCAGACCGCATAACAACATACGTTGTTCCCTTTGTCATCGGTATGTTACTTGCCCGAAATTCGATCGTCGGTATCCAATACCTAGTTCAATCTCATTACTGGCAAGTCTCTTTACTCGTTCCGTAATACATCATCTCACAACTGACATATTAGTTGTAATGCTTGCAAGGCTTTATGTGATGTGTATTACCGAGAGGGCCCAGAGATACCTCTCCGACAATCGGAGTGACAAATCCTAATCTCGAAATACGCCAACCCAACATCGACCATTGGAGACACCTGTAGTACTCCTTTATAATCCACCAGTTACGTTGTGACGTTTGGTAGTACCCAAAGTGTTCCTCCGGTAAACGGGAGTTGCATAATCTCATAGTCATAGGAACATGTATAAGTCATGAAGAAAGCAATAGCAACATACTAAACGATCAGGTGCTAAGCTAATGGAATGGGTCATGTCAATCAGATCATTCTACTAATGATGTGACCTCGTTAATCAAATAACAACTCATTGTTCATGGTTAGGAAACATAACCATCTTTGATTAACGAGCTAGTCAAGTAGAGGCATACTAGTGACACTTTGTTTGTCTATGTGTTCACACATGTATTATGTTTCCGGTAAATACAATTCTAGCATGAATAATAAACATTTATCATGATTATAAGGAAATAAATAATAACTTTATTATTGCCTCTAGGGCATATTTCCTTCAGTTACCGAATGTTGTTCAGAGTCCCAGATGAGATCCCAGACGTCATGAGGAGTTCCGGAATGGTCCGGAGGTAAAGATTTATATATGGGAAGTCCTATTTTGGCCACCGGAAAATGTTCGGGATTTTTCGATATTGTACCGGGAAGATTCTAGAAGGTTTCGGAGTGGGGCCCACCTGCATGGGGGACCCACATGAACGTGGGTAGTGGGGTCAAGTCCCCACACCCTTGGTCAAGGCGCACCAAGATCCCCCCTTAGAAGGAATAAGATCATATCCCGAAGGGATAAGATCGAGATCCCTAAAAAAGGGGGATAACAATCAGTGGGGAAGGAAATGATGGGATTTCTTTCCTCCCACCTTTGCCAACGCCCCAATGGACTTGGAGGGCAAGAAACCAGCCCCCTCCACCCCTATATATAGTGGGGAGGCGCATGGGAGCTACAGGCTTCCCCTGGCGCAGCCCTCCCCCTCTCCCAAGTACTCCTCTCCCGCGGTGCTTGGCGAAGCCCTGCAGGATTGCCACGCTCCTCCATCACCACCGCACTGTCGTGCTGCTGCTGGATGGAGTCTTCCCCAACCTCTCCCTCTCACCTTGCTGGATCAAGGCATGGGAGACGTCACCGGGCTGTACGTGTGTTGAACGCGAAGGTGCCGTCCGTTCGGCACTAGGATCTCCAGTGATTTGGATCACGATGAGTACGACTCCTTCAACCTCGTTCTCTTGAACGCTTCCGCTTAGCAATCTACAAGGGTATGTAGATGCACTCACCTTCCCCTCGTTGCTAGTCTCTCCATAGATAGATCTTGGTGTTGCGTAGAAAATTTTGAATTTCTGCTACGTTCCTTAACAGTGGTATCATGAGCTAGGTCTATTGCGTAGATTCTTTGCACGAGTAGAACACAAAGTAGTTGTGGGCATTGATTTTGTTCAATATGCTTACCGTTACTAGTCCAATCTTGTTTCGACGGTATTGTGGGATGAAGCGGCCCGTACCGACCTTACACGTACTCTTACGTGAGACAGGTTCCACCGACTGACATGCACTTGGTGCATAAGGTGGCTAGCGGGTGCCAGTCTCTCCCACTTTAGTCGGAACGGATTCGATGAAAAGGGTCCTTATGAAGGGTAAATAGCAATTGGCATACCACGTTGTGGTTTTGCGTAGGTAAGAAACATTCTTTCTAGAAACCCATAGCAGCCACGTAAAACATGCAACAACAATTAGAGGACGTCTAACTTGTTTTTGCAGGGTATGCTATGTGATGTGATATGGCCAAGAAGAATGTGATAAATGATATGTGATGTATGAGATTGATCATGTTCTTGTAATAGGAATCACGACTTGCATGTCGATGAGTATGACAACCGGCAGGAGCCATAGGAGTTGTCTTTATTTATTGTATGACCTGCGTGTCATTGAACAACGTCATGTAATTACTTTACTTTATTGCTAACCGGTAGCCATAGTAGTAGAAGTAATAAGTTGGCAAGACAACTTCATGGAGACACGATGATAGAGATCATGGTGTCATGCCGGTGACGATGATGATCATGGAGCCCCGAAGATGGAGATCAAAAGGAGCAAAATGATATTGGCCATATCATGTCACTATTTGATTGCATGTGATGTTTATCATGTTTACGCATCTTGTTTACTTAGAATGACGGTAGTAAATAAGATGATCCCTTACAACAATTTCAAGAAGTGTTCTCCCCTAACTGTGCACCTTTGCTAAAGTTCGTAGTTTCGAAGCACCACATGATGATCGGGTGTGATAGATCCTTACGTTCACATACAACGGGTGTAAGACAGTTTTACACATGCAAAACACTTAGGGTTAACTTGAAGAGCCTAGCATGTACAGACATGGCCTCGGAACACAGAGACCGAAAGGTCGAGCATGAGTCGTATGGAGGATACGATCAACATGAAGATGTTCACCGATGATGACTAGTCCGTCTCACGCGATGATCGGACACGGCCTAGTTGACTCGGATTATGTAATGACTTACATGACTAGAGGGATGTCTATTTGAGTGGGAGTTCATAAGATGAACTTAATTATCCTGAACATAGTCAAAAGATCTTTGCAAATTATGTCGTAAGCTTGCGCTTTAGTTCCACTGTTTAGATATGTTCCTAGAGAAAATATAGTTGAAAGTTGACAGTAGCGATTATGCGGACAGTAGAAAGCTTATGTCCTTAATGCACCGCTCAGTGTGCTAAACCCCAAACATCGTTTGTGGATGTAGCGAATATCAGACATACACCTTTTGATAACTACGTGATAGTTCAGTTAAACAGTTTAGAGTTGAGGCACCAAAGACGTTTTCGATACGTCGCGGAACATATGAGATGTTTCGAGGGCTGAAATTGAGATTTCAGGCTCGTGCCCACGTCAAGAGGTATGAGACCTCCGACGATTTTCTTAGCCTACAAACTAAGGGAGAAAAGCTCAATCATTGAGCTTGTGCTCAGATTGTCTGAGTGCAACAATCACTTGAATCGAGTGGGAGTTGATCTTCCAGATGAGATAGTGATGTTTCTCCAAAGTCATTGCCACCAAGCTGCTAGAGCTTCGTGATGAGCTATAACATATCAGGGATAGATATGATGATCCTTGAGGTATTCGCGATGTTTGACACCGCGAAAGTAGAAATCAAGAAGGAGCATCAATTGTTGATGGTTGGTGAAACCACTAGTTTCAAGAAGGGCAAGGGCAAGAAGGGATACTTCATGAAATGGCAAATCAGCTGCTGCTCTAGTGAAGATACCCAAGGTTGAACCCAAACCTGAGACTAAGTGCTTCTGTAATAAGGGGAACAACCACTGGAGCAGAATTACCCTAGATACTTGGTAGATGAGAAGGCTGGCAAGGTCGATAGAAGTATATTGGATATACATTATGTTAATGTGTACTTTACTAGTACTCCTAGTAGCACCAGTGTATTAAGATACCGGTTCGGTTGCTAAGTGTTAGTAACTCGAAATAAAAGAGCTACGGAATAAACGGAGACTAGCTAAAGGTGAGATGACGATATGTGTTGGAAGTGTTTCCAAGTTTGATGTGATCAAACATCGCACGCTCCCTCTACCATCAAGATTAGTATTAAACCTGAATAATTGTCATTTGGTGTTTTGCGTTGAGCATAGACATGATTGGATTATGTCTATCGCAATACGCTTATTCATTTAAGGAGAATAATGGTTACTCTATTTATTTGAATAATACCTTCAATGGTCTTGCACCTAAAGGAATGGTTTATTGAATCTCGATCGTAGTGATACACATTTTCATGCCAAAAGATATAAGATAGTAATGATAGTACCACTTACTTGTGGCACTGCCATGTAAGCCATATTGGTGTAAAACGCATGAAGAAGCTCCATGTTGATGGATCTTTGGACTCACTCGTTTTTGAAAAGTTTGAGACATGCGAACCATGTCTATTGGTGTATACGCATGAAGAAACTCCATGCAGATGGATCGTTTGGACTCACTTGATTTTGAATCACTTGAAATATGCAAATCATACCACATGGGCAAGATGACTAAAAAGCCTCGTTTTTCAGTAAAATGGAACAAGATAGCAACTTGTTGGAAGTAAACACATTTTGATGTGTGCAGTCCAATGAGTGCTGAGGCATGCAGTGAATATCGTTATGTTCTTACTTCACAGATGGTTCGAGTAGATGTTGAGTATATTTATTTGATGAAACACAAGTCTGAATTATTGAATGGTTCAAATAATTTCAGAGTGAAGTTGAAGATCATCGTGAGAAGAGCATAAAATGTCTATGATATGATCATAGAGATGAGTATCTGAGTTACGAGCTTTGGCACGCAATTAAGACATTGTGGAAATTGTTTCACAATTAATACCGCCTGGAACACCATAGTTTGATGGTGTGTCCGAACATCATAGTTGCACCCTACTGGATATGGTGCGTACCAGGATGTCTCTTATCGAATGACCACTATCGTTTATGGGTTAGGCATTAGAGACAACCACATTCACTTTAAATAGGGCACCACGTAATTCCGTCGAGATGACACCGTATGAACTATGGTTTAGAGAAACCTAAGCTGTCATTTCTTAAAGGTTTGGGGCTGCGACGCTTATGTGTAAAAGTTTCAGGTTGATAAGTTCGAACCCAAAGCGGATAAAATGCATCTTCGTAGGACACCCAAAACAGTTGGGTATACCTCCTAATTCAGATCCGAAAGCAATAGGGATTGTTTCTTGAATCGGGTCCTTTCTCGAGGAAAAGTTTGTCTCGAAAAGTTCAGTGGAAGGATGGTGGAGACTTGATATGGTCATTGAACCGTCACTACAACTAGTGTGTAGCAGGGCATAGGAAGTTGTTCCTGTGGCACCTACACCAATTGAAGTAGAAGCTTATGATAGTGATCATGAAACTTCGGATCAAGTCACTACCGTACCTCATAGGGTGACAAGGATGCGTACTGCAGAGTGGTACATCAATCCTGTCTTGAAGGTCATGTTGCTAGACAACAATGAACCTACGAGCTATGGAGAAGCAATGGTGGGCCCAAATTCCGACAAATGGTTAGAAGCCATGAAATCCGAGATAGAATCCATGTATCAGAACAAAGCATGGACTTTGGTGGACTTGCCCGATGATCGGCAAGCCATTGAGATAAATGGATCTTTAAGAAGAAGACGGACGTGGACGGTGATGTCACCGTCTATGAAGCTCGACTTGTGGCGAAGAGTTTTTCACAAGTTCAAGGAGTTGACTACGATGAGATTTTCTCATCCGTAGCGATGCTTAAGTCCGTCGGAATCATGTTAGCATTAGTTGCATTTATGAAATCTGGCAGATGGATGTCAAAACGAGTTTCCTTACCAGTCTTCGTAAGGAAAGGTTGTATGTGATACAATCAGAAAGTTTTTGTCGATCCTAAGGATGCTAAAAGGTATGCTGGCTCCAGCGATCCTTCTAAGGACTGGAGTAAGCATCTCGGAGTTGGAATGTGCGCTTTGATGATCAAAGATTTTGGGTTTATACAAAGTTTATGATAAACTTGTATTTCCAAATAAGTGAGTGGGAGCACTATAGAATTTCTGATACGTATTTGTTATTGACATATTGTTGATCAGAAATGATGTAGAATTTCTGGAAAGCATATAGGGTTATTTTGAAAAATGTTTTTCAATGGAAAACCTGGATTAAGCTACTTGAACATTGAGCATCAAGATCTATGAGGATAGATCAAAACGCTAAATGGTACTTTCACAATGAGCACATACCTTGACATGATCTTGAAGGTGTTCAAGATGGATCAGTCAAAGAAGGAGTTCTTGCCTGAGTTGTAAGGTATGAAGTTAAGACTTAAAGCTCGACCACGGCAGAAAAGAGAGAAAGGACGAAGGTCATCCCCTATGCTTTAGACGTAGGCTCTACAGTATGCTATGCTGTGTACCACACCGGAAGTGTGCCTTGCCATGGGCCAGTCAAGGGGTACAAGAATGATCCAGCAATGGATCATTGGACAGCGGTCAAAAATTGTCCTTGGAGTAAATAAGGACATGTTTCTCGATTATGGAGGTGATAAAGAGTTTGGCGTAAAGGGTTACGTCGATGCAAGCTTTAACACCTACTCGAGTGACTCTGAGTAGCAAACCGGATACGTATAGTGGAGTAACCATTTGGAATAGCTCCAAGTGGAGCGTGGAAGCAGCATTTACAATATGACCTAGAGATTTGCGAAGTACATACGGATCTCAATGTTGCAGACCAGTTGACTAAAACCTCTCTTACAAGCAAAACATGATCAAACCCCAGAACTCATTGAGTCTTAATCACATGATGATGTGAACTAGTTTAATGACACTAGTAAACTCTTTGGATGTTGGTCACATGGTGATGTGACCTATGAGTGTTAATCACATGGCGATGTGAAATAGATTATTGACTCTAGTGCAAGTGGGAGACTGTTGGAAATATGCCCTAGAGGCAATAATAAATTAGATATTATTATATTTCCTTGCTCATGATAATCGTTTATTATCCATGCAATAATTGTATTGATGTGAAACTCAGATACATGTGTGGATACATAGACAACACCATGTCCCTAGTAAGCCTCTAGTTGACTAGCTCGTTGATCAACAGATGGTTATAGTTTCCTGACCATGGACATTAGATGTCATTGATAACGGGATCACATCATTAGCAGAATGATGTGATGGACAAGACCCAATCCTAAGCCTAGCACAAGGATCGTAGTTCGTATGCTAAAGCTTTTCTAATGTCAAGTATCATTTCCTTAGACCATGAGATTGTGCAACTCTCGGATACCGTAGGAATGCTTTGGGTGTACCAAACGTCACAACATAACTGGGTGGCTATAAAGGTGCACTACAGGTATCTCCGAAAGTGTCTGTTGGGTTGGCACGAATCGAGACTGGGATTTGTCACTCCTTGTAAATGGAGAGGTATCTCTGGGCCCACTCGGTAGGAAATCATCATAATGTGCACAATGTGACCAAGGGGTTGATCACGGGATGATGTGTCACTGAACGAGTAAAGAGACTTGCCGGTAACGAGATTGAACAAGGTATCGGTATACCGACAATCGAATCTCGGGCAAGTACAATACCGTTAGACAAAGGGAATTGTATACGGGATCGATTGAGTCCTTGACATCATGGTTCGTCTGATGAGATCATCGTGGAACATGTGGGAGCCAACATGGGTATCCAGATCCCGCTGTTGGTTATTGACCGGAGAACGTCTCGGTCATGTCTACATGTCTCCCGAACCCGTAGGGTCTACACACTTAAGGTTCGATGACGCTAGGGTTATAAAGGAAGTTTGTATATGGTTACCGAATGTTGTTCGGAGTCCCGGATGAGATCCCGGATGTCATGAGGAGTTCCAGAATGGTCCGGAGGTAAAGATTTATATATGGGAAGTCCTATTTTGGCCACCGGAAAATGTTCGGGATTTTTCGGTATTGTACCGGGAAGATTCTAGAAGGTTCCGGAGTGGGGCCCACCTGCATGGGGGACCCACATGAACGTGGGTAGTGGGGTAAATGCCCCACATCCCTGGTCAAGGCGCACCAAGATCCCCCCTTAGAAGGAATAACATCATATCCCGAAGGGATAAGATCGAGATCCCTAAAAAAGGGGGATAACAATCGGTGGGGAAGGAAATGATGGGATTTCTTTCCTCCCACCTTTGCCAACGCCCCAATGGACTTGGAGGGCAATAAACCATCCCCTCCACCCCTATATATAGTTGGGAGGCGCATGGGAGCTACAGGCTTCCCCTGGCGCAGCCCTCCCCCTCTCCCAAGTACTCCTCCTCTCCCGCGGTGCTTGGCGAAGCCCTGTAGGATTGCCACGCTCCTCCATCACCACCACGCCGTCGTGCTGTTGCTGGATGGAGTCTTCCCCAACCTGTCCCTCTCACCTTGCTGGATCAAGGCATGGGAGACATCACCGGGTTGTACGTGTGTTGAACGCGGAGGTGCCGTCCGTTTGGCACTAGGATCTCCAGTGATTTGGATCACGACGAGTACGACTCCTTCAACCCCGTTCTCTTGAACGCTTCCGCTTAGCGATCTACAAGGGTATGTAGATGCACTCTCCTTCCCCTTGTTGCTAGTCTCTCCATAGATAGATCTTGGTGTTGCGTAGAAAATTTTGAATTTCTGCTACGTTCCCCAACAAAATCAGCGAGTGCGGATCCCTTGATGACCCTGGTAGTGCTGAACTCCAGCTGGAATGCCTGCAGCTTGATGTTCCACTCAGCGACCCTTCCAGCAGAGTTGGGGCTCCTGAGCACCCTTTCCAATGGGTAAGCTGAGACGACCTTGATGGGGTGGCCCTAGAAGTAGTGCCGCAACTTGTGCGAGGCTACCAAGAGCGCGAGCAGGAGCTTCTGAGGCATGGGATATCGCGCTCTCGCGTCCCGCAACACCGTGCTGACAAAATACACCAGGTGCTCGACGAGGGCTGGCGTGTTGCTGAGGCTCACGTCTTGTGGAAGCTGGGACGTCTCCTGAGGCGGTGGAACTCTTGATGCATGATCGCTTGCGGGAATCTCGGCGGTGTCGTCCTGCCGAGCCTGGTCTTCTGTTGATGCTACTACGGATCTTGCCGCGCCTTCCTGAACTTGCGTCATCCCAGTTGGCGGTGTAGCTTGGCACGACGCGCCCTTGACTTGGTGCTCCTCCCGAACCGCCACCAGTGCCGTGCTGGCGGAGTACGAGGTGGCGGCAAGATAAAGTACTAGAGGCTCGAGAGGTCGTGGCGCTACCATCACCGGAGGGCTCGTCAGGCATCTCTTGAGGTCTTGGAAAGCTTGGTCAGCCTCCAGGGTCCACTCGAATGGGCCCTTCTTCTTCATCAGCTTGAAGAAGGGTAGGGCGCGCCCGACCAGCCAGCTTCTGCATTTCCTTGAGGGTCTGCGGTGGGCTCATGTCCTCAATGGCCTTGATCTTCTCCTGGTTCGCCTCGATCCCTCTGTGGGACACGAGGAATCCCAGCAGCTTGCCGGAAGGGACACCGAACACGCACTTCTCCGGGTTAAGCCGCAAGTCACCTGGCGCAGGCTCGCGAAGGTCTCCTCCAGATCTTGGATCAAGGTCCTTGCCTCCCGAGACTTCACTACGATGTCATCAACGTAGGCCTCCGTGTTTCTCCCCAGCTGCCGCCCTAAGGCGATGTGCATCAGCCGCTGAAAGGTCGCGCCCGTGTTGCACAGTCCGAAGGGCATGCAGGTGTAGCAGTACACCCCACACGGGGTCAGGAAGGCTATCTTCTCTACATCTTCTACCGCCATCTTGATCTGGTGATACCCTGAGAACGCATCCAGCAAGCACAGCAGGTCGCACTCAGCGGTGGAGTTAACGATCTGGTCGATGCGTGGTAGCGGAAACGGATCTTGGGGGCAGGCCTTGTTGAGGTTGGTGAAGTCGACGCACATTCGATCCTTCCCACCATTCTTCGGTACTACGACGGGGTTCGCCAGCCACTCGGGGTACCGAAATTCGCGGATGGCACCTGCCGCCTCCAACTTGCGGGTCTCTTGGACGATGAAGGCCTACTTCTCTATGGACTGCCGTCTCGCCTGCTGCTTCACAGGGCGCACATTGGGGCATACCCCTAAGTGATGCTGAATCACCTCTCTCAGGACCCCTACTAGCTGGTTGGGCTCCCATGTCAATATATCCTTGTTTGCGCGCAAGAACTTCACCAATGCTTCCTCTTGGCTTGGGTCGAGGCCGACACCTATGGTAAAGGTGGCTCCTGAGGTTGCGTCCGCGTCGACCGACACCTGCTTGGTTTCTGCCCTGTCTTCGGTGAACAATTGCTTCTTCTTGGTCGGTGCAGCTTCCTTGGGCTCGGAAGTGCCTGCGTCGTTGGGCTGCGTCGCCGCGACGGTCTTGAGGGCAAGCTTGAGTGCTGCCAAGGCTTCCTTGGCGTCCCCCTTGATGGCGACGACGCCCTTGCTTCCAAGCATCTTCATGAGGTTGTAGGCCGGATTGGTCGCTGCCATGAATCAGGCTAGTGCCGGGTACCCGAGGATGGCGTTGCACGGGAGGCTGATGCGGGCGATGTTGAAGTCGACCAGATTCGTGCGGTAGTTGTCGCGCGTGCCGAAGGTGACGGGGAGGCGGATCTGCCCCAGGGAACGGGTGGAGCTGCCACCAACTCCTGAGAAAGGCTTGCTGAGGCTGCGCCGCTCGATCGGCACGTGAAGAAGGCTGAAGGCCTCCATGGAGATCAAGTTGAGGCCGGCGCCACAGTCGATGAGGGTCTTGGTGACGGCTACGTTGCAGATGGTGGGCGAGCAGAGCATCAAAGCTTGCCCGAGCCGGCGGTGGTGACGGGGTGGTCTTCTGAGCTGAAGGGGAGGTCGGCCTCAGGCGCAGCCCAGCCCGGCGGAGCCCCCAAGTGCTTGGAAGTGACACTAATCTGGCGAAGGAACGGCTTGACATGACGATCTGAAGGCGGTGCTTGAGAGCCTCCTAGCAGGGCCGCGACCGCGTGGTGCGCCGGGGACGCATAGCGCGCAATGAAGAGGTCGCGCAACTCCTCCTAAGATGCCACCATGGATCCGGGGAGGTTGAGCAGCCAGGCGCGCGGTGCGCCGGTGAGGGCCATGGGAAACCAGTTGGCCATGACCTTGTCGTTGCCCCCGGCCTCGAGGACAGCCTCCTCATATGCCAGTAGGAAAGCTATTGGGTCCGCCGCACCGTCATAGCATGGCGGCATCTCCGGCTTGAACTTGGGTGGCCACTGCACCTCCGCAGGGCGGGGGCCAGGGCTCGGAGGCCCCGTCGTCAGCGCCGGCCGTCGGAGCTGGTAGCAGGGCGCCTGCCATGAGGGTGGGGCATGGTGGCAACGAAGCGCAGATCGACGGAAGGGAAACCATGGCGCACCCCTACCTGGCGCGCCAAATGTTGGATCACTGGTTTTGGCAAAATCCTTAAGGTTGGAACTCTGGGGTGCGCGCGAAGTTCTTTCCCTCCTACCGATCCGCGACCTAACTAGCTAAGATCTCAAGAACGAGCTCGGCGAACTCACAATCACAAAGACACGAGATTTATACTGGTCCGGGCCACCATTGTGGTGTAATACCCTACTCCAGTGTGGTGGTGGTGGATTGCCTCTTGGGCTGATGATGAACAGTACAAGGGGAAGAACAACCTCGTGAGGTTGAGGTGCTCTTGTGCTCAGTGTGTGTCTAAGGATCAGGCGAGATGCCCCTGAATCATATGCCTCTACTGTGGTGGCTAGTTCTACTTATATAGGCCCTGGCCCTCTTCCCAAATATTGAGCGAGAAAGGAGCCAACAACGGCCAATTTGAAAGGGGACAACTAGTACAACTTATCCTGACAAAAGCGGTCTTTGCCTGCAAAAGGCTTTGGTGGTGACGCTGCCTTGGGCTCCATGGTGACCTCCATCTTGCCGTCCTGCTGGTCTTGGTCTCGTTGCACTAATATGGAAACCTTTGCTTGATGCCTCGGTACTCCGCGCATGTGTTTGCCCCCTTAGCACCAAAGGGGGAACAAGGACACTGCGCGGGCTGGCGCCCGCCTGGCCTCGATCGTCATGGCTCACGTCACTAGAACCTCACGAGGTTTTCCTTGCCTTGATCTCTCCGCCCCTCGTAAGCCTGCCTGGCGAGTCTGCTCCTGAGGAGGTCTTGTGTCGTCCGCCTCGCGAGGCTTGGCCCCTCGCGAGGGTCTTGAATACCTTGTTGGTGAAGATGGGCCGTACAGGCCTGCTAGCACAGTCACGCTGTGGGCCGTAGGCAGGCAAGTCTGGGGACCCCCGTTCCCAGAACGCCGACAGATACTATGCAAATATTTTATTCTTAATAGGTATCTTCATCTTTTAGATCTTCTTGTTATTATCAACTGGCACCTCAGACTGGATTAATGCTCTATACATAGACTCCACTGAGAATTGTCCATTCCCATGTAGGTTCCATCAAAATACATTAGACCCATGTGAGAATTGCACCATGGACAACCATTGGAGCATGATGTACCATGATTGCAGTCTGGGTCCAACTAAATATCTTCTGAACGTCACATTTGGTGGAAATTATTCCATTACCATAGCGATAGTATCACCCTTGCGGCACACAATGTTGTATAGAGCCAGATATAGTTCCCGGAGTGTGGCATTTCCTAGCCACTTGTCGTCCCAGAATCTAATTTATGAACCGTCTTTAATCAAGAAGGATCCATAGGAGAAGAAATATTTCTTCGTAGCCATTAGACCCGCCCAAAAGTGAGAATCACTAGACTTCCAGTATATTTGGGATACCGCCTTGGAACACACATATTTCCTCCTCAGGAGGGTTTGCCATACACCATCTTTTGTTAGTAATTTCAACAACCATTTGCTGAGGAGGGATCTATTCTTAACCTCAAGGTCTTGAATGCCCAACCCGCCTTGGTCTTTGGGACGGCAAACCACACCCCATTTAGCCAGTCGATATTTCTTTCGCTCGCTATCTCCTTGCCAAAAGAATCTTGATCGGAAATAATCCAATCTATGTAATACTCCTTTCGGGAACTGGAAGAAGGAAACCATATATAGTACCATGTTACTTAGTACTGAGTTTATGAGGACCAATCTTCCACCCTGAGACAACAGTTTACCTTTCCAACTGCTAAGTATTTTTTGTAGCCTCTCCTCGATGTGTTTCCATTTAACATTTGTGACCGATAATGTACCAGTATCCCCAAATATGTGATCGAAAACTAACCCGACCCACATCCAAACAGCTCAGCATACAGGTGGGCCTCGTCTTGAGCCTCGCCAAACAAAACAATTCACTTTTATGAAAGTTGATCTTCTAACCTGAGAGTTGCTCAAATGTTGATAGAATTAATTTCAGTTTTCTCGCTTTCTCGAGGTCATGATCCATGAAGAGAATCGTATCGTCGGCATATTGAAGTATAGAGAGACCACCATCGACTAGATGACTTACTACCCCATCAATTTGGCCATCAACCTTGGCACGCTCAATCATGATCGCTAGCATATCCACCACTATATTGAATAGCATGGGCGATATCGAGTCACCTTGTCGCAAAACCTTCCTCGTTTGGAAATAGTGTCCAACGTCATCATTGACCTGAATGGCAACACTACCTCCAGAAATGAAGCTATGGATCATAGCGCGCCACTCTGCAGAAAATCCTTTCATTCTGAGGGTCTGTTGAACAAATCACCATTTGACTTTGTCATAAGCTTTTTTAAAGTCTATTTTGAGTACCACCCCATTCAACTTTTCCCGATGTAATTCATGGACTATTTCATGAAGGATAACAACTCCATCTAGGATGTTTCTTCCTTGCATAAAAGCAGTCTGTGAAGGATGAACCACGTGTTCAGCAACCGAAGTTAGCCTAATAGTCACAACCTTCATGAATATTTTAGAACTAACATTAAGGAGGCAAATAAGTCTATATTGTTGTAACCTTTCAGCCTCATTAACCTTAGGTAATAAAATAATCTCACCGAAGTTTAAGCGAAACAATTCTAGATGGCCAGCATGTAGGTCGCTAAACAAAATTAGGAAATCCGGCTTTATGACTTCCCAAAAGTTCTGATAAAACTCAGCTGGAAAACCATCTGGACCCTGGGCTTTGTTGTGCTCCATTAGGAAAACGCCTTTCTAACTTCCTCCTCGGTGTATGGGGTTGTTAGAAAGCCATTTTCCTCATCAAATACCTAGGGGATATCATCTGTTCGGGACTTATCGATTGAGAAATTTCCTTCTTCTGGGTCTCCGAACTAATTTTTATAATAATTAGTGATATAAGACTTAACTTGCTCAAGCCCCTCAATTGTGCCCTCATCCTTGAATAATTTTCTTCCGGTGTCTACCATTGGCGACTCCATGAAAATATCTAGTATTCGAATCACCTTTCAGGATAGATCGAGAGTTACTATGTTGGTACCATTTGATTTCCTCCTCACGCAGCATGCTAGCTATCTGTGCATTCAGATGACGCTTGATCTTCATTTCATGCTTAGATAAAGGTCTAACCTCTAGCAAGCTTCTAATTCATCAACGATAGATGAAAGACAAAGCTTCTCCTTTTTGAGGACACCCACCGTATGCCTTGCCCAACCACCAAGGAATTTGTGTAATGCACGCATTTTGTTATTCCATTTGTGAATTGGGGTATGCCCGGCCACCGGTTTCTTCCACACCTCCTTGACCATGTCATGGAAACCATCAGCAAACACCCAAGTTCAAACTTGAACTTGTGTCTATCTTGTGGTCATGGCAAACCACACTACAAAAAAAGACACATCCGTGACATTTTGGGCCGAACGATTTTTTTCCTGTTATGCTTATGACACTTCTATGACGATAATTGTAACAAAACCTGGTATCATCATAGATGTGGTGGGCTCCTACTTCTATGACAGAAAATCGTCCTAGGCGGGCCGGAGACGTAGTTGCATGACATTCTTTGGGCCGTCCATGACGGAAAAAACCATGGTAGAAGCGAGGGCGAGGAAAATATCGGGGAGTTCCCGGTTACGGTGGGTGGTCGAGGTCTGAGCGATGCACGTTTCTCTCGTACACGTACGCACGTGGGTGTGAGGCGTTGGGCTCTAACTAAACCCAAGCGAGGCGTTCGCCTACTGAACCAGAGCGATTGCACTGCAGGCTACGCATTACTGAACCCGAGCGATCGATCGATCCCTTGCTGTTAACTAAACCCGATCGAGCGATTCCTTCATTCGCTACTGCTGCTAACTGAAGCTGATCGAACCTGCTGCCTCCTTCCCTTGATGAACAGTGAGTGTTGTTGGGGGGTTGGATGAACAGTTCCCGGTGGGGGTTGGATGAACAGGACCCCGTGGTGTTGCCGCTGGATGAACAGGACCTCGATCGACCGAGCCGGTTGGGCATGGATGAACAGGACCCCGTGGAGGGCTGGATTAATAGGACCCTGTGGAGGGAAGGTTGAACAGTAGCCGGTGGAGGGCTGGTTAAACAGTAGCCAGTGGAGGGCTGGATGAACAGTAGCTCGTGGAGGGGTGCTTGAATAGGACCCCATGGAGAGGGCTGGTTGAACAGTAGCCGGTGGAGGAGCGCACGGTGGAGGCTGGATGAACAGGAGCCCGTGGATCAACAATCACAGGTGGAGGCTGGAGGAGGTCGACGGTGGATTAATAGTAGCCCGTGGAGGAAGTCAATGGTGGAGATGAACAGTATCCCGTGGAGTCCCGTTTTGCGGTACGCCACACTCCTCCCGATGAACAGGACCCCCATTTCGATGGTAGCGCTCCAACACAAGTCCGTTTCCTCCGTTTTGTGGTACGCCACACCCCTCCCAATCAACAGGACCCCATTTCGACCATAGGAGGTCCAAGAGAAGTCTGTTTTCTCCATTTTGCGGTATGCCAGACCGCTCCCAATGAACATGATCCCGTTTCGACCGTGGCCGGTCGAACACAAGGCCGCTTCCTCCGTTCTGTGGTGCTCCAGGACTTGTTTCCGTCGATTGTTCCGTCCAAGCCGTTTGGCTCCCTCCCGATGAACAGCACGCGTTCCGTTGCCTCTCGATGAACACGACGCATTTCGTTGGCTCCCCATGAACACGACAACGACGCAGTTTCTCCATTCCGACCCAGCCATGTACACAAGACCTAGCCATACATATGCGCGAGTAGGCATTCGAGACCCTGCCCGTATGTACGTACGTGGCCGTATTTTTTGGCGTGTGGCTGTATGTACGTGTACACGGTTTAGACGGGACAACCTGAACTGCTACGTGGGGGGCTCTACTATGACATGTGCGGCTACTTACTTGGCCACGGTTCATCGTTGCAGAGCGAACGATCGACCAGTATATACGTACACGTTCCGACAAGACAGACAAAAGTACGTACGCTTCAACCGGGTGGGTCCCAGCTGTCAGGGAGGATAAGGACGCACTTCCTTGCATGCGAAGATATAGCTGCTGGGTCCCAGCTGTCAGGGGGGATATTTTTTTGCCTGTAATAAGGACGCACTTCCTTGCGTGCGAAGATGTAGCTGGTTGGTCCCAACAGTCAGGGGGAGAAAACATTATTTTTCAGGGTAAAAAGGATGCGGTTGCATGCATGCGTCCATGGGCGTGGTGCATCCCCACTGCCAGCCTCTCACGTACAGTCATCTTCCGATGACTCTCGTTTGTTGACCACGTTGACCACACCGTGCCGAGTGCACCAAGGCCGGTGGACGACGGCAAGGCCCCAGACTGGAACGACCCGGAGATGGGGAAGATGCGGCAGTGGAGTCGTAGATGGAGAGGAGTGGGAAACTTGACTGGTTCGGGTGCGCGGCTATCGGAGTAATGGGCCACGGGTAGGCTAACCTAGGTCCCAGGATCTTTCAAGACATCGGGGCAGGCCGCGCCCCTCAAGCCGAGTCCCAGACGGCGACTCCAAGACAAGCCGAGTCCCAGACGGCGACTCCAAGACAAGCCGACTCCAAGCTGGCGACCTCCAGAGAGGCCGACTATGGGGGTCAGCCCACGACTCCTCACGAAGCCCGATGCAGGGTATGGTCGCGATGTGGCCGCTCCCCTCTGCCTACGAGGGACCGGTGTGGCTACAGTGAGCCGTATCGCCGGAAGATCTCTGGCGAGGCGCGGCACTGTTGCCATGCCTACCCTGACCTCAGCCACAGTGCATGACGCACTGTACCCACGACGCCGGCCTGTACGGCCCGAAGCCCGCGGGGCCGCCTGTCAGTGGGTGGACTGAAGACGGCCTGAGTGCCCCGAAGACGGACCTGTGGGAGTCGGCCTCCCTGAAGTCGGCCGTCTCCCCTCCAGGGCCCCACGAGCCATTAACCAGATAGGATGGGGAATGGCGACAGTGATCGCTCGATAGACGGCGGCACTGTTGCCACGACCCAATGACCAAGCCTGCGTCATCAGGAGCGCCGCACAGTGTCAGGCCTGTCCACGGGACCCACCAGTCGGCGGGCCCCAGAAGCCGGCGGGAAGGACGGCGGTATAAGAGACAGACGGCTGGGACCCGCGCCCAGCCGGATTACCATTGTACCCCCGGGGGGTAGGCCTATATAAACCCCCCGGGGCACCCATTCAAAGGGTTCGGACCTTGATAGAGATAGACCAGATAGCGCAGGGAGGAGAGAACTAACCTTGCTCTCTCCTGCCTCTCGATACAGCTCGAGGAGCACCATTGTAGTCACTTTGCTTTAGTGATCATGCGGAGACCCCGCAGAGCAGCAGTAGGGGTGTTATCTCCCCGGAGAGCCCCGAAGCTGGGTAAGATTCGCCGGCGTGCATGCCTACGCCTCATCCCGTTTCCAGGCACCGGCGACGTTCTACTCGCCCCCACCATGATAAGCCATCCTTTGGCATATGTCGCACCCAACCCCCGACATTTGGCGCCCACCGCGGGGCAAGGTGCACCGTCGTCCGGAGATCTATTCTGGACGGGAACCTTCTTCCTCCCTGGCGAGCGCAGCCAGCCAGGCTCGCCAGATGGAGTCTGCATCGACACGCTGCGCGGCGCTGAGGCCGCCTGCGCAGCAAGCAGCCTCGCCGAACTTATTGGCGAGGTGCGCCTCTCCTACGAGCCTGCATCCGACATAGGCACGGGTGGCCCCGAGAGCCTTCTCGCGGGCCTCCTTGACCAACTCCACGTCGCCGGCGAGCCTGCCGTGGACTTGGAGTCCGTAGGCTCCACCGACCCGATGCTGGTCGACTCCGACGCCATGTCGCTTGACACTTTCCCCACCAATGTGGTGGTCTACTACGAGCCGCTTCCGTACGAGGAGAGCGGCGGAAGCACCGTCACGGAGGTGCTCGTCATCAGTCACGACGAGCGCTCCGGTGAAGAAGCCCAGGACCCGCTTGATGCGGCCCTGCAAGACCTTACCGCGCCCATTCCAGAGGACGCAGACGCCGAGATGCTGGAGACATGCCGCCTTCAGATCATCGAAGGCGCCAAGAAGCTGGCAAGCATGAGGCGCTTGTCAGAGGCATACCTGCGTGAGATGGATCGCGCCGCAGGCGGCTCGCCGGCACCGACTGGGCCGAACCGTCTAGGCGCGGTCCCGCAGCGCGGCGCGGCCATCGCCGACTTGTTTGGGGCAAAACACCCCGTATACGCCACCCCAGCGGTGAACACCCGCGCCGCCCAAGCGGCGACTGATGAGCTGAAGAACTTCGAGGGCGAAGAGCGCCGTTTGATGACGGAGCGAGTCCAGCAACTCCTCGACGCGGTTGCTGCGCAGAATGCGGCCGGCGGCCGTGCAGATGCGCTACAGCAGCCGAACAACGACTTGCCTCCCCGCTGAGATCAAGGCGCGACCTCTCGGACGCCGACTGGCAGAGTCCGCGGAAGGAAAGAAAAGGAGCCGGCGGTCAGTCACAGTCGGACTCACATCATCATCGAGCGCGACCAAGACGGCCGCCCGAGAGCAGTAGAGCGGCGGGACGACTACCTGCCTCCCCTGCCCAAAAGAGAGCGGCGAGTTTCCCCGCCGCCTGTTGAGCATCCGACTCTCGGAGGCCGCCTTGGCCGCTGAGAGGGAGTCGGAGAGAACGACGCCCGCCACCGGATCGACCGACTCCACCGATCCCTAGCGCTGGAAGAAGAAGACGAACTGGGTCCGCCTTGCTTCGGGCCCCGCATCAGAGACGAGCCCTTCTCCAAAGGGTTCACGCTCCCCCGAGACACACCCAAGTACACCGGCTCCGTGAAGCCAGAGGACTGGTTGATTGACTACTCCACAGCCGTCAGCAACAGAACGACAATAAGCGCAAGGCCCCGCCGCCGAGTTCCAACAGTCGACAAGTGGCGACAGTTGAAGATCAACAACCAGAGGGGCAGCCTCCGGCCAAGAGGCAGAAAGGCGGCAAATCCAATTGGTTGCCAGCCTTCTCCTATGGGAAGACTTTGGATGGTCCCTGCAAGTTCCAAAGCGGCGCGAAGCCGTCGAATCATACCACCTGAAAGTGCCACTGGCTCACCAGAATCGCCGAGGGAGACGGCCTCATTCCCCCGCCGCCTGCTGGGCCGCCGCCTCCACCGCTGCCCTAGCAGCCGGCGGCTCGGCCAGTCGGTGCAGTGCAAGATGAGTTCCCAGAAGAGCACGGAGCCTACGTGGTGTTCACCAGTGTGGCAGATGACCGGCGCAGCAGGCGCCAACAGCAGCAAGAAGTAAATGCAGTGGTAACAGATACTCTAGAGTTCATGCACTGGTCCGAGAGGCCTATCACTTGGAGTAGGGAGATCACCCAGAGGTGATGCCGAGTCCGGGCTCTTACGCCCTGGTCCTAGGTGCCACCTTGCCCACTGATAGGCGGGCCGCCCGTTTCTCGCGAGTTCTGATAGACGGAGGTAGCAGCATCAACATCCTGTACAAGGACACCATGGAGAAGCTAGGAATCAAGCGAAGACAGCTGTAGAGCAGCCGGACTGTGTTCCATGGAATTGTACCCGGCCTTTCCTGTTCGCCAATCGGCAAGATCCTGATAGACGTCCTCTTCGGAGACAAAGATCATTTCCGCCAAGAGCCAGTCTGGTTTGAAGTAGTGGACCTGGAAAGCCCGTACCACGCACTGCTTGGCCGACCTGCCTTGGCCAAGTTCATGGCGGTCCCTTACTACGCCTACCTGAATATGAAAATGCCGAGTTCCAAGGGAATTCTGACCGTAGCCGGCGACTACAAGAAGTCGTCCGCCTGCGCGGCCGAGAGCAGCCGACTGGCCGAGTCCCTGGTGATCGCGGCTGAGAAGCGGCTCCTTGACCGAGTCGTGGCGATGGCCGGAAAGCAGCCAGAGATGTCGCCTGACCCCAAGGAGTCAGAAGCAGAAGGATCATTCAAGCCGGCCAAAGAGACCAAGAAGATACCCTTGGACCCGGAGCACCCAGAGAGATACGCTGTCGTAGGTGCAAACCTCGACAGCAAATAGGAAGGCGAGCTCGTCGATTTCCTCCATGAGAATCGAGACATCTTTGCATGGTCCCCCAAGGACATGCCAGGTGTACCGACGGAATTCGCCGAGCACAAGCTACACGTTAGGCCAGATGTGAAACCTGTCAGGCAGCCCTTGCGCCGCCTGTCAGAAGAAAAGAGAAGAGTCGTTGGAGAGGAGATAGCCCGGCTTCTTGCGGCCGGCTTCATCATGGAAGTGTTTTTTCCAGAGTGGCTGGCAAACCCGGTTTTGGTACTGAAGAAGAACAAGCAGTGGCGGATGTGTATCGACTACACAAGCCTCAACAAAGCCTGCCCAAAGGATCCGTTTGCCCTGCCAAGAATCGATCAGGTGATAGACTCCACAGCCGGATGCGAGCTGCTGAGTTTCTTAGATGCATATTCAGGATATCACCAGATCAAGCTGACCCCGGCAGACAGACTGAAGACCGCCTTCATCACACCATTCGGAGCCTTCTGCTACCTGACAATGACGTTCGGCTTGAGGAATGCCGGCGCCACCCTTTCAGCGTTGCATGCAGAAGTGCCTCCTCAAGCAACTCGGCAGGAATGCCCATGTCTATGTGGATGATGTGGTGGTGGAGACGGAGAAGCGTGGGACGCTGCTGGAAGACCTCAAGGAGACCTTTGAGAATCTGCGCCGATTCCAGATCAAGCTCAACCCTGAGAAGTGCGTTTTCGGAGTACCAGCCGGCCAACTCCTTGGCTTCCTGGTCTCTGAACGCGGCATAGAGTGCAACCCCGTGAAGATCAAGGCCATCGAGAGGATGGAGGTACCCAGCCGACTGTTAGATGTGCAGAAGTTCACCGGCTGTTTGGCATCCATCAACCGATTCATCAGTCGGCTGGGCGAGAAAGCTCTGCCCTTGTATCAATTGATGAAGAAGACCACCTTTTTTTAGTGGAACCACAAGGCGGATGAAGCATTTCTCCAACTGAAAAAGATGTTTACTACTCCCCCTGTGTTGGCGGCTTCGACTCCCAAAGAGCCCATGCTCTTGTACATCCCCGCCACCAGCCGAGTAGTCAACACAGTCATCGTAGTCGAGCGCAAGGAGGAAGGCAAGGCGCTCCCTGTCCAGAGACCGGTATATTACCTGAGCGAGGTATTGTCGACCTCCAAGAAGAACTACCCTCACTACCAGAAGATGTGCTACGATGTGCATTTTGCCGCCAAGAAGCTGAAGCCTTACTTTCAAGAACATCCAATCACTGTGGTTTGCACCGCTCCACTGGCCGAGATCATTGGAAGCCGAGACGCCTCCGGCCGAGTAGCCAAATGGGCTATAGATCTAGCTCCTTACACCATCTACTACCAGCCCCGCACCGCCATCAAGTCGCAGGCGCTAGCCGACTTCCTCGTCGACTGGGCCGAGACCCAGTACCTGCCGCCAGCGCCTGACTCCACTCATTGGCGGATGCATTTCGACGGCTCCAAGATGCGCACCGGCCTGGGGGCCCGTGTCGTCCTCACCTCCCCTAAAGGCGACAAGCTCAAGTATGTGCTGCAGATCCACTTCGCCGCCTCCAACAACGTCACCGAATATGAGGCGCTCATTCATGGGCTCCGGCTTGCCAAAGAACTCGGCATTCGCCGGATCCTGTGCTATGGCGACTCCGACTTGGTGGTTCAGCAATCACCCGGCGACTAGGACGCCAAAGACGCAAACATGGCGAGCTACCGCTTCCTGGTACAGCAACTCAGCGATACTTCGAGGGGTGTGAATTCCTTCACATGCCAAGAAATGACAATGATCAAGCAGACGCCTTGGCACGAGTCGGCTCCACTCGCCAAGCAATACCTTCCGGCGTCTCTCTTCAGCGCCTCCTCAAGCCGTCTATCAAGCCTTCACTAGAGTCAGACTCCATCTTTGTGCCGGCCCTTCCAGAAGTAGTCGGATCCGACTCCAGAGCCCCAGTAGACGGCCCCAAGAAAACCACAGTCGAAGCCGGCCCGGGGACTTCAGAGCCCGGCCCGGGGACTGCACCGGCCGGCCCGGGGACTTCAGAGCCCGGCCTGGGGACTGCGCCAGTCGGCCCAGGGACTCCGTCAATCCAGAAAGCGGCCGCGGACTCCAGCCCGCCGCCTCCCAGCCCAGCCACCCTTGTCCAAGTCACTGTGGCAGCAGTTGAAGAAATAGCAACACCCTCATGGGCACAGCCCATCCTCAAGTTTCTAGTGAACAGAGAGCTGCCGACTGATGAGATCATGGCTCGGCAAGTGCAACGCCGAGCGGCAGCATACACCATAGTCAACAGAGAGCTAGTCAGGCGCAGCGTCACTGGTGTCTACCAGCACTGCGTAGAGCCAGAACAAGGCCAAGCTATCCTCAGAGACATTCATCAGGGCGAGTGTGGCCACCATGCGGCTTCAAGGGCACTCGTCGCCAAAGCTTTTCAGCACGGTTTCTTTTGGCCAACTGCCCCGGAAGAGGCTAAAGAGCTAGTCCAAAAATGCAAGGGGTGCCAGAAGTTCCGCTCCAAGCCACTTCAGCCGGCTTCCGCGCTGAAGACAATCCCCATCCCCTGGCCCTTCGCAGTTTGGGGCCTGGACATGGTGGGACCATTCAAGACGGCCCGAGGCGGCCTAACTCATCTGCTTGTCGCGGTGGACAAGTTCACCAAGTGGATAGAAGCAAAGCCCATCAAGAAGTTGAACGGGCCGACTGCAGTGACTTTCATCGCCGACATCATGGTGCGGTATGGCATACCGCACAGCATCATCACCGACAATGGCACAAACTTTGCCAAAGGCGCCTTGGCCCGTTTCTGCGCGACGCAGGGCATCCGACTGGACTTAGCGTCCGTTGCCCATCCGCAGTCAAACGGCCAGGTGGAACGAGCAAATGGCCTCATCCTGTCCGACATCAAGCCTCGACTGGTCGAACCACTCGAGCATTCGGCCGGCTATTGGGTTGAGGAGCTACCAGCTGTCCTCTGGAGTCTGCGCACGACTCCAAACAAGTCAACTGGCTTCACGCCTTTCTTCCTCGTCTACGGTGCCGAAGCCGTCATCCCAATGGATATAGAGTTCCACTCTCCACGAGTCACCATGTACACCAAAGAGGAAGCTGAAGAAGCACGCCAAGACGGCGTTGACCTGCTGGAAGAGGGCGGACTGTTGGCACTCAGTCGGTCCAACATCTACCAGCAGAGTCTGCGCCGATACTACAACCAAAAGGTCAAGCCGAGATCGTTTCAAGAGGGCGACCTTGTGCTCCGGCTGATTCAGAGAACAGCCGGCCAGCACAAGTTGTTGGCACCTTGGGAAGGTCCCTTCATCATCAAAAAGGTGCTGGGCAACGGTTCCTACTACCTAATCGACACCCAGAAGCCTCAAGCGCGCAGGAGGAATGACTCCGGCAAAGAAACAGAGCGCCCGTGGAACGCAAATCTTCTTCAAAGATTTTACAGTTGATGCAGTATGTATCGCACTACCCCCTTTGTATTAAAGTACTAAGACCTTGGGCCCCCCGAGACGAGCTCGGGGACTGCCTTTTTGTTATCTGTATGATAAGAATCACGCTTCCAAATATGCTACTCGTTTTATCATACTGTTTGGCATCGGGTCCGACTAGTCGGCCCTGGGACTTGCCGTCTTGCGCTATGAAATGCTTCCTGCAGTCGGACAAGTAGTGTGTTGCACTCAAGCCGTCTCCCGTCGAAAGCCGCAGCTCGCAGAGCGACTATTGGTAGGCGGAGAACAAGCAAGAACGAGCGCACACACGAGAAAATTGCTAAGGACCTAAAGCATATGCATAGCTCAGCCGGCTCCCAGCCTCTCTTTGCAGAGCCGACTCATGAGTAGTCGGCTCACCGTCTTAGCTTCTATCAAAGACGGCCGACTCTTGGATAGTCGACCTGTCGCTTTCTAGCCGACTTGCTAAAGAAACTCTAAACGGCCAAGTACTTGCCTTCCCAAAGTAGCCAAGCACTTGACCAAGCGACAGTCCGCAGAGCGGCTGTCCAGCTGGCAAGGCAACAACTAAAGGAAGGTGGCAAAGGAAAAAGCCTAAGGAGCAATAAGCAAGGAAAGGCGGAAATCGGATAAATATTTACATAGGCCCTTGGCCGAATCTTCGAATAGAAGTTCAAGATACACCCCGCGGGTGGAACTGTTCGAATCTAACAAGGTGTTCAAAAGATTACTAAAGACAGATAAAATAGAGGCGGAAAAAGCGGCCTAGGAGGCGGCATCCGGGGCCGGAGGATCGGAGGAGACGGCGGTGTCAGGCGCCGGGGCAGTCGGCTAGGCGGTCTCGGTTTGGTCGCCTCCGGCGGCAGTCGCCTTGTATCCACGCGGCTCGTTGCTGGAGGCGCGATCGAGCTGAGGCTGGCCGCCTGCCCCGTCTTCTGGCGCCTCCGCCTCGCCTCCGTCCTCTGCCTCGTCCTCCTCCTCGGTGCTGGAGTCGATCACCTCCGCCGAGTCTTCGCCATACTCCGGGTTCATCCCGAACCAGTCTGGCGGCACTTCCTCGCCGCCTTCAGCCCGCTCGGGCACGAAGACATTGGTGTCCGTGTACTCGGCGATGGCCGCCGCGCGCTCGACAAGGGCGCCCTCCACGGCCTCCAGCTCGGCTTGGGCTTCTGACCGGAACACGGCCAGACGGTCCAGGTCCAGCCCCGGATACCACGCCTTGACGAACTCCAAGGCCCGGCGTGCTCCGGCCTGGGCCGAGGAGCCCTTCCAAGCCTCAAGACGGCCGGCGGCGACTTCCAGCCAGTCGGCGGTCCGACTGGCGGTGCGCAGAGCCGGCATGTCTGGCCACAGGGCGGCAACCGCCTGGGCGCCGGCACACTGAAGCCGGTGCAGCAGCCGGTGAGCCGGACGAAGACGGGCTTCAATGCTCAGGAGCTGCTCGTCGATGGTTCGGGGGGCATTAGCAGCGACCTCCTCACCCTTCGCCCTTCGCGCCTCTTGAGCAGCCTCGATGGCCAGAGGGACTGCCTGTGAATGACCAGGAAAGAAGTCTGCCAAGACAAAAAAGAAGAAAGTCGGAAAATCAGAAGTCGGCCTAACACATAGTCGGAAGCCCGAAGAAACGAAAGAAACTTACCATCAACGATGTCGTCGATCTCGTCGTAGCCGGAAGTCAGCATCGCCTCCCTATCGGTCCAGGCGGAGCGCTCTCTCTCGAACTCGGCCATGAGAGCGGCCTCCCGCGTCTTGGCCTCGTCATGCGCCTTCTGGAGCAGCTCCTTCTGCTCGGCCAGCTGCGCCGCCAGCAGGTCACGCTCTTTGGCGAGCTTGCCGCACCCCTCCTCCTTGGCACGCCGAGCGGTATTGGCCTCGCCCAGCTGCTCCTGAAGAGCGGTGTTGGCACCTGAAGAACGAAAGAAGAGACAAGCAAGTTATCAGTAAAGTAGATCGCCGGGGAGATCCGGCCCGACTGCTCAGCAGTCGGCCCGAATCTCGGGGACTACGGCCCGCGGGTGCGCCAGCGCGCCCTCACGAAGAAGGAAGAAAAGAGCTTACCCCGGCTTTTCGCCAAGTCGGCGGTCCGTTTGTTCAACTCCTCAACATTGCGGTTGAAGGCAGTGGCGCGGAGGTTATGATACTCCTACAAAAAGCCAATGAAGACAAAGTCAGTATTCGGAACTCGCCAGAGGGAGTTCCGAACCGCCTGCTCAGCAGCCGGCCCGGAACTCGGGGACTACACCCAGTGGGTGCGCTGGCCCGCCCCCACAGAGAAAAACAAGAATCAGAAAGAAGAAGAAAACATACTCGGACAGATGTCCGCGCGGCCAGATGCGCCTGGTGCAGACTTGAAGGGCATCTCTTTCAGCGCGCAGCTTCGCCTGGACGTCCAGGAGCACTTGGTTCAGCGGTCCGGTGCCGCCTCCGTGCAACCACCCGGTGGGCGCGGCACTGGAGGCCTCGACGTCCAGGGTCGCCGAGCTGGCGGTGCCGGTTTCCCGAGGTCGCGGCGCCGAGGTCGCCCTCTCAAGACGGCGGCGCACCGGCGTGACGACTTGAAGAAGCAGCCGCGCCTCGGCCTCGTCCACGGTCGGCGGCTCCGACTGGCCCACCGGCTGTTTGCCGTGCGGTCTCCCAGACGGTGGCGGAGGCGGCGGAGGCGGAACAAGGGTGTCCGAGCTAGAAGCCTCGCCGCCGTCCTCCACGAGGGGGTTCTCGGTGCCGACCTCTCCGGTCTGCCCCGCGAACTCTGGAGGCGGCGGCGCCGACGACAATGGGGGGACGAGCATCGCCGATCGGTGACGCGCGGCCTCCTCAGCACGCCGTTTCGCCGCAAGGGCGGCTTCGGCGTCCTCCAGCTTCTTCTGGGCGTTGGCGGCCGCCTTCTCGGCTTGCGCCTTCTCCAGGCAGTCGGCCTCCTCCTCGTCGCGCTTCTCCTGCGCATTCCGCTCCATCGCCTCCCAGAGGTCGGCGGCGGGATCGGCCCGCAGAGTGTTGGCGGACATCTCTGCCGACCCCATGACAGAGGGGACGGCGACTCTCTCGAGGGAGAGGGGGGCCCTGAAGAAGAACGGAGGGAGAATAAAGGAAAATTCGGGCAAGATTCAACGAAAGAAAATAAAGAGCATGAAGACTTACGCTGAGACTAGCGGCGGCCTTTTCACTTCCCTTCGGAAGCGGTTGGCCTTCGCGGCCGCCTCCTCCCGTTTCGTCGCAGCGGCCGCCCCCTTGAACTTCTTCAGTTTGCCACCGGGCGCACTCGGCCCGGTGTGACGCCTCTTCGCGCCGCCTTGGCCAGCCAGGCCGGCCCTTGGTTGGTGGCGCGGGGCGACTTCCCCGTCAGCGTCGTCATCAGGCCAGTCGGCGAAGGTGGCCGATGGCCTGAAGCCGCCGTCTGCCCCTTCTCCGCCGCCTTCGGCGTCGGCTTCCATCGCCGCCGCCCCCAAGTCGGGGTCATCGACGTCGCTGTCCGCGCGATCAGGGACACACTCGCGGGGCTGTCTCGTGGTGCCGGCTGCAGGCTCCATGAGGGGGTTCTAGCCAGAAGAAACCAACAAGAGTTAGAAGCCGGAGTCGGCCGCAAAGAAGACAAAACTACAGGGAGATGCGACTTACCACTGGTGGGGGGTTGTCGCGCGAATACGGCTCCTTGCCGAATTGCCAGTCCTCTATGAACTCACAGTGCGCGATATGGTTCACCAAGTTCGCCACCTCCTTGCGGGGCATCTCCTTGGTGCTCATCCGACTTGGGTCTCAGAGGCCGCTCATCTGACAGATCAGGTGAGGCCGGCCTTGGAACGGGAGGACTCGGCGCGCCACGAAGGCGGCCAGAAGGTCGGATCCAACGAGGCCCTCCGACTGAAGCAAGACTCGGAGTCACGCTACGGCGGCGGCTCCGGAGGGAGTCAGCGACTTGGCTCGATGAGACCAGCTGGGGAGCCTCCCAGTTAGGGGGGTGGCGTTGAAGGGCGGCAGGTTGACCCAGTCGCCGTCGGTGGAGAGATTCTTCACGTAGAAGTATGAG
Source organism: Triticum dicoccoides (assembly GCF_002162155.2). Taxonomy (NCBI): domain Eukaryota; kingdom Viridiplantae; phylum Streptophyta; class Magnoliopsida; order Poales; family Poaceae; genus Triticum; species Triticum dicoccoides. Next base: position 171,111,846 of record NC_041381.1, read on the forward strand.
CGCTACCACATCTTCACTGACTTTATTAGCGAGATGGGAGGAAAGGGGTTGTCGGCTGTCGAGCGCCGCACCGCGACGTAGGTGCCGCACTGAGCCGGAATGCCGGCAACTTGCGTGCCGAGCTTCGAAGAGAAGAATTCTCCCCACAGCTCGAGGGTGGGGAGAACGCCGAGGAAACCTTCGCACAGAGTGGCGAAGGCAGAGAGCAATACCACCGTATTTGGAGTAAGGTGGTGTGGTTGAAGGCTGTGAAACTCCAAGAACGAGCGGAAGAAACCGCTCCCCGGCAGCCCCAGGCCGAGCATGAGGTGCGAGCGGAAGATGACCCGCTCGCCCTTCTCCGGCACCGGTCGGGTCTCTCGCACCGGCGCGGGGCGGGTGCGCACGAGGTCCGCGCTGGGGAGGCCGCGTGTCTGGCGGAGGAACTCGATGTGTTCCTCCTCCACCTCCGAGCCGTCCCATATGCCGGAGCGCACGGCGGGGGCCGCGGCGGAGGAAGAGCTCATCGCCGCGGTGAGGAGTGTTCTCGCTCGACGGCGGGGGCAGGAGGAAGAGAAGGCAAGATGAGGCGGGAGAGTGGGGGAGAAGGGTGCGCGTGCGGTGCCGCCCCGCTCCTCCCCGCCTATTTATAGCCCGCTGGGCTGAGGAGCCGAGGGGGCGGGCGTGGGATTAACTGCGCACGGTGCCCCACGCCGCCCCATGATCTACCCCACGAACTTACTGCACGCAGTAACAACGTGGGGGAAACTAACCGTCCACGGCCGCAACGGATCCGTTCGTATGTCGAGGCATGGTAGTGGCGGGCCCCGCCTGATGGCCCGTCCCATCGCGTGCGTGGGCAGGCAGACTGTCCTCCCCACGTGGCGTCGTGCAATAGGGCTGCCTCGATGCCAGCAGGGAAGCGTATCAGGCACGCCGCCTGGCTTCCCGCCGTGGCTTTTTAGCCGTGGTCCCTTTCAAGAAGATCCGACTTTCAACGAGTCGGCCAAAGAGAAGACGACAGCCGAGTTCCAGAGTCTGCACGGGGAAGGTTGAAACTGTTGAAGCCCCACAAGGCGGTGTCCGCGGGACTTCACCAGCTTCGGGGACTACTGTCGGAGTAATGGGCCACGGGTAGGCTAACTCGGGTCCCAGGATCTTTCAAGACATCGGGGCAGGCCGCGCCCCTCAAGCCGAGTCCCAGACGGCGACTCCAAGACAAGCCGAGTCCCAGACGGCGACTCCAAGACAAGCCGACTCCAAGTTGGCGACCTCCAGAGAGGCCGACTATGGGGGTCGGCCCACGACTCCTCACGAAGCCCGATGCAGGGTACGGTCGCGACGTGGCCGCTCCCCTCTGCCTACGAGGGACCGGCGTGGCTACAGTGAGCCGTATCGCCGGAAGATCTTCGGCGAGGCGCGGCACTGTTGCCATGCCTACCCTGACCTCAGCCACAGTGCACGACACACTGTACCCACGATGCCGGCCTATACGGCCCGAAGCTCGCGGGGCCGCCTGTCAGTGGGTGGACCGAAGACGGCCTGAGTGCCCCGAAGACGGACCTGTGGGAGTCGGCCTCCCTGAAGTCGGCCGCCTCCCCTCCAGGGCCCCACGAGCCATTAACCAGATAGGATGGGGAATGGCGACAGTGATCGCCCGATAGACGGCGGCACTGTTGCCACGACCCAATGACCAAGCCTGCGTCATCAGGAGCACCGCACAGTGTCAGGCCTGTCCGCGGGACCCACCAGTCGGCGGGCCCTAGAAGCCGGCGGGAAGGACGGCGATATAAGAGACAGACGGCTGGGACCCGCGCCCAGCCGGATTACCATTGTACCCCCGTGGGGTAGGCCTATATAAACCCCCCGGGGCACCCATTCAAAGGGTTCGGACCTTGATAGAGATAGACCAGATAGCGCAGGGAGGAGAGAACTAGCCTTGCTCTCTCCTACCTCCCGATACAGCTCGAGGAGCACCATTGTAGTCACTTTGCTTTAGTGATCATGCGGAGACCCCGCAGAGCAGCAGTAGGGATGTTATCTCCCCGGAGAGCCCCGAAGTTGGGTAAGATTCGCCGGCGTGCAGGCCTACACCTCATCCCGTTTCCAGGCACCGGCGATGTTCTACTCGCCCCCACCATGATAAGCCATCCTTTGGCATATGTCGCACCCAACCCCCGACAGCGGCAGCACTGCCGCCCACGGGAGACAGGAGCAAGAACAGAGGTTGAAGAAGGAGCATGGCTGTTGGATTAACATCCAATGGTCCAGCTGCTAGAATCATTTGTTGAATAAGTTGACAAAGCCCTGTGTACACGTCCGCTTAGTAGGCCCACAAGTCAGCCAACAAATCTGATGGGTCCCAGCTGTCAACGGGGGGAATAGTTTTTCGCATAACAAGGAAGCACTTCCTTCCGTGCGAAGATACAGCCGGTGGGTCCCAGCTGTCAGAGGAGGAAACATTTTTTCCAGCTTAACAAGGAGGAACTTTCCTTGCGTGCGACCATGGACCTTGTGGGTCCCAGCCGTCAGGCTCTCCACACATAGTCCTCTTCCGCTGACTCTCATTTGTTGACCACGCCACACCGAGCGCAGCGAGGCGATGGACGACGGCGAGGCCCCGGACGGGAACGACCCGGAGATGGGAATACGCGGCAGTGGAGTCGCCGATTGAGAGGAGTACAAGGGTTATAACTGGTTCTGGTGCGACATGGGGCTAGAGTCAGTGGAGAATAACAGGAGGTGTGGAGGGGTGGAGGGATAGCCTGGCCGGCGGTGGGGTAGCGCTTCACAGCAATGCATGCTAAGCAGAGCCGCTAGCCGCCGGAGGCCGGACCAGGCGGTCCCGGCGATGCTGGAGGAAGAAGATGAGAGATTGAAGGTGCATGCCGGCTGTTGGATATAAATTGAATGGTTGTGGATGTCATAATCATTTATTGACCAAGTTGACAACGCCCTGCGCGGGCTTCGACCTATTGGCCCACATGTCAGCCTGCACAAATTTGTCATATATTTAACCCATGTTTTCTAGAATGTACAGTCCATTTGCTGGGCTGGGTGAACAAATAAATTTGCGTCAATGCGGCCCATTTAATGTTTTTCTAAGAAATTCCAGCCCGTTTGCACTTTCTTGAAATACACGAATTAGCTGGGCTCCTTCAATATATAATGTTAGGTTAGAAGGAGCAATTAATATAAAAAATAAACTGGAGCGACACATTTATATATATATAATTAACAAATTAGCGAGTTATTGCTCAAGATAAAAATGAGCGCGTTACTATTACATGGTCCTTAAAATCGTCACAAGCTTTTGTACGCAATCACCAGGATTTTCCTTGCATGTGAGTCAAAAACAACCAGGGTTTTCCTTGCCAACTTCTGTTAAACATTTAATTTTATAAGTTAATAACACGTGGGATGTTTTTACAATGTATATATAAGTCTCTATAAAATATATGATAATAGTAATAATATAAATATATATAGTGTAGTTAGAAGGGAAAACATAAATTTGACACAATATTATTATTCTTATATATAGATAAATAGAATAGAGATCTGCGTTTTATTAAAAAACATTGGGCTGCCGATCTTTAAGAAAAAGTAAAACCTACTGGGAGGCCCATTGGCCGGTATGGACCTCAAAAAATAAGTTGAAACCACTGTCTCCATACGTCGTGGGCTACGCATGTTAAAAAACAAAACCTAGGCCTAGCTTATACTTGTTCGCCCTTTGAAAAAATAATACCAGCTAGATCCCTGAGCGAACTAGATTAAAGAGGGGGCCGGCAGCGCGACTGAAGAAGCACATCAGACGTGATTTTTTTCTTCAGTGGATGGCTCTCGATGGCATTTTTTTACTTACCTCTGCACCATACAACTTGTATTTTTAGCCTCCCAGTCCGTGGTGGACCAGCAGCCCATTTGTTGGGCGGGCCATACTACAGAAACCAACACTAGATTTTTCATCAAGCCCCAAAAACAACGCAGTACTATGTTTGTTTTGAGGCTGAAAAATTACGGCAGGGGTTGAGCTGGGGAGGGGGGAAGACAGAGCAAAAATATTAAAAAGAGCCGATGTGCCGTTGCTACCCTAACAAAGCAGGTGCAATTCTTCTTGGGAAGAAGGTGTGCCGTTGACACCCACACATCACAAATCCCGCGATAGACATGCTAACAAGTTCACACACAAGTACAACAGAAAAGGTAAACATTCATATCGAACTCAGGTTCACAGGACACGTTCATATTCATAGCCAACATTCACAATCAACAACTCAAAAGATTCATACATACACAAGTTCAGCATGTCTATGCATCCAAATGATTGATAGATCACACGATAATATTCATAGATAATTCACAAAAAGATTTAGATATACACATGTTCAGTATGTTTATGCATCCAAATGATTGAGATCACAACCAATATCATCCATGGACGAACTTTAATTACCTAGGGTACAGACTGGTAAATGGTGTTCAGTCGGAGGTGCTTCTTGCTAAAATTAATGCTTGCACGAGTAAACTTTCGAGTACATTAGAGGCAGCACAGACAATCTGAACTTTGCTTGTAGGTTTATCCTCAAATAGTGGCCTCGTGCCGAGGGAGGTTTGAGCAACTTGGCCACTACTTTCATCCAACTAGTTTACTGGCTCATCTTGGTCCTGTAGCTCGCCAAAATTGTACATTGCAGACAAGAAAGGAGGCGGCTGAGAAAATGAAACCACCCAAATTTTTTGTGCAGTTCAACTGAAATGGGGCATCCCCGGCATGCAGATTGATTAAGTGCCAGATGAATATACGCGTTAACCAACTTGTCTAGAATCTTTAGACTCCATGTCATACAGTTCGCTACCATATGTGCCGATAACCAAAAGGCACAAGTTGGGACGTAAGACTGGACTGCGTTTTTCTAGGCTATGCGCCGAGCAATATTTTTGGCGTTCACTCTCCTAATACTTGGAGTTTGACAACTGGTTGATACTCGAATGAATATAACCATTTCTTCTTGTCAACATAGATGCTTGTCTGAGTGAACTTTGGAGTACATAGCAGCAACATAAGTATCTGTCCATCTGATATTTTTGTGCAGTTCTACTGAAATCGCCCAATGTAATGATTTGCCTGCGAGTTCAGGCTCCAAGTTACTCCTTTATGAAATTGGCAAACAGTAGCACAATACCAAATTACCAATACATATGACAAGCACAATAATCAGGATAAAGACCAGTACCAACCTGTGTGAGGTAGCATATCAATTACTATTTCCTTTGACTAGAAGCCGAGATAAGCGAAGCGACTGACAGCAAAGGAAGGAAGCAAACCGAGATAAGCGACTGACAGGAAAGGAAGGAAGCTGTCGAGGTAATGAAGCACCCAAAGTTTTTGTGTAGTTCCACCAAAATCGAGCATCCCTGTTGGCACATATATTGAGAGAGTGAGATTACTGTAATAGTGGGACTAGTTGATGAAACATATACTAACAAATAGAAGCACCCTCATTATCTTAATGGGTAAAGTTAGAAACATAGTAGTCTTGCTTAAAGAGAGGTATTAGTTTATTTAATCAGTGCCAATTAGCTCAACACTCACAGCATTGCCATGTATCATAGGTTGCAAAACTATAACATGCAAATATAAAGGAGTTTCTCATGACAGTAGCACGATACAAATAGAGATGATAGCAAACTAATATGGATGAAGGACTTAGGCCGGTAACAACCTGAGAAAAAAAGCTTATTCATGTAGTCCCAGAAGAGATGATAAAGCACTCACTGGAATCACTCAATAGTATATATTTTTGTGCACTTCAAATGTATGGTTGAAATCACTCTTGTTTACCAGTGCTGAGATTATATGAAAGATTATCAAAAACTTCCAGCAGAGTTAAAGCACTGGCTGGGATACAATTCATTGTATTGTGTTGTGTAGTTCCACTAAAATGTATGGTTGGCACAACATGATCCCTATTTGCACAAGTAGGAACAAGGTGAAACCTTCATTAGCTTAATGAGAAAGGATCGAAAGACATTAGCATATTACTCTAACAGTAGCATCAAATTCACGATGGACAATACGCAAAACATTGCCTCATTGAACCAATGGCAATAAATTGACATGTAAAACAATAGCACTATTATGTCATGACACTACGAAGATTCCCTCCATGCTCCACCACATGATTCACCTCCACAGAGACACATACACGTACATGATTCAGCATAGGGTGCTACTAAAGATTTGTACTCCGACGGGAAAATTAGGCAGCAATAAATTAGTGGTACTTAAGTACTCCTAATTAATTAAGTGACCTTGTAGGAGAGACATCTGAAGTGGAAGGGCTCCCTGGAGGATCGTCTCCCATGTAAGGTAGACATTGTCGGAGCCCTTGAATGGCCTCGAGTGAGGCCTCGGGCTTTAGCAAGATCACCTTGGCACTGTTGATCGTGTAGAGCTGGGTCACAGATGCATCCAGAATCCAGTTAATTAGTATGATGTGTCGTCAACCCAAGTACTACTCTGCTGCATTTCTCTATCTATCTCTACTCTACTCTACTTTTTTTTCTTATAAAAACAGAGATAGTGATGATGGTATGCCTTCCATCCTGCAATATAGGCCGTTCGATTTATATCTGACGGATAGGAAGGAAACTATGGCAATTTTGCAAAAAGGTACCAACAGCCCTCTCCACATTTGTAAATAAGGCCTTCCCTCGTTCATCCTTTTCTCTCACAGGATAAACTACTAACACAAATGCATCTTGATGTTACGTGCAATGCACGGGCATCTTGCTAGTCTTCCAAGTAAATTAAGACTAGTAGCAACACAGCAATACAATACCACTAGCAAGATGTCAGGATAACATAGGATGGTACCATCGTGTGATATCCATTTCCTCTTTATTCTTCTTCTTATTCCTCTTCGAGCTCTGTTTCTCTTTCTCCTCACCAGTGGTGAAACCAAGTACATGATTGGCCTTCTATTTCAAATTGGTTTTGTCAGTGAGGGAGTACAAGTGTACTAGTAAACAATAGCATTATTTTCTCATGGCAGTCGCAAAATAGAGATGAACACATGCATTAAATATCATTCTTACCTAAAGGAAGGTTATGGTGCCAATATGTCCCTTTGTGCAGTTCCACCGAAATGAACCAACTGTTCCATTCTGACATTCTAGTTAAACAACACAAAAAGGTCACAACAGCAACCAGGTGATATGGATATCCCTATTTGCACAAAAAGCTACAGAGGAAATAGTCAGAGTCTCAAACAATTACAGGCAAAAACATTTGGCTAAACTTGTCATGGCTTATAACAGTGGCATGGCTTGATTTTACCAGGGGCATTAGATTAATAACAGCTAAATATTTGGTACAAGGGCATGGGACAGTGGGTGCACCAGCAGTCTAACACCATGTACCTAAACCGGGGCATAAAGTGGTGATTCAGAGTTTGTTGCCCTGAGAAACAAACATCCAAGAAACATATCTGGGTTGGTCCCATTTTTGTTCACTCTAGCCACCTACTCCTATGTGTGGATAGCAAATCTAGTCCTGGTCATACCACTTTGTACATCGTTTCCCCTATACTTCCCTTTTCGACCAAGAGACCGGTTGGATGACCAGTCTATACTACTTTCACCCCCTTTCCTTCCTGTTTGTACCAAGTCCGATGCACATACTAAATTCCCCCACCCCCACTTTATTTCTTGTTTGAAGCAAGTACAAGATTCGACTCCATGAAGTAGCTTTAGCCCTAACAATAGAAGAAAAAAATAGGTGATGTTCGACCATCCGATCGAGAGGGGCTGAGAGGTAGAAAATGATGCACATGCAGCGATGTAGCAAGCTGGGGAAGTAGAGCTAGGGCGGTTTCGAAGGAAGATATACTTGAAGGTCGTCGGGATGTGGATAGGTGGGCGGCAGGAGGCCGGATCCGCCCACACTAGGGCAACGACGAAGGGATCTGAGGACCTCCCGCGTCGGCGCTCGGCCAGAGATAACAGTGCGGCTGGCAGTGGGTCTCCTCCCTCACTGTCGACGACGGCCTAAACGCTGCCCCTCCTCCCCTTCACCAGCGGAGGGGGATACGTCCGGATCTATACCCAGCGGTGAGGATAGAAAGACAATTTTTTTTGAAGGGACAAAGACAGTGTTACCACCGCTATCTTGTTTAGATCTGGAGAGGATGAAAGTGTGTGAATAGAGCAACCCTAGCAAGCAAGCGCGGAGGCTCCGGCCTATATATATATACGTAGTGGGGTAGTTTTCCTTTTTCACTCCATCAAAACAATCGTTTAAAATTGTGTATGTGCCAGGTCGCCGTTTTTTAGTTGTTGATTGTTTTTTGAGATAGCTACCCGCTTATTCCAAGTGGTGTTACGGTGTGCCAGGCCGCACTTTGTATCGTTCAAGTCTGGTACAAGACCCTCCATTAAATGAACAACCACCGCCTCGTAAAATTTGTGAAAAAGCCCACGGCTAAAACTATCGGAAACTTGGGCTGCCCCAACATGCATTATAATTTATATTTTCTATGTGGGAGTATCCTCAAAACAAAATGTGAGAGTACAATATTTATTGGGACCCTTTGTAATTGGTGCTAAATTTTGGCCACAGATTTAACTGACAAAATGTTAGTGCATGTTAACAAAAATTATATCGTTTGATTTGTATTTGAACATAGTTTTCAATTATGTAATTTTTTGTGACATGCATGAACATTTGGTTAGTTAAATTTATAGTCAAAATTTGGCAAGGTGCATTAAATCAACACATGCAAGTATCAAAAGGAGAGTCACGGCATGCATGCATGCGTTGTAATTAATGCATCGGTAAATGCAAATTATTGAAATATATCGAGTGCAGTGCTTTGATGTGTCGCGTCAACTCGTACAACAACGAGAAGTTTGATTACTACAATGCCCTCTCCCTCGCGGACTGAGCTCTGGTGCCTTAACTGCACCTGCCTCTGGCTGTATGACAGGTGGGCCACCCACCTGTTGGGCCCACCTGTCATACACGCAAAGGCAGGAGCAGTAAGTCAATGAAGCTGCGTCCCTTCCTTGCCCATGAGCGTGGTGGCTGGCAGGACTAGGAGAAGCTTTGTCTACATGCTCTCCCTCCCGTATGCGGTGGACATGCAACAGTTCATTCGGTGTCAGATGGCCAAAAGCATACTGTAGTACCCCTCCACTGCAGTAGTACTCCATCATTGTTCGACTTCCCGAAGAGGCGAAGAGCCAAGCGCAGCCCGGATGCTGGTCTGGCAGTTTCATGTGTAGAGTAGTCTAGGATAGTGTGTACCATGCCTGTAAGCTTAAAATCGTTGGGGTTGGCTCCATGCTATGAGGCCGTCTCAAAGCATTTTTTTGTTGATTAAAATAATCTTCTGGACCTACCTGTCATCCTGGTGATTGTAGTTTGCATGCTCATCTGGTCAAGATAGGAATATATATTTTAATTTGTGGTGGGGTAAATATTAGAGGTTGCAACAAAATTGCTATTTGAGCCCACTATTGTAGTACACTACTTGCTAGTATAGCCCTGTAAATCGGAAAGGAGTATTTGCCTTTCTAGAGATTTCAACAAGTGACTAGACTACACCCCAAATGAGTAGTACATATGGAGCAAAATGAGTGAATCTACACCATAAATAAATATGTAGTTCTCTCGTTTTCCTCTCTGCCTTGGTCGCGATGCACACTATTGAGTACTCCTATATGACTAGCTGCTCTATCTACATGCGGGGCATCAAAGCATCCAGGCCCACGTGCCATCCACCAAATCATAGCAAGGTGCTACAGTCGAGACTCACCGGTCACCCCGGGTGGCCGTCATGACCCGTCATATCACAAAACCCACACCTTTACCAGCAGTGGTAAAGTGGCCTCGACGTTGGACTGGACGAAGCAACCATCACTCCAGGCTACTCACTTCTGCCATTTTTCTTTTGTACTGACGAAGGAAAGGTGGGTGAATCAGTGATGCTACTATATTTGCATTCCAAGAATCTTATTGCGAAGCACCGACCGATTCTCACATCCTATTCTTTTCCCGTTTTCATTGTGATTGTGGTTTCCTCTCGATTGCTTTTTGTTTGTCAGTTCATTGATGGATCCTGGAGCACTAGGCAAAGAGTTGCCGGCGGATAACCCACTGGAGAGAGCGATCTCCAGGAAGCGAGCACCGACCAACGAGTTGACCATGTTGGTGGGCCAACCCATGGTGACGAAGAACTCCAAGAAACAAGCACTGGCCAAAGAGTTGACAACGTTGGCAGACGGATTCCTCAAAGAAAGCTGGAAGAATAGCAAGGGCCCCACCGTGCCTATCCCAGAAACTCTAATGGCCACCTATGTGAGGCTTAAGGCCGAGTTTGAGGAGATAGTCTTTGTTGAGAAGCAGTATTCCCCTCGCAAGGTGATGGCCCCCATTGAGGACGAGGAGATGCCCCCCCGGAGGAATGGGATCCCCCAGTGAGCTGCACAAGGTAAAAAATAATGGCTTACCATAGTTGTGGTTTTTGATTATTTGCAACGTGCTTGCTAATATGTTAGGGTTGTGCAGGTGCCGGTGGACGTCCTTGATGATTCCGATGTCACGGACCGTCCTGTGGACAACGCCCCAGAGATCGTTTTCGATGTCGTGATTTGTCCTTGAGGGAGTCCTCGATTAGGGGGTGTCCGGATGGGCGGACTATAGCCTTTGGCCGGACTCCTGGACTATGAAGATACTAGATTGAAGACTTCGTCCCGTGTCCGGATGGGACTTTCCTTGGCATGGAAGGCAATCTTGGCGATACGGATATGTAGATCTCCTACCATTGTAACCGACTCTGTGTAACCCTAACCCTCTTTGGTGCCTATATAAACCGGAGGGTTTTAGTCCGTAGGACAGAAGAACAATCATACCATAGGCTAGCTTCTAGGGTTTAGCCTCTCTGATCTCGTGGTAGATCTACTCTTGTACTACCCATATCATCAATATTAATCAAGCAGGAGTAGGGTTTTACCTCCATCGAGAGGGCCCGAACCTGGGTAAAAACGTCGTGTCCCTTGTCTCCTGTTACCATCCGCCTAGACGCACAGTTCGGGACCCCCCACCCGAGATCCGCCAGTTTTGACACCGACATTGGTGCTTTCATTGAGAGTTCCTCTGTGTCGTCATCTTTAGGCCCGATGGCTCCTCCGCTCACCAACAACGATGCGGTCCAGGGTGAGACTTTTCTCCCCGGACAGATCTTCGTATTCGGCGGCTTTGCACCGCGGGCCAATTCGCTTGGCCATCTGGAGCAGGTTGAAAGCTATGCCTCTGGCCATAAGGCCAGATTTGGAAGTTTTAACTATACGGCTGACGTCCGCGGAGACTTGATCTTCGACGGGTTCGAGCCACAGCCAAGTGCGCCGCACTGTCACAGTGCCCTGGGGGCCGCACAAGTGTCCGCTCCGACCCTTAGCTCGGAGCCGACTACGCCAATCGAGGATGGGTGGCTGGACCCCGCCTCAGGGGCTGCTATCTCTACGGCGATTGAGCCGAACACCAACCATGTCCTTTGCGAAACTCATGACTCCAAGGTGCCGGACTCCTCTCCGGACTCTGAACCTTCCGCGCCCCTGCCAATCGAATCCGATTGGGCGCCGATCATGGAGTTCACTGCTGTGGACATCTTTCAGCACTCGCCCTTTGGCGACATCCTGAATTCGCTAAAGTTTATCTCTTTATTAGGAGAGTCCTGGCCGGATTATGGTTAGGAAGGTTGGGATGCGGACGACGAAGAAATTCAAAGCCCACCCACCACCCACTTCGTAGCCACTGTCAATGATTTAACCGACATGCTCGACTTCGACTCCGAAGACATCGACGGTATGGATGACGATGCAGGAGACGACCAAGAACCAGTGCCTACAGGGCACTGGAAGGCCACCTCGACATACGAAATTTACATGATGGACATCCCAAAAGATGGGAATGGCGATGGAACAACGGAGGATGACCCCTCCAAGAAACAGCCTAAGCGCCAGCTTTAGCGGCGCCGCTCTAAATCCCGCCACAGCAAAAACGATGATTCTGGCACGGGAGACAATAACACCCCGGACAGTGCCGAAGACAACCCCCTCCAGCAGGATTCAGTGCAGGAGGATGGAGAAGCCAGCCCTCATGAGAGAGTGGCAGGCCGAGAGGTAGAGGACGATAATTACATGCCTCCCTCCGAATACGAGGCAAGCCTCGACGACGACGAATTTGTCGTGCCTGAGGATCCCGTCGAACAAGAGCGTTTCAAAAGCAGGCTTATGGCCACGACAAGCAGCCTCAAAAAAAAGCAGCACCAGCTTAGAGCTGACCAAGATTTGCTAGCCTACAGATGGACTGAAGTCCTGGCGGCCGAAGAGTACGAACTCGAACGCCCCTCCAAGAGCTACCCAAAACGCAGGCGGCTACCCCAATTAGAGGAGGAAGCACCTAAACCTACATCACCAGCGCATAATACGGCCGACCGACCACCTCGTGGCCGCGGCAGAGAGGCCTCTCGGACCTCCACTCAAGCCGCACCCTGGTGCCGCTCAAAAAATACCAAGGCGCGAGAAAATGCGCCAGACCTGCGGGATATATTGGAGGACAAGGCAATACAAGCAAGATCAATCTACGGATCGCGTGGGCGCCCCACAATGCGTGATGATAATCGTCACGCCGGATATGGCAATTCCGGTCGGGCTGAACACAGTAGAAAAAGCTCATTTGAGCTGCGTCATGATATAGCCCAATACAGAGGCGCCGCACACCCACTATGCTTCACAGACGAGGTGATGGATCATCAAATCCCTGAGGGTTTCAAACCCGTAAACATTGAATCATACGATGGCACAACAGATCCTGCGGTCTGGATCGAGGACTATCTCCTTCATATCCACATGGCCCGTGGTGATGATCTACACGCCATCAAATACCTCCCACTCAAGCTTAAAGAACCAGCTCGGCATTGTCTTAACAGCTTGCCAGCGGAGTTAATTGGTTGTTGGGAAGACCTGGAAGCCGCATTCCTCACTACTAGGAAAAGGGCTATAGATGGGATGGACACTAATGGCGCACTGTACATGTGGTGCGCCATTACTAAATACTAATGGCGCACCATGTGTTGGTGCGCCATTAGTGTGCAAATACTAATGGCGCACCACATCCCACGGTGCGCCATTAGTAAAAAAAATTATTTTTATTTTTTCAAAACTACTAATGGCGCACCGTGGGAGTGGTGCACCATTACTAGTTGACATAGTAATGGCGCACCACACCCACCGTGCGCCATTAGTAGTTAAAAAAATAAAATAAAAAATTTTTGTTAATAATGGCGCACCTGTGGACAGTGCGCCATTAGTATTTTTTTAACTAGTAATGGCACACTGTCCACTGGTGCGCCATTACTAAGTTTTTTCAAAAAAAAATCATTTTTTTCTTTTTTTCTTTTCAAAACTAGTAATGGCGCACCGTGGGTGTGGTGCGCCATTACTAGTTGGCGCACCGTGGGTGTGGTGCGCCATTAACTAACTTGGCCCAAAAGTTCCCGAATGCAACCCCTGGACCGCCTTTTCAGTTTAAAAAAATAAAAGAAAATGATAAAAATGTCAAAAAAATAAAAGAAAATAAGTTTCCCATGTGATATGTGGTCTACTTGTTGGGAAAATTTACAAATATGAATTTGGACTTTATTTGCAAAATCTCTCTGGAAATTTGTAAAATGGCCATAACTTTTGCATACGAACTCGGATTAAAAAGTTTTTTATATGAAAAATCATCTACTCGAAAAGTTACATCCGAATTTAACTGGGGGAACCCCGTTAAACATTTTCAAAATCCCCAAAAACCTAACAAAAAAAGTTACGGGGCTTTCAAGATCTAGAGGCAAAAAAATCAAAAAAAAATCAAACTTACTAGTGGCGCACCATGGATGTGGTGCGCCACTAATAATAGAAAAAAATGGTTTTGAATTTTTTTTGAATTGTTTTTCAAAAAATGATACGTAATATGACCGGGAAGTTTGAAATATTTTTCAAAATTTCATCATAGTCATGAACCTGAACAAAGTCCTAGACATCAACAAGGTATAATAGGATTGATATGCTAGATATATCAATAAGTGCCTGTGAAGTGAGTTGTTGCTGGGGTTGGATAGAACTCTGATGTTAAGCATGCTTGGGCTGGAGTAGTGTGAGGATGGGTGACCTTTCGGGAAGTTTGACCACGGAGTGCGATTTGACCTGAGATTAAGCATATTGACCCGAGATTAAGCCATAGTGACCTGAGATTAAGGAAAAAACGAAAAAAATTGAAAAAAAAATTTGAAAAAATTTTGAATTTTTTTTTTAAAAAAAATCTGAAAAAAAATTGTAAAAAAATTCTGAAAAAAAATGTTACTAATGGCGCACTTCTATGTGGTGCGCCATTAGTATACCAGATACTAATGGCGCACCGTGGGCTATACTAATGGCGCACTGCGTGGTGCGCCATTAGTATGCCAGATACTAATGGCGCACCAGTGGTGCGCCATTAGTAAAAAATACTAGTGGTGTGATACTAATGGTGCACCAGTGGTGCGCCATTAGTAAAAAATACTAGTGGCGTGATACTAATGGCGCACCGGTAGTGCGCCATTAGTAGGCAAAACCAGTGCGCCATTAGTAGGCCTTTTCCTAGTAGTGCCTCGACAACTTCCAGGGCACCTATGTGCGACCACCAGACGCCGATGACCTAAGCCAAATAATTCAGCAGCCAGAGGAATCGGCCCGACAATTCTGGACACGGTTCCTAACCAAGAAAAATCAAATTGTCGACTGTCCGGATGCAGAGGCCCTTGCAGCCTTCAAACATAACATCCGCGGCGAGTGGCTTGCCCGGCACCTAGGACTAGAAAATCCGAAATCCATGGCAGCCCTCACAACACTCATGACCCGCTTTTGCACGGGAGAGGACAGCTGGCTAGCTCGTAGTAACAATATGACCAAGAGCCCTGGTGATTCGGATACCAAGGAAAGCAACGGCAGGTCGCATCGCAACAAGCACAAGCGCCGCATTAATGGCGATAATGCTGAAGATACGGCAGTCAATGCCGGATTCAGAGGCTCTAAACCCGGTCAGCGGAAAAAGCCATTCGAAAAAAATACTCCGGGCCCATCCAATTTGGACCGAATACTCGATCGCTCGTGCCAGATACACAGCACCCCCGAAAAGCCAGCCAATCACACCAACAGGGATTGTTGGGTGTTCAAGCAGGCAGGCAAGTTAAATGCTGACAACAATGACAAGGGGCTGCATAGCGACGACGAGGAGGAGCCCCGGCCGCCGAACAATAGAGGACATAAGGGCTTCCCCCCACAAGTGCGGACGGCGAACATGATATACGCAACCCATATACCCAAAAGGGAGCGGAAGCGTGCACTAAGGGACGTATATGCGATGGAGCCAGTCGCCCCAAAGTTCAATCTGTGGTCCTCCTGCCCGACCACTTTTGATCGAAGGGACCACCCCACTAGCATCCGCCATGGCGGATTTGCCGCATTGGTTCTAGACCCAATTGTTGACGGATTTCACCTCACTAGAGTTCTGATGGACGGCGACAGCAGCCTGAACCTGCTTTATCAGGATACAGTGTGCAAGATGGGCATAGACCCCTCAAGGATTAAACCCACAAATACGACCTTCAAAGGCATCATACCAGGTGTAGAGGCCAACTGTACAGGCTCAGTTACACTTGAAGTGGTCTTCGGATCACCGGATAACTTCCGAAGCGAGGAATTAATCTTCGACATAGTCCCGTTCCGCAGCGGCTATCACGCACTGCTCGGACGAACTGCATTTGCAAAGTTCAATGTGGTGCCACACTACGCATACCTCAAGCTCAAGATGCCAGGCCCTCGAGGAGTCATTACGGTCAACGGAAAAACCAAACACTCTCTCCGAACGGAGGAGCATACGGTGGCCCTAGCGGCAGAAGTACAAAGCAGCCTCTTAAGGCAATTCTCGAGTCCGGCTATTAAACGTCCGGACACCGTCAAGCACGCCCGGAGTAACCTACAACAAGACCGCCTAGCATGTTCCGAGCACGCGTAGCAATGCGGCCCCAACCCTAGCCCTCGCGAAATTGTG
Organism: Triticum dicoccoides; assembly: GCF_002162155.2. NCBI lineage: Eukaryota > Viridiplantae > Streptophyta > Magnoliopsida > Poales > Poaceae > Triticum > Triticum dicoccoides. Next base: position 171,127,969 of record NC_041381.1, read on the forward strand.
AAACCAGTACCACGCGTACATAATTATGCTCTGGAAATACCATGGGCACAAGGGGAGGGGCACGACCACGGCAGGCCCAGAATGCGGCTCAACCGCACCAGGGGCCCCCAATTGTGTCATTCTTCTTTTTTCTCTTACTTTCAGGACTCCTTTCTCAAGAAGCCCTGTCCAGCTGTAGAATCGCCAAACACACGATGCAACAGCCAGGGAAGCAGAAAGCTACGTCGAGTGTCCAGGTGGTCTCTATAACGAGCATTATACTTGTTTTACATATCATCCCGCAGCTCGCTCCTGGAGGGAGACATGTCAAATAGTCCCGTCCCTTGCTTATCGCACTATTTGTATCGTTCTGCTTTTACCGCAGTTTTTTTAATAAACAATGCATAGCTTTTGCCTATTATTGCATTCCTTTTTTATCTATACATGTTCACTTATGACATGTTGCATCCGTACGCTTTGGTACGGCCAAATACACCAGGGGCTTAAGTACCCCAAAATATGGTGTGATAAGTCCGAACACTTTCCCAAGTGCGGCACCCCAAACTTATAGCATTATATGCATCGGCTCCAAATCATGTCTTGGGTCAATAGTTGGGTTTGCCTGGCTCCCATGTTTTGGTACCTTATGTTCCGTTATATCGGCTAAGGTAGCGCTGGGAGAACCACTGCGATTGTGCCCCGGTTGAGCTGGGTTAAGCACCTCAGTGGAGAAAGCTAAAACTGACTGTCATGATAGGGCGAGAGCTAGTCGCTGTTCAAGAGGTTTTCGAGTCCTTAAAGACTTATGCCACTTAGAGCGAGGAGTCGGCTTTGTCCGGCCCAGGCGTGGATAGCGCCCCAAACTCGGTCTTCCGAATACTAGGGGCTTCGCCGAAATTTAAAATTATAGAATTCTATAGCTAAGTGAGAGTGTTCAAGCATTATAGTCCGGTTGCCTTGTTCATTGCGTTGAGCGCCTCCCTCAAAGGACCCAAGAATGGGAAAAAGAGCGCTCAAGTTTATCCCGAACACCCCAGCACTCGTGGCATGGGGGCAGAAGCCGACGACTCGCCATCTCTCCAATTTAATAAAAGGCCGCACAGAAGGTAATATTTTAAATTCACAAGCGTTGCTTTATGAACAAGTTTTCAAGCATACAGGATAACAAATGCGAGTTTACTCAAAAATTACATCTTTGGAGCATTCACCCGCTATAAGGCGGGCACCCTTCAGGACGCCCTCGTAATACATCTCGGGCATGCAATACTCCCTGCCCGGCGGTGGAGCGTCCGTCACAAGCTTCTCAGCGTCCATCTTGCCCCAGTGCACTTTAGCACGGGCAAGGGCCCTACGGGCACCTTCGATACAGACGGAGCGCTTGATGACTTCAATCCATGGATAGGCGTCCACCAGCCACCTCACCAGCCCGAAGTAGCTCCCAGGCATGGCTTCCTTAGGCCACAGCCGAACTATGAGGCCCTTCATGGCCTGTTCGGCCACCTTATGGAGCTCGACCAGCTGCTTCAGCTGGTCGCTCAAGGGCACCGGGTGTCCGGCCTCAGCATACTGAGACCAGAACACCTTCTCCATCGAGCTCCCCTCCTCGGCCCGGTAGAATGCGGCAGCGTCGGACACACTGCGGGGCAGATCTGTGAATGCTCCTGGAGAGCTCCGGATTCGGGTAAGTAACAAGTAATTCACTTTCACGTGCTTGCTTTGCATGAAGAATGCCTTACCCGCCGCTATCTTCTTCATCGCCTCAATTTCCTGGAGGGCTTTTTGGCTTTGGCCTTAGCGGCTTTGGCGCTCTCAAGAGCCGAGGCAAGCTCATACTCTTGAGTCTTTGAGTCACGCTCCAAACTCTCGTGTTTTTCCACAAGAGCGTGGAGCTCTTGCCGCACCTCCGCTAGCCGCGCCTCCTACTTCTCTCGCTCGGTGCGCTCCGCGGCCGCATTGCTTTCGGCCTTGGACACCGCTTCCTTCAGGGTCGCCACCTTGTTCGTGGCCCCTGCAATTCTCACGTTATTCCTGTTATTTTTTGCAACCACACCTTTTACATACTTCCATAAGGTATTACTTACCTTCCTTGTCCTCGAGCTGCTTTTTGGCAAGGCCGAGCTCGTTCTCGGACCGCTCGAGGCTCTGCTTCAATGCATTAACCTCCACAGTCAGTGCGGCAGAGGTCAGCAGTGCAGCTTGCATTCCCATATTGACATACTTATGTTAGACTCCTGCGTACATCTTTTTAGATCCTCAGTTCGGCTTTTCTTTCCGAACACCAAACTGAGCATCAGGGGCTACTGTCTATGGGGTAATATTTTTACATATCTTAATACATACCTCAAAGCCTGTTAGAAGGCTGGCACAGGCTTCAGTCAGCCCGCTCTTGGCGGACTGAACTTTCTGGATCACCACACTCATAACAGTGCGGTGCTCCTCGTCTATGGAGGCGCTGTTAAGTGCCCCCCGCAAATTATCCGGTGCCTCTGGTTGGACGGAGGTCACCGGTGTCGCAGTCTCGCCCTTCTTACGAAGGGGTCGCTTGCCGGACTCCGAAATCACTGAAGGTTCCGGTGCGGAGTCCGGTCCGCCCTTCGGGGTTTTATCCCCCTTATGCCTGGAGTCCGGGAGGTTGCCTTGCGGCGCCTCATGGGCCTCCTCCTCCTGGCTGGGCCCCTTTTGGGACCCCACCTCAGCATCATCCATAGCGCGAGGAGAGGAGGCAGCTGGAAGTGAAGTGCTATTCACGTCCGACGAAGCCAGGGAGCCGCTCGTTGAAGTGTCGAGCCCGTCCTTGGGCGGGCTGCAGGGTTATATTCGGCGTTAGGAGATTCTATATGACAAACGAAACGCCATGAGTTATTCTGGTATCCGGACACTTACGATGTCGCCAGGGGCTTAGTTCTCGGTGGCCACTCCTCTTCGCCATCGTCGGCGTTGGTGGAGTAGTCCGGAGGGAGGGTCCTTCCCTTCTTGGACCCTTCGGCCTCCCCCGTTGGGGCGGCCTTCCTTTTCTTCTCTCCCCCTGCTGGGGGAGAGGCCTCTTTTTCCTCCTCCTCATCTTCGCGGGAGGAGTCCGCCTTGGAGTCATCGGACGATGAGTCCGACAACACCTGGCGCCGGCAACTCCTTCGAGTTCCCGTGGCCTTCTTCTTCGGCACCACATGAGGTGCCGGAACCAGCAGCCCCGTCAATCGGGCGTCCGCTGGGTCTTCTGGCAAGGGAGCCGGACAGTTAACCTGCCCGGACATCTTTTGCCAGGCCTGTCAAAGGTAAGGGAGTTTAGATCCCGCATAGAGTCAAACTATGGAAAACAAGAGTCCCGTAAAGGGTAAAGTAGCTTACCTCGTCGGCTTGACGCTGCGAGCTATATCTGCAATCTTCGGTAGCGAATGCGGGAGCCTTGGCGCCCTTGAACAGCACCTTCCAGGCATCTTCATACGTAGTGTCGAAGAGCCTGCTCAAGGTTTGGTGCTGTGCCGGATCAAACTCCCATAAGCTGAAGGCCCGTTGTTGGCACGGGAGGATTCGGCGGATGAGCATGACCTGGACTACGTTGACAAGCTTGAGCTTCTTGTTCACCAGGCTTTGGACGCAGGATTGAAGTCCGGTCAACTCTTCCGAATTACCCCACGTCAAGCCCGTCTCCTTCCAGGAGGTGAGCCGTGTAGGGAAGCCAGATCGGAATTCGGGGGCCGCCACCCATTTAGGGTCAGGCGGCTCGGTGATGTAGAACCACCCCGATTGCCACCCTTTTATGGTCTGCACAAAAGAGCCCTCAAGCCATAGGACGTTGGGCATCCTGCCCACCATGGCACCTCCGCACTCCGCCTGGCAGCCACCCACTACCTTCGGCTTGACATTGAAGGTCTTCAGCCATAAGCCGAAGTGGGGCTGGATGCAGAGGAAGGCCTCGCACACGACAATGAATGCCGAGATGTTGAGGATGAAATTCGGGGCCAGATCGTGGAAATCCAGGCCGTAGTAGAACATGAGCCCCCGGACAAATGGGTGAAGTGGAAAACCTAGTCCGTGGAGGAAGTGGGTGAGGAACACCACCCTCTCATGGGGCCCGGGGGTGGGGATAAGCTTCCCCTTGTCGGGGAGCCGATGCGCGATGTCGCTGGACAAGTATCCGACCTTCCACAGCTTTTTGATGTGCCCCTCCGTGACAGAGGAGACCATCCACTTTCCTCCCCCTCCGTACATGGCTGGGGAAGGTTGAGGAGAGATGTGCGGACTTGGGTGCTGGAGCTCGAGTGCGCGGAAATGGATGAGCAAAGGAGGAAGAAGGCATGTGTGAAAAAGTGGATCCTTATCCCCTTATATGGACGGACAAAACTATGCGTCCCCACCAGCCTGGTAAAACTCGCTTATCTCCCAAGCTCCATGATCAATGGCACGGTTGGGTTACCCACACTCGTATTGATGAGAATCCTGGAATAAGGGGAAACGATCTCTGCTTTGACAATACGTGCCAAGGAAACCGCCTCGCTAAACGCGCTGAGGTGGGACAGTAAAACTGATTCAAATAAAGGCCTGGCCGTGGTGTGATGTCACGCCGCGGAATACGTCAGCAGATTGAATTTGTGTAAATATTATTCTCTCTACGGTGGTATGTGGAACTTATTTTGCAGAGCCGGACACTATCCTTGTGTTCAAAATCTTCTATGAAGTATTCGGAGGAGGAACCCGCCTTGCAATGCCGAAGACAGTATGCGCGCCGGACTTGTCGTCATTGAAGCCTGGTTCAGCGGCTACTAAGGGAGTCCTGGAGTAGGGGGTGTCCGGATGGCCGGACTATAGCCTTTGGCCGGACTCCTGGACTATGAAGATACAAGATTGAAGACTTCGTCCCGTGTCCGGATGGGACTTTCCTTGGCGTGGAAGGCAAGCTTGGCGATACAGATATGTAGATCTCCTACCATTGTAACCGACTCTGTGTAACCCTAACCCTCTTCGATGCCTATATAAACTGGAGGGTTTTAGTCCGTAGGACAGAAGAACAATCATACCATAGGCTAGCTTCTAGGGTTTAGCCTCTCTGATCTCGTGGTAGATCTACTCTTGTACTACCCATATCATCAATATTAATCAAGCAGGAGTAGGGTTTTACCTCCATCGAGAGGGCCCGAACCTGGGTAAAAACATCGTGTCCCTTGTCTCCTGTTACCATCCGCCTAGACGCACAGTTCGGGACCCCCTACCCGAGATGCGCCAGTTTTGACACCGACAGTCCTGTTAACATCACCCCTAGAACGATTCCGATGCCGCTGTCCATCCTGTGGACATCGCCCCAGAGATCGATTTTGATGTCGCGGTCCGTCCTGTGGACATCGCTCCAAAGATCGATTCCCACGTTGCTGTTCGTGATGTGGTCATTGCCCGAGAGATCGATAACAAGAAATAGTTGGTCACGCTAATCCTTCAGGTTAGTTTGCATCGTGTTTAATTACCAGAACGATGCGTGTTATCAAACCATCTTAGGGCTAGTTAACTGTCTTGTGTGGGAAGTACTTGCTACTTTTGTTTGATAGTGAATCATGTGAACCCTCTCTGAGTTATGGAAACAGATGTATCCTCACCAGCTTTTGATGTAATATATGGCATGCTTAGATGTAAGTTTGAACTGTTTATCATATCAGCAGGGCTTGTTTGATGATTCTTGGTGTTAGTAGGCTAGCTACTATGCGAACTATAGTAATTGCAAAACACTCACCGAAGAGAAACATTGGGGCTGATGAGCTCGTGGTAAGCTTATACTGATCCGTCGTCGATCGGCCAATAGCCCAAGCTCCTAAAATTGTAGGCTTAGCGATCGGTCAGACAATAGTCGACACATATACATTCAGGCCTCATTTGGCTCATAGGGTAGGAAAATCATAGCAAAAGTACAGAGACATACAATAGAAAATCATAGCAGTACAGATATGTACTCCCTCCGTTCCAAAATAGTAGATGACTCAACTTTGTACTACTAACTAGCAAGATTCCCATGCGTTGCATGGAACATCAAGATGCATTTATATGAGTAGTTTATCTTGTGAGAGAAAAGGATGAACGAGGGAAGGCCTTATTTGCAAATGAGGAGAGGGATGTGGGTATCTTTTTGCAAAATTGCCATAGTTTCCTTCCTATCCGTCAGATATAAATCGGACGGCCTATATTGCAGGATGGCAGGCACACCATCAACACCAACTCTGTTTTTATAAGAGTAGAGACTTTGGCGGGCTAGTTTGGCCTAGTGGGTTTCAGTGATATGACGTGGTACAGTGTCGTCTTGTCTTCGCATGTGGTAGCACTATTGCGGGTACAATAAGTTTTTTTGAAGAAGCGGAATTCAACGAAGTCATGATGGTTCCTTCGTCCGACCAACTTACAGTGGGAAAGGTTGGGCCTGCACTACGAACAGGGTGGACCAGGATAATTTTTTGCATGGCAGGTGGACCAGGATGGTCGAAGTCCCACATGTCGGCGAATGAATGTATTCTTTCCGATATAGAGGACGAGCAACGAGTATTCATTGTTTATTTTTGATGAAAGCTATTGTCTCCACTGTTACAATGGAGGAGTGTGAAACACGGCAGGCCAATGAACTTGGCATGTGCACCACTCCCTCCTTCCTCATGTAATAATACCATAGTGTTGACTAAGGTTGGCTATAAGGTTACAACTTTTTCTCACTTTCTCTCTATTTATTTCCTCTCAAATGTTTTTTACCTTTCTTTTTTTAGACACAATTGTTTTTTATGCCTCTTTTTTTAGAATTAGTTTTTTTATACCTAGGAGCACGTGTAGAGACGGGCTCTTGCAGAGCCCACTCCTTGACTTTGTCAATGCCTCTCTCTCCTCCACATAAGCGGGCTTATAGCCCACTATTTTACTGGTACTACTTGCTATGAATGCGGGCAGCTGGCGTCTGAGGGGGGATCGCACGCGGGGAGGTGCGAGGGGGGGGGGGTTCTGGTGGGCCAGGGCAGTCAGGAGCGGGCTTGGAACCTGTCCGGACTCCCGCATGGCCCACCTCACATTATCACCATATATTTCTTGGAGTCCGTGTGTGGCGGGCGGGCGATCTCTTCTCCCTCCCCCGTCTCTCTCTTCTCAGCCAACGCCCGCCGAGCGATTAGATTTCTGTTGTCGACGGTTTATTCAATTGCAGTCCCACATGTCAGTGAAAATGCAAGACAACGTGTGTCCCCTCTGGTGAGCGGCGTGAGAGCCGGACTGTCGGGGGTGCGACGCGTATGAGTCGTAAGTGTGCCGCCTTTTCCTTTTGAACTTGCAAAGCGTAACACTTTCGTGCGATCGATCGATAGAAATCCAGAACAAAATGACGAGGGTGGTGCTTTCCCGCGTGTTAGGCGGGCTAGTTTGAGTGATATGATGTGCTACAGTGCCGTCCACTTGCTCCATTTTTATGTAAGCAAGAGTCTACACTCTTACGTGGGAGGAGTGCGAAACACAACAGATCTGATTTTGATCAAGGGATAACTGTTCCCTGCAAAATAATGTAGCACTGTTAGCGATTATAGCATGATAGTTAGGGCATCTCCAGCGCTGGCTAACAAATTTACACCGGAATCTGTCCGAGGATATTGATGGATGCCATCCAATGTTGCCCGCATACCTTTCGACAACTATATGAACTAACCGAGCGAAATTCATGCAAACAAAGCAAATTTCAAATTAACCGGATGAAATTCATTACGTTTCAAAAACTTTTCCTATAAACTGGACAAAATTCATTACATATTTCACACAAACCGTACTAAAACCTACTGTAAACCTAATCTAAACGATCGCCGGCGCCCGACCACCATGTACGGCCATGAACCCGAGAAAGCCGGCCATTGCCTTTGCCTCCTCCTCATACGCCTCGATAACCTCCTCCTCTGGAGCACAAGGTTCTGAAGATTTCTACCTCCACATGGTAGTCAAGCGGCTAATTGGTCGCCGATGTTTATCCCACCAAGCTTGGCATCGACTGAGTGGAGGAGCGGTGGCCTTCCTGGCACCAGAGCGGCGGTGACCTACCGTGTACTACTCTTCCTCGCTGCCGGCTGTGACCGCGCACGCGCACCGGCTTCATGGTTGTGGCAGCGGAGGGCGGTCGGGGGGAGCCGACGATCTCCTTCGTCTGCTCCTGCGACAGAACATCCAAGAGAGCTTTGGAGCGCGCCCGGAGCGGAGCTGCCGATGTCCTTCGTCTTCTCTTGCGATAGTATGTCCAAGAGAGCTTTGGAGCGCCAGGAGGCCATGGTTGGAGTGGTGCGGACAGAAGGAAGGGACCGGAGGATAATGAGTGTGGGTCTTTGGCTATGGCTGGGAGCTGGGGCTCAAGTTCATATAGCGGGCGAATGGCAACAAGTCGCGGCAGACGGATGGATGGCACCGAAGTAGGTTCATCGATAGCCGCATGTCATTAATGTGGGCGGCGGACGGAAGAATGGCCATGGTGTCGTTAACGCGGAGCATTCGCTTGAACCGGGATGCCGCGCAGGTGGCGCTCTCTCGGCCGTCGCGCTGCTGCAATGCCGGCGCAAGTGAGAGGTCTCGTCGGGCGTGAATGCGGACGTTGCTTCAGTGACTTAACTGCAGGTGCGTTGGGTCACTGACATGTGGGCCCAAAGGGCATCTGGCCCACATGTCAGTGACACACCAACTGCACCTGCAGTTAAGTCCGGTGAATGCGGCGTTGACGTCCTGGAGAGATGGTGACCCTTTTAGGCGGGAAGCGCACGCTAGCGATGGAAGGGGTTTCGGTAGGCCAGGGAGGTCAGACGCTGGCATGGTGGTAAAATTTGAACTCATGGATGACGAGCCTTTGAAGTGTATGCGGCACGTATTAACAACTAGACGTCCATGGAACCGCTCTTGTCGCCAGCTAGCCTTCGACGACCACCATTAGACACCACACAACCATGCATAACTTATGAATAATGGACGAATCGATCAGACACACACTCGTGTGCAGTGGCACTATGATCGGTCACTCACGATAGTACATACTCCGTACCATAGTACCCTCTCTAGCCAGGCTGTTTTATAGATTGTCGTTGTGATGGACGATATACATGAGCAAGGTGCCGAGTCACGAGTATGACCGTTGGCGTTGAGCCAGGTGAATACATGCTCAGTGTTCGCGGAGGCCTCCAGCAAACGTCTAAACAGTAATGCAGGCACCACTGGGGTGCGCAGGTGACGAGCTCGCCGTTTGCGTTGTGCCATGAGTAGGACTTTGATTGAGAGGGCGACGTGCATGCATTAGCATGGTTTGACAGCGTGAGCGTGAGTGTCTTCACACGTACATGATACTTGCCTATATGGACGGTGTGCGCTAATGTGTGCATCACGTATAATATAAAAAAATCAGTTTGTGCATTTAACGCAAAGTATTTCATTTTCATTTGGCTGACGAGTGTGCGTTGCAGCGACGAGTCCGTGGTTTGATTCCTCACATATGCATAATTTTGGTTTTTATTTCTCTCTCCACTTACAGGTAGGCCCGCATAGATATATAGATAAAGACCACGAGCTGATGAGGCGCATGCGGATTGTTTGACTGGTTAACCAGACAAATACAGAGCTATACGCTGAGCCAGTGACCATATAATCACCATATATGGGATACAATGATCAAAGTGAGCTATCAAGACAAGTTCGATGACCACCAATGCATTTTACTCGGTAATAAATGACCAGGATTGAAGGGGAATCCAAATTTCCTTTGTCTTCTGTCCTTGAGCTCTTGACAAATCAATGCACTATACGGTTGTCCGGCCACTCCACCCAGAGCTATCACCAAGCATCGTTCATGCCACACCGCGCCGCACACTAACCGGTAAGGAAGCGATGGCATCCCGCCGCGCCAAGTTCCTCGCCGCCCACGACCGCACACAAAATGGTAGGGAAGCGATGCCATCCCGCCGTGCTGAGTTCATCGCTGCTCGTGACCTCACACCTACGTGGGCAGAATTTGAAGCTACTAAGGCTGAATGGGCGGTAGAGCAAGAGGTGGCCAAAGCCGCACAAAGGGAGCGTAAAATTCAGAAATCACTCAAGAAAAGAGAGGCCCGCCACCACAAGAAAGAAGAGGACGCACACGCTGTTGCGGAGAGGTCGGCGGAGATCCAAGCATGGTGGGGTGTCGCCGACAAAGCCGGGAAGGAGAACGACGGTGTCTTCCTAGCATGTGAGAAGTAGTAGTACTAGTAGTTAGTTAGTGTGTGTGTGTCTGTGTCGCCCGTACGTTTGTTTAATTAATTGCGAGCATGTACCAGTACTAGTTACTGCTGTAGTTTCTAGAGAAAATTACCAGTACATTAGCCTAGACTCAATGAAAAAAATTCCTATCCTATGCATCAAATGGCATCTCTTTCTATATAGGAATTGAGATGCATGTCACCTCACTTCCTATGATTTTCATATTCCTATAAAATTCCTATCTTATGAACCAAAGGAGGCCTCTACTGGAGTAACTACTGTAGTTAGCAGTACTGCTGGTACAGTAGTTTTCTTCAAGAAGTGGAATTCAATGAAGTCATGATGGTTCCTTCATCCGAGCAACTTCACAGTGGGAAAGGTTGGGCCTGTGATTTGACGGCTCATTAGTCATTATTACTGCGGCACGACAACCGGGGTGACTCTCCCTTGGAGTTCTGCATGCATGGCAAGTGGACCAGGATGGTCGACGTCCCACATGTTGGTGAACAGAAGTATTCTTTCCGATATCGAGGAGCAAGGAAACCGCGTGGTATAGTATCACTGCTGATTTATATTTATTGTTTATTTCTGATGAATGCTAGCGTTTCAACTCTTACGATGAAGGAGTGCCAAACACGGCATGTGCTGGATGTCCCACACGTCAGCGAAATGAGTGGGACATGAACAACGTGGCAGAGCGTCTCCACTTCTTCCACTTCTGGGTCGGAGACCACACGTAGTAGTACTAGTGGTATGAACGATACAAAGTTCGACCCGGAGAGAAAGACACGTCTAGTTGGATGGTCTCGGGGCATACACATAAACAAATATAAAACCTAATATGTGCCTCCAACTAATATAGTAGTAGTAGAGTACTTAGGCACGTACTCCATAACATCACCCGTGCATTGCACGTACAACATTTAGTGGTAGTTAGAGACAAATGCCTATATGCCATGCATGTTCATACTATTTGTGCCTTTCTACTTCACTTACTGCGCTACATTACTCAGGTTCGTACGTCCACTCCTGGCTACATGTCCGTCTCGTAGCTCCAGTACCACGTGTTCTTCATAGATGGAACGATCCATAACTATGGGCAATGGGAGTCCATATCATCCCAGTTAGTGTGGCTCCCCACGATGGAGACTCATCCAAACTATGGCTAGCCTCAACGTGGAGCACTCGCATGCACCGAGAAGCGGCACTCTCTCGGCCGTCGCGCTGCTTCAAAGCCGGCGCCAGTGAGAGGTCGCCTCCGCTCTGGCCGGGCATTAATGCGGCACTGATGCTCCGAGGTGACGCTGATCGTTTCATGCGGGAAGCACGCACCGGCAAGGGAGGGGGGTTGGGTCGGCTAGGGCGGTCAGACGCGGGCATGGCAGTGGTATTGGTTTTGACCCGTTTCAGGTGTAGTACTGGTAGTTTGCAAAACTACTCAATTATTGCACTCAGTTTCCTAAGAAATTATGGAAAAAAACGTTACTCCACAGCCCGCTTCCCTTCTCCTTCCTCTTCCACCACCCACGCACGTCCGTGGGAAGCGACCGGTCAACCCTTATATAGGAGTGCTACCACAAAAAGATGGATGCATGACCACTAAAATTTCCAGATTAAAGCGCCGCTCCGGCGGGAGTATGGCATATCTCGTTACCTTCGGTCGGGCCATGGCTACTGGGCGACGACGGCCAAAGAAGAGGCGGTGGGAGGGGAATGAATGCAGCAACTATTTGGGTTTGCCGTCCGTCTTAAATAAATGGGCACCATCACGTGTACCCGCGGGTGCACAAATTGTAACATACGTGTCTGCTTAAGTGGGCCTCACGTAACTGGTGTGTGTGTGTGAGATTCTGAGAGACAGAGTGCATGTGTGCGACTCTACTCGTCGGACATGTACTCAACCTTTTGCATTGGGATATAAGTATAATGGTATTACACTTTAGCTAGTGATTTACATGGCCATGTTAACGTGGTTGTGTCAAAAAATGTCACTTCCTGCTCGTGATTTGCGTTATATAATTACTAGCAAGATGCTCGTGCATTGCACGGAACATCAATATGCATTTTTTACAAAACACCTGTTGTGATTGACCCATGCAGGAGTAATCCCATGTGTAAAAACAAATGATATCTCGAGAATTTTATCGGAAAACTAGTATCAAGAATTTGATCGAAAAAATGAAAGATGAGAGATAAGGTGAGGAGGGGTGTACACTGGTGCGCGTCGGTCCTAAACAAACAGTTTTTTTACCCCTTTCCGTGACGGCATTTGGAACCGTCGCCAAGTGAGTCTGGGCGATAGGGTGGTCCTTCCCACACGACCCAGAAACCGTTGGGGATATGCCCTCCTGGCACACACACTCGGCAAAATGAGGTTGTGTGTGACTGCCGAGCACTCAAATACAGAAATGCGTATAGTAGTGCTCAAAAAAATACAATTATACAGGCAAAATCATTTCTGTTCGTAAGTACATCCCACACAGTCAGTCGCCACTAAACGTTTCCGTTCGTATATATCCCACATAGTCACTACAAGGAAAACGTTTGTGCAAGGTGGTGTAACGCAAATAGTTTTGAAGAGAATGTCGTGTGTGATTGTTCAATGATCCAACACGGTTTATTCCTAGAAACTGTGTGCGTTGCCTTAGGTCATCGCCCACGGTGTTTTCTCATCATCCGTTTGCAATTGGAAAACCCAATTAGCAAGGTAATTGGCCTATTATTAATAATCCATTTACTAATCTAATTGACATTCATATTAAGCACATAATATATTCCATTTCCATATTAAGGAAGCAGGATTTCATAATTGAAATACATCAGAGTACAACATGATATAGCTTCAGCACTCAGCTACCCCATTACACAACTGCACCAGCAGCAAGTTTCACATGCAACACTAGAACCTTTCGAAATTAGCATCATAGACGGTACATAGAGAGATGCATCTCATCTGGAAAACTGCTGAAGCGGAAGGCAAATATTGAGCCTTCATTCATGTTGAAGGTCTTTGCAACTTTAGGCCAGTGCCTGTGGATGATTGACCGTCCATCCTTCGACCTCTTCAGGAACACTTCAATATTGAACCGTGGGTGTTGTATGAAAACTTTCCTCGCCTCCTGACCACAGAGGTGGTTTGAGAGGTAATCATCAGTGAACCCTGAAAACAAGGATGTGCATAAATATCTTCTCTATATTGGAAACGGGGCAAAGGAAGAAAAAAGGCAAGGTATAATAGTTAGTACCATCTTGTAAACCTCAGTGCTTCCCATTGTTTCCCTGCAACATATATAAGGTAGTTAGTCATCAGGTTAAGTAAGGGTTCACATGCTATCAGTAAAATGTGTTGATGAAAAATAAGCACATTGGAGATTCATCAGATTAATTCAAGCCACATGGAAAACCCATTTATCCAAACCAAGCATGATTAAGAACTAGGAAATATAGCACTTGTATATTTTTCTCATGTATTAAGTGCAGCCAAATTCGACTTATTCCTCACATGGTATACAATAAGAGAATGCAGCCACAACAATTGAACATCGCATTGCAGAATTGAACCAAGCAGTTAACTAAACACCACAACAAATGAACCAAACGTTAACTGAGCACAACATTGCACAATATATCATACTCCTAATAGAAGATCAGACATTTAACCAAACCAAGCATGCTTGACAACTTGGAAATATAGCAATTGTATTTGTTTCTCATGTATTTAGTATAGCCAAATTTGATTTATTCCTCACATGGTATACAATAAGAGAATGCAGCCACATCAATTGAACATCGCATTGTAGAATTGAACCAAGCAGTTAACTAAACACCACAACAAATGAACCAAACGTTAACTGAGCACCACATTGCACAATATAACATACACCAAACATAAGATCACACAGTTAACCAAACCAAGCATGCTTAACAACTTGGAAATATAACAATTATATTTGTTTCTCATGTATTTAGTACAGCTAAATTCGATTTATTCCTCACATGGTATACAATAACAGAATGCAGCCACAACAATTGAACATCGCATTGCAAAATTGAACCAAGCAGTTAACTAAACACCACAACAAGTGAACCAAGCCACAATAAATGAACCAAGCAGTTAACTAAACACCAATTGAACAATATAACATACTCCTAATAGAAGATCAGACAGTTAACCAAACCAAGCATGATTAACAAGTTGGAAATATAACACCCTGAAAAATTGAACATCACATTTGTAGAATTGAACCAAGCAGTTAATTGAACACCACATTGCATGACATATAGAACATATACAATATAGCAGAAGATTGCATGGTAAAAGTAGATAGCACAATTCACTAGAATTTGTTAAGGAAAGGTAGTAGCTAGCAAACTGAACATGGGTCCTTATAGTGAGCTAATAAGACAAGTTACTCCTCATTGTCGGAGATATCGATGACAATTGGCTCCTTGGACATGGAAGAGGGCGATGCCTCTGCATCGTGTATGCCCTCGTTGTAGTGGTGAGTTGCCTGAGCCGCTCTGGGCACCAACCTGCTGGCTCTCAAGATGAGGTAAGCACGTGCACGCTGAGAAAACACCTCGTAGTCTTCGTCGAAGGCACCGATGGTGGCCTCGAGAAAACGCCACAAACTGTCGTTTAAAGCAGCCAACCGCGTCGCGGCATCGGCACACGAGGCATCAACGATGGCCTCGACAACGAGGTGCTCCTCCAAGATCTGGGGGTCGGCACGAATGGAAGCCATCGCGACCTCATCCGCGCGTGCGGCCACGATTTGCTTCTCCGCTGCCAAATGCTCCTTGAGGTCCTGGCTATACTGTGTGCACCATGGCTTAGGCCGGCGCTTATTTGGTGGAGGGGTCGGTGATTTGGGTGGAAGGTGTCGTGCTTGAAGGAAATATGCCCTAGAGTCAATAATAAAGTTGTTATTTATATTTCCTTATATCATGATAAATATTTATTATTCATGCTAGAATTGTATTAACCGGAAACTTAGTACATGTGTGAATACATAGACAAACAAAGTGTCACTAGTATGCCTCTACTTGACTAGCTTGTTAATCAAAGATGGTTAAGTTTCCTAGCCATAGACATGAGTTGTCATTTGATGAACGGGATCACATCATTAGAGAATGAT
The DNA here is from genome assembly GCF_002162155.2 of Triticum dicoccoides. Lineage (NCBI taxonomy): Eukaryota > Viridiplantae > Streptophyta > Magnoliopsida > Poales > Poaceae > Triticum > Triticum dicoccoides. The sequence continues at coordinate 171,143,292 of NC_041381.1, forward strand.
GTAATTGACTTGACCCATTCCGTTAGCTTAGCACTTGATCGTTTAGTATGTTGTTATTGCTTTCTTCATGACTTATACATGTTCCTATGACTATGAGATTATGTAACTCCCGAATACCGGAGGAACACTTTGTGTGCTACCAAACGTCACAACGTAACTAGGTGATTATAAAGGTGCTCTATAGGTGTCTCTGATGGTGTTTGTTGAGTTGGCATAGATCGAGATTAGGATTTGTCACTCCGGTTGTCGGAGAGGTATCTCTGGGCCCTCTCAGTAATGCACATCACTATAAGCCTTGCAAGCAATGTGACTAATGAGTTAGTTGCGGGATGATGAATTACGGAACGAGTAAAGAGACTTGCCGGTAACGAGATTGAACTAGGTATTGAGACACCGATGATCGAATCTTGGGCAAGTAACATACCGATGACAAAGGGAACAACGTATCTTGTTATGTGGTTTGACCGATAAAGATCTTCGTAGAATATGTGGGAGCCAATATGAGCATCCAGGTTTCGCTATTGGTTATTGACCGGAGATGTGTCTCGGTCATGTCTACATAGTTCTCGAACCCGTAGGGTCCGCATGCTTAACGTTTGGTGACGGTCGGTATTATGAGTTTTTGTGTTTTGATGTACCCAAGGTAGTTCGGAGTCCCAGATATGATCATGGACATGACGAGGAGTCTCGAAATGGTCGAGACATAAAGATCGGTATATTGGACGACTATATTTGGACATCGGAATGGTTCCAGGTGAGATCGGGCATTTACTGGAGTACCGGGAGGTTACCGGAACCCCCCAGGAGGTATATGGGCCTTATTGGGCCTTAGTGGGAGAGAGGGGAAAGGAGCAAAGGAGGGGGCGCCCCCCAAGCCCAATCCGAATTGGGAGGGGGGCCGGCCCCCCTTTCCTTCCTCCTTCCTCCCCCTTCCTTCTCTCCTAATGCAACTAGGGAAAGGGGGGAATCCTACTCCCAGTGGGAGTAGGACTCCCCTTGGGGCGTGCCTAGGAGGCCGGCCTCCTCCCCCTCCTCCACTCCTTTATATACGGGGGAGGGGGCACCCCATAGACACACAAGTTGATCATTGATCTCTTTGCCGTGTGCGGTGCCCCCCTCCACCATAGTCCACCTCGGTCATATCGTTGTAGTGCTTAGGTGAAGCCCTGCGCCGGTAGCTTCAGCATCACCGTCATCATGTTGTCGTGCTGACGGAACTCTCCCACAACACTCTGCTGGATCGTGAGTTTGTGGGATGTCACCGAGCTGAACATGTGCTGAACTCGAAGGTGTCCTGCGTTCGGTACTTGGATCGGTCGAATCGTGAAGACGTACGACTACATCAACCGCATCGATAAAACACTTCCTCTTACGGTCTACGAGGGCACGTGGACTATACTCTCCCGCTCGTTGCTATGCATCACCATGATCTTGCGTGTGCATAGGATTTTTTTTGAAATTACTACGTTTCCCAACAATGGTATCAGAGCCAGGTTTATGCGTAGATGTTATATGCACGAGTAGAACACAAGTGAGTTGTGGGCGATACTAGTCGTACTGCTAACCAGCATGTCATATTTTGATTCGGCGGTATTGTTGGATGAAGCGGCCCGGACCAACATTATGCGTATTATGCGAGACTGGTTCTACCGACGTGCTTCGCACACAGGTGGCTAGCGGGTGTCAGTTTCTCCAACTTTAGTTGAATCGAGTGTGGCTACGCCCGGTCCTTGTTGAAGGTTAAAACAGCACATACTTGACGAAATATCGTTGTGGTTTTGATGCATAGGTAAGAATAGTTCTTGCTTAGCCCGTAGCAGCCACGTAAAACTTGCAACAACAAAGTAGAGGATAGGGATGGCAATGGGTCGGGTTTAGGGCGGGTGGAGCTGGTCCAAATCCAACCCATGACCCATCTTCCTACTCTCTGCCATCCACCAAATTATCCATGGGCACAACTTGTGCCCATGCCCAAACCCGCTGGATACCCACATACCCATGGAGCTCCATGGGCATAGAAAAGTCAGCATGAAGCCTTCCCAAAGATCAAATTAGCTCATCATCATTCACTCCCAAATGACAACATAAGCTACATGCATAAGTAGGCAACAAGTAATACGATGAGTCCTTAAGTGTGACATACCAGAGGTTGATTCTGCAGCATATAGCTTATGGCACCAGTTGCATATTGCCTGCCATTTCCCATTGATTCGCTCTTTCTACTGTCACTGGCATATGGCCCCACATGTCATGCGGGTACCCATTGGATATCCATGGAGCACAAATTATAACCGTGCCCAACCCGGCTGTTCGTGGGTATCCATATCCACGGACCCATGGGTAGAAATGCGCTCCATACCCTTGCCCAACCGGGTCGGGTATCCATGGGTATCCAGATCCATGGATAAAATTGCCATCCCTAGTAGAGGACGTCTAACTTGTTTTTGTAGGGCATGTTGTGATGTGATATGGTCAAGACATGATGCTAAATTTTATTGTATGAGATGATCATGTTTTGTAACGGAGTTATAGGCAACTGGCTGGACCCATATGGTTGTCGCTTTATTGTATGCAATGCAATCGCCATGTAATTGTCTTTACTTTATCACTAAGTGGTAGCGATAGTCGTAGAAACAATAGTTGGCGAGACGATCATGATGCTATGATGGAGATCAAGGTGTTGCGCCGGTGACGATGGTGATCATGATGGTGCTTTGATGATGATGATGGTGGCCATATCATATCACTTATATTGATTGCATGTGATGTTTATCTTTTATGCATCTTATTTTGCTTTGATTGACGGTAGCATTATAAGATGATCTCTCAGTAAATTTCAAGGTACAAGTGTTCTCCCTGAGTATGCACCGTTGCGAAAGTTTGTCGTGCCAAGACACCACGTGATGATCGGGTGTGATAAGCTCTACGTTCACATACAACGGGTGCAAGCCAGTTTTGCACACGCAGAATACTCGGTTTAAACTTGACATGCCTAGCATATGCAGATATGACCTTGGAACACTAAGACCGAAAGGTCGAGCGTGAATCATATAGTAGATATGATCAACATAGTGATGTTCACCATTGAAAACAACTCCATCTCACGTGATGATCGGACATGGTTTAGTTGATTTGGATCATGTGATCACTTAGATGATTAGAGGGATGTCTATCTAAGTGGGAGTTCTTAAGTAATATGATTAATTGAACTTTAATTTATCATGAACTTAGTACCTGATAGTATTTTGCATGTCTATGTTGCTTGTAGATCAATGGCCCGTGCTACTGTTCCTTTGAATTTTAATGCGTTCCTAGAGAAAGCTAAGTTGAAAGATGATGGTAGCAATTACACGGAATGGGTCCATAACTTGAGGATTATCCTCATTGCTGCACAGTAGAATTACATCCTAGAAGCACCACTGGGCCCAGGCCTGCTATAGATGCTACTGATGACGTTAAGAACGTCTGGCAGAGCAAAGCTGATGACTACTCAATAGTTCAGTGTGCCATGCTTTACGGCTTAGAATCGGGACTTCAACGACGTTTTGAACATCTTGGAGCATATGAGATGTTCCAGGAGTTGAAGTTAATATTTCAAGCAAATGCCCGGATTGAGAGATATGAAGTCTCCAATAAGTTCTAGAGCTGCAAGATGGGGGAGAATAGTTCTGTCAGTGAACATATACTCAAAATGTCTGGGTATAACAATCATTTGATTAAACTGGGAGTTAATCTTCCTGATGATAGTGTCATTGACAAAATTCTTTAATCACTGCCACCAAGCTACAAGAGCTTCATGATGAACTATAACATGCAAGGGATGGATAAGACAATTCCCGAGCTCTTGGCAATGCTAAAGGCCTCGGAGGTAGAAATCAAGAAGGTGCATCAAGTGTTGATGGTCAACAAGACCACCAGTTTCAAGAAAAAGGGTAAAGGGAAGAAGGGGAACTTGAAGAAGAACGGCAAACAAGTTGCTGCTCAGGTGAAGAAGCCCAAGTCTGGACCTAAGCCTGAGACTGAGTGCTTCTACTGCAAAGGGACTGGTCACAGGAAGCGGAACTGCCCCAAGTATTTGGTGGATAAGAAGGATGGCAATGTGAAGAATGGTATATGTGATATACATGTTATCGATGTGTACCTTACTAATGCTCGCAGTAGCACCTGGGTATTTGATACTGGTTCATTTGCAAATATTTGCAACTCGAAACAGGGACTATGGATTAAGTGAAGATTGGCTAAGGACGAGGTGACGATGTGCGTGGGAAATGGTTCCAAAGTCGATGTGACCACCGTCGGCGCGCTACCTCTACATCTACCTTCGGGATTAGTTTTAGACCAGAATAATTGTTATTTGGTGCCAGCGTTGAGCATGGACATTATATGTGGATATTGTTTGATGCGAGACGGTTATTCATTTAAATCTGAGAATAATGGTTGTTCTATTTATATGAGTAATATCTTTTATGGTCATGCACCCTTGAAGAGTGGTCTATTTTTGTTGAATCTCAATAGTAGTGATACACATATTCATAATATTGAAGCCAAAAGATGCAGAGTTGATAATGATAGTGCAACTTATTTGTGGCACTGCCGTTTGGGTCATATTGGTGTAAAGCGCATGAAGAAACTCCATTCTGATGGACTTTTGGAATCGCTTGATTATGAATCACTTGGTACTTGTGAACCATGCCTCATGGGCAAGATGACTAAAACTCCATCTCCGGAACAATGGAGCGAGCAACAGATTTATTGGAAATCATACATACTGATGTATGTGGTCCGATGAATATTGAAGCTCGCGGCGGGTATCATTATTTTCTCACCTTCACAAATGATTTGAGCAGATATGGGTATATCTACTTGATGAAACATAAGTCTGAAACATTTGAAAAGTTCAAAGAATTTCAGAGTGAAGTGGAAAATCATCGTAACAAGAAAATAAAGTTTCTATGATCTGATCGTGGAGGAGAATATTTGAGTTACGAGTTTGGTCTTCATTTGAAACAATGAGGAACAGTTTCGCAACTCACGCCACCAGGAACACCACAACGTAATGGTGTGTCTGAACGTCGTGACCACACTTTATTAGATATGGTGCGATCTATGATGTCTCTTACTGATTTACCGCTATCGTTTTGGGGTTATGCTTTAGAGATGGCTGCATTCATGTTAAATAGGGCACCATCTAAATCCGACGCCTTATGAACTGTGGTTTGGCAAGAAACCAAAGTTGTCGTTTCTTAAAGTTTGGGGCTGCGATTCTTATGTGAAAAAGCTTCAACCTTGTAAGCTCGAACCCAAATCGGAGAAATGTGTCTTCATAGGATACCCAAAGGAGATTGTTGGGTACACCTTCTATCACAGATCCAAAGGCAAGACGTTCATTGCTAAGAATGGATCCTTTCTAGATAAGGAGTTTCTCTCGAAAGAAGTGAGTGGGAGGAAAGTAGAACTTGATGAGGTAACTATACCTGCTCCCTTATTGGAAAGTAATTCATCAAAAAAATCAGTTCCTGTGATCCCTACACCAATTAGTGAGAAAGCTAATCATAATGATCATGAAACTTCAGATCAAGTTACTACCGAACCTCATAGGTCAACCAGAGTAAGATCCGCACAAGAGTGGTACGGTAATCCTGTTCTGGAGGTCATGTTACTAGACCATGACGGACCTACGAACTATGAGGAAGCGATGATGAGCCCAGATTCCGCAAAATGGCTTGAGGCCATGAAATCTGAGATGGGATCCATGTATGAGAACAAAGTGTGGACTTTGGTTGACTTGCCCGATGATCGGCAAGCCATAGAGAATAAATGGATCTTCAAGAAGAAGACTGATGCTGACGGTAATGTTACTGTCTACAAAGCTTGACTTGTCGCGAAAGGTTTTCGACAAGTTCAAGGAGTTGACTATGATGAGACCTTCTCACCCGTAGCGATGCTTAAGTCTGTTCGAATCATGTTAGCAATTGCTGCATTTTATGATTATGAAATTTGGCAAATGGATGTAAAGACTGCATTCCTGAATGGATTTCTGGAAGAAGAGTTGTATATGATGCAACCTGAAGGTTTTACCGATCCAAAGAGTGCTAACAAAGTGTGCAAGCTCCAGTGATCCATTTATGGACTGGTGCAAGCCTCTCGGAGTTGGAATAAACGTTTTGATAGTGTGATCAAAGCATATGGTTTTATACAGACTTTTGGAGAAGCCTGTATTTACAAGAAAGTGAGTGGGAGCTCTATAACATTTCTAATATTATATGTAGATGACATATTGTTGATTGGAAATGATATAGAATTTCTGAATAGCATAAACGGATACTTGAACAAGAGTTTTTCAATGAAAGACCTCTGTGAACCTGCTTATATATTGGGCATCAAGATCTATAGAGATAGATCAAGATGATTAATTGGACTTTCACAAAGCACATACCTTGATAAAGTTTTGAAGAAATTCAAAATGGATCAAGGAAAGAAAGGGTTCTTGCCTGTGTTACAAGCTGTGAAGTTGAGTCAGACTCAATGCCCGACCACTGCAGAAGATAGAGAAAGAATGAAAGATGTTCCCTATGCTTCAGCCATAGGCTCTATCATGTATGCAATGCTGTGTACCAGACCTGATGTGTGCCTTGCTATTAGTTTAGCAGGGAGGTTCCAAAGTAATCCAGGAGTGGATCACTGGACAACGGTCAAGAACATCCTGAAATACCTGAAAAGGACTAAGGATATGTTTCTCATTTATGGAGGTGACAAAGAGCTTGTCGTAAATGGTTACGTCGATGCAAGCTTTGATACTGATCCGGATGACTCTAAGTCACAAACTGGATACGTGTTTTTATTGAACGGTGGAGCTATAAGTTGATGCAGTTCTAAGCAAAGCGTCGTGGCAGGATCTACGTGTGAAGCGGAGTACCTAGCTGCTTCAGAAGCAGCAAATGAAGGAGTCTGGATGAAGGAGTTCATATCCGATCCAGGTGTCATACCTAGTGCATCTGGTCCAATGAAAATCTTTTGTGACAATACTGGTGCAATTGCCTTGGCAAAGGAATCCAGATTTCACAAGAGAACCAAGCACATCAAGAGACGCTTCAATTCCATCCGCGATCTAGTCAAGGAGGGAGACATAGAGATTTGCAAGATACATACAGATCTAAATGTTACAGACCCGTTGACTAAGCCTCTCTCACGAGAAAAACATGATCAGCACCAAGACTCCATGGGTGTTAGAATCATTACTGTGTAATCTAGATTATTGACTCTAGTGCAAGTGGGAGATTGAAGGAAATATGCCCTAGAGGCAATAATAAAGTTGTTACTTATATTTCCTTATATCATGATAAATGTTATTATTCATGCTATAATTGTATTGACCGTGGCAAAGTTTTTGTCCCATTTGGGGCAGGTTTTGGTATATGCTTCTGACAAACCAGAGCTTCTCACAACAAGCATGATGGTTTCAGTAGGGAACGCCCCACCTTTGGGGGCGAAACGATATCCATTGCCTCTTATTGCTTTCAATTTTTTTTCTCGTGTCAACATAGAACAATAGGAGTTGTGTTATTTTTTGTGATTTTTCGGGGTTCGTTTGGACATTGTTATGCATTAAGTGAGTTTTATGCATTTATGTGCATAATTCAAATTTGAACTACATGCACATGCTCCAATGCATACAAATTAGTTGAAAAATCAAATCTTTGTCCTTGGGTGCATGCTTAGGTCCCATGCAAGAAATGGGAATGAATGTCAAACACCCTGCCACCGTCACTCGGCCGCAAACATTGAGATACCTAGTTTTTAAATTCTAGTAAATACAAAACTCATCTGAAATTCATGAAACTTGGCATGCTATCATGGAGGGGCATCAAGATGTCGTGGTAATGTTTTTGTCTCATTTGGGGCAGGTTTGGGTATATGCTTCTCACAAACCAGAGCTTCTCACAACAAGCATGATGGTTTCAGATAGAACACCCGTATGCAAAGTGAGAGCAGGATTTGTGCATCTCTTGAACACAAACGGTTCTTTTGGATGACCCGTGTGAACCACTTACAAACAATTTGGTGCGATTTGCATCTGTCATATTGGGTATGTTGCCATTTGTCAAACTAGAAAGATTGACATTTGTTGATCTAGTAACATTCCCATTTGCCAACCTTGTAACACTGCGATTTGTCAAAATATGAAGCTAAAAATCACTAGCAGGCGGCGCAATACTATTCGATTTGACAGCGGGCGGTGTAGTTCCCGATACGACTTTAATGCAGACGAGGGAGAGGGTAGTGGTTCCCGAAATGTTGAATGGCCAATGATGCATCCTCCTTCAATTAGCATCGTGTGAATGCGTCAGGGAAGTAATGGGAGGACCGAGAAAAGAGGCAGCACGATGTGAATGCAACACAGTTTGCACTCATATAACGGCACGCCTCCATTCCAGTGCATCTACCACATCGTACGCACCTAAGCATTTTCCTAAGCACCTGCACTAATAAGCGCAAAAGTGCCCACTCCAGACCCATGGCGGCGATGCGCACGAGCAGCTAGTGGCTGTGCCAAATGGTCCACGACGCCGGCCTGCGGTATGGCACCGTGGATCGTCTCCATACGGTGTTGGCGACTGGCTGGTGGATGGCCGCCATCGACGCCAGCTATGACTCTTAGTTGGACCAGATGATCGTTCGTACCACCAACAGGTTCACCATCGTCAAGAAGCTCGCGGACAACATCACCGTACTCCTCCAGCCCGCGCGCCCGGGCTCCTCATTGCCTGCCACCCTAATCAGCCTCCATGGTCGGAACCTCTTTGAAGAACTGGTGGCCCTACGACTGCCCGCCGATGCCATGAAGAATGTCCACCTGGAGGTCGTGCTCGCCGCAAGGCGCCTCGCCCTGCAAGAAACCGTCGACCTACACATCCATGTGTATGAGCGAATCATGTACATAGGTATCTACAAGGCCAGTGAGGACGCTATGACGTTGGCCTTCTTCAGCCAGCTGGAAGCCTTGGATGCCTTAGTTGAGAAGCACCTTGACCTCGCCACACAAGCCACCGCTCCTTAGCCGACTGTCGGTGGCCCGGCCGGCGCACTGAGTTGAGGAGGAGGAGGTCGTACATTGATGGATGCATCTTTCTTCTTGCCTCCTGTAACCACCACTGCGATTGCATCATCGTGGCCTTAATTCTTATTTTTCTGTTGCATTCTCGTGCCAGTCAATACAGACATGTGCGATCCCTTTGCTCAATACAGACATGTCCGTTCCAGTCTTATTTTGATTGGCTTGAATGAAGGTCTATCCCGCCGTTAGGCGCCGCGGCGCGCTCTGCTCGCGTTCGTCAGCGCGCTCGGCTTGTGGACAACTTTTCCTTGCATATATATATGGTTGCTCGCCGTTGAGGCGACCGCGAAGTGCTCTGCTCGCGTCCCTCCACGCGCGCTCTGCCAACAGGTGGGCGTGCGAACGATCACGTCGGGTGGGCCGTATGCATGCGGTTGCGCCGCGCGTGTTGCCACGCGATGCAGTTATGTGCGGCACACTGGAGTTACGCGCTACAAATTAGAACTGCCATCAGGGCCTGCCGATATTCCTGGCCGTCCGGCTTCCCCTTTAATTCCCGCGACCATTATAACCTTAGTCTCTTCAACCTTTCGATCGCGCCCCACAACACAACAAGCACACCCATGACGACACATAGAGAGGGAATGTCGAGTGGCGCAACAATGGAGTTCGGCGAGCATAGAGTGGAGACCCACGCGAGGGAGACGGGTCTCTCGGTGGTGTACACCATCGACTCAGCCATGGTGGACGACTACATCAACAGCGTTGAGTAGTTGCTTGCTAGAGACAAGTACAAGGTGGTCGGCATCGACCTCCAGTACACCATCGGTCGTCCCAGCATAGATCGGAAGGTTGTCGTTGCCCAGTTGTGTGTGCGCCATCATGTCCTCATCTACACTACTGCATGGACACAGAGCCTTGCGACCGTTTCAATAGGTTTGTCAACAGCACCGACTACAAGTTCGCCACGGTGGAAACCAAAGACGATGTAAGAGCGCTCAGTATTACAGGCTTGGCCTGCAAGAACCTTGTTGAAATCCATGACCACTATAGGGTCTGGGGCAGCACGAAGAAGTACTCCTTGGTCGAACTCGCCTCGGCCATCATCGATCCCTACTACGAAAAGATGAAGCAGGATGCCCAGAGAACAAGCCCCCTATCCTAGCACAGGGCCTGGATGCGGCAACTGGATGAACCTCACCTCAGGTTTACGACCAAGAGCGTGTACACATGTTACAAGATGCACAAGCGGATCATTGACATGAGGAAGTGCCTCGTTACCTAAATCAACGAGCCCGGATCGAGCCACAAGTAGAGGAAGCGTAACAAGAAGTAGGTGATGATCAGATGATCGTTTATGCTAGTTAATCATGCATGTAACATATACTTTACTTTATTGGTGTGTGGAAATGTCATGTGTGTAGTATCCACCTATGTAATTATGCATTTAATAGTTTACTTTGGTGTGTGCAAATGACATGGTTGTAGTAGCCACCTATGTAAGTGGATGTTTAATTTGGATATGCAAGCATGTCCTTATAAGTGTGTGTGTGTGTGTGTGTGTGTGTGTGTGTGTGTGTGTGTGTGTGCATGTGTGTGTATGTTGTTATTCTGTATGCAATCCCATCGCACAACACACACGTCTTGTTAAGTTGAACCATTTCTGTTCTCTTGTGTTAACGCAAACAGTTCGTCCGAGTGAACCGCATGACATATATCGCACACACCTTCATCTGGCTGACCGTTTCTTTTGTGTTGCCTAATCACAAACAGTTCATCCGAGTGAACCGTATGTTGTACATCACAAACACCTTCATCTAGCTGCCCGTTTCTTTTGCTCCTCCTCATCGAAAATGGTTAATTGAACTGAACTATATGCCCTGAATCACACACGCAACTAAAATCTGAACCGTGTTTGATGCATCCTCCATCGCAAATGTTTTGCACCTTTTTTGACGGTTTTTTTACACCATCGTTTGCGATTATGGCATCGCACACAGTTTCGTCGAAGGGTCTCTGATCATAGTGTCGCATTAGCAGCATCCTGCAGTAGTGGTAGCATGCTGGTGACTGGTGGTCGGACTGGGCGGATGCATGGGGATGGACGGCGCTGGCAGGCGGCAATGGCCACCATGCTAGATTGTTCCAGTGTCTTTCTTTTTTAATTGCTCAGCAATGAGGTTGTGGGAGATAAGGATGAACGAGGCAAGGCCTTGTCTATAAATGTGGAGAGAGGTGCTAGTATCTTTTGTAAAATTGTCATAGTTTGCTATCCATCAGATATAGATCGTACGGTCTATATTACAAGATGGCAGGCACACCGTCATCACCAAGTCGATTTTTTTATAAGAGTAGAGATGATAAGTTTGCTAACTACTAAACTAAAGTGGAATTTGTCCATGTTATACAAGTAAATTAAGGTGATTGTTTATCATACAAGTAAGGTTGGACGAAGGGGGTAGGAACAAATGCTCCGCCTAGAGCATGTGTGTGTGAGTTGAGTCTTAGTGTGTGTGGGGGGGTGCGTGTGTGTATGTGTGACGCGAGGTCCTCGATGGAGGATGTAATTTAAGTGTGCGTGGCTTCATCATAGAGAGGTGATGTGTATGGCAGAGGCCACCAACGAGGGGGTGCGAGAGATAAAAGGCCCGTAGAGAGGGAAGAGAAGGCGTGTGCGCATGAGAGGAGTCGACATCAAGAGAACGTGTTTGTTTGAGAGACACCGAGGAAGACTACTATATATCGATGGTACATGTAGGCAGGAATTAAACAAAGGGATGGTCTTATTGGTTTCGGGGATATAGGGGAAGAGTGAGAGGGGGGTAGCTAGAAGGAGATTGTTAAGTGTGAGTGTGTGTTTTACCCATCCAAGCGGAAGTTTTGTGCACAGAAGAAGAGAATGTTTCGATGTGGTGTTAGGGCTGAGGGTAATTAACTATGTATGGAGACATAGGAGACCTTGAATGTGCATGTGCGAGAGGTATACATGTATACGTGGGACGTGTGTGTGTGCGCGCACTTATGATCGAGATAAAAGAAAGAAGACATAAGTCATAAGATCAACGACATGGGAGAGACGGATCGGTATGACAATATGCATGCATGTGAGAGTGCAGGGAAGAAGGCCCGATAATTGGGCATGTGTTTTTGTCTTTAAGAGATAGTGGCATGGGCTGGAGCATGCATCTATGGCGAGCAGAGGGAGCGAGACACAACAATTGTGCAAAAGAGATCAACCTATAGATGCATGTATGGATAGACATATACAGTGTGGGTGATAGGAAGCAAGAGTGCGTGCGAGAAAGAAATGTTGACGGAGAAACTACAGATAGATACAGAGATAGAGATGGTAGCTAGAGGGACATCAGCTAGTTTGAGTGTTGGAGATGACCGCCAGGTGGTTCAGAGGGTGAAGTTATGTGTGTGTGAGAGAAAGATAAAAAGAGGGCACATGACTGCATGTATAGAGAAACATATATAGTGTGCATGATAGGAAGCAAGAGTGAGGGCGAGAAAGAAGGTTGATGGAGAAACAGATAAATAGAAAGATAAAGATGCTAGCTAGTGTGCGTTAGAGATAGGAGTCAAGTGGATCAGAAGGCTGAGTCATGTGTGTGGGTGTGAGAGAGATAGAGAGAGGGTGCATGTGAGTCACATACAAACAAATATCAGAGAGAAATGAGATCCCGAGAGACAGAGTTTTATGTCTTGCGAGAGAGAAAGATATTTCACAACGAGAGCGATAGCTAGAGAGACATATGAGGGAACACAAGATATCTCTAGGGGGGAGAGAGTGTGTGTGAGCGACATACAAGAGAATGGTGGAGAGATATGAGACCCTGGGAGACAGAGTTTGTGTTTGTGTGTGAGAAAGAGATATTTAAGAGGAAGAGTCATAGCTTCTCATACCTAAGGAGCGAAAGATATCTCTGTGTGAGAGGGGGTGTGTGAGTGGCACACAGGGGAATAGTAGAGAGAAATGAGACTCCAGGAGACGAAGTTTGTGTTTGTGTGAGAGAAAGAGATTTCACATGGAGAATCATGGTTAGAGACACATAGCAGGAAGCGAGATATACTTAGAGAGAGATAGAGTGATGAAGGTCGAGGGAGAGAGTACCGTCAGTGTGTTACGAAGATAAAAGATCATTGTCGACATACATGTAACACGAGAGATACCCGAGAGACGATGAACGCGTATAGGTCTAGAGAGATACTCCTATATCAGCATGAGTGATAGCTATATGAGACGAATATCTTGATTAAAGGGGATTCAAATATTTAAACTGGGGATCATGACATCGATAATATCATAACGCAGATTGGTGTATCAAACATGCATATTCATTTGAATTTGGGGACACGTGTAATGTTATATAGTTTATCAATATTAGTGAACCATAGATTCTTTAATTAGAGACAATGCATGGTTTATATGCAATTAATGTCTAAACGTGATTACACTATATGTTGCGTGTGTGAAACACATTATACATGTTTGAGAAGTAAAAAACGCATGAAACACACATTAATTGGAGACAGTTAGCGAGGAATGCATACATTGGATTTCAACATAAAGTGGTTTCAAATATTTGAAAATCCAAATTAAGATGGATACGGCCTTATGAATCTGAGATCATGCCATTTGTAAACCATATTTATGTATAAAGGGTGTTGTTCTTTTGAAAGTATATATAAAAAGGTGATGTATATAGAATTTTATTCCAATCGAAAATGGATCCTGCCCAAACAAAAATAGAATACAAACTGGATTTGAATTGAGTTGGCACGGTAAACGTGCACTCTTGCTCTGCAAAAAATTGAACGGAGCGGGGAAACTCGCAGTAACTGCCCGAAACCAAAATCTACGAGATGGAAATTACTGCCTATCCCAGACATGCAAAGCCTATCGGCTCGACTTCTATAGGTTTCGGTAGGGGTAGGTTTGTAATTTCACTCAAACATGACATAACCGCCTATCACCCGGATTCATACACGGTGTGCGCCAAAACACAGTGTCTCCTCGGCCGAAATCGACTCCCTCCCTGATTCATACACGGTGGGCGCCAAAAACAAACTCTCGTCGGCAAATATTCGGTGTATGCAACATTACCGTCCTATTCCTAACCGACTAATATTGCTGTGATGTAGGAAATTTTAAACGGGGGCTAAGTTTGTAAATTTCCTCTCATTTGAGACAAGCGCGCCCTGAAGACATGGTTCCCCCTTCCTCTCTCCCTCATTTCCCCATTCGTACTCCGTGGGCACCAAAACACCCTCTCCACCCCAGCCTCCTCCGTCCGCCACCCCATCCACCGCCGTCCTCCTCCACCATGCCAGAGCTGATACCTCGACGTCGTTGTCCATTACAAGAGATTGACCTCTCTCATTCACGGCTTCAGACCAGGGGTCCTTGCATCCCGTCCTCTTGCTTCATCCCCGTCGTCATCCACCTTGCCGGCGCCGCTCCTACGACTGTCTCGTCCACCGCGCCCACCGCCACCGTCTACCCTCATAGATCTGCTTCCATGCCGCTGATAGCCATCGCTACCGCAGCACCGTAAAATTCTCAGCAGATGCATACACGGTGCCGCACCAGAGGCGATACTCTTTCGTATCTGCTCAACTTATTTATCGCAGCAAGAAAATAGATCGCCACTTCTTTACTCTGATTTCTTGTCCATCACTTACTTGCTAGTTTAAAGGAAACATTGGTTGCGAAGTTGCCTTTGTCCGGTTTGCACCTTCAGATCCGCCATGGCACGCTCAACACTATACTCGAAATGCTTATGGTTTTCCCCTTTAATATTCCACACTAGTTAAATGACAGTAGACTAAATTTCAAAATTGGGTCAGTCGATTTTTGAGAGCTCGACGGAGTTTGCCGGTGCGAAGGAAGGGGCTTGGGTGGGGACGGTGGTTGTGGGGGGCGGTGTTGGGGCCTCACCGAACAAAGAAAACTCGACGCGAGTAGGGCGTGGGTGGGGGTGCCGGAGCAACACAAGCGGTGGGGGTCTGTTCAGGGGAGGGCGGGGGGAGGGGGGTCAGGGCCGGTGGTTTGGCTGGTGGCCCATGCGGTGTTCTGTATGGGAAGAATTAGAGACGAGGAAGAAGAAGGGTTAGGAGACGTAGGATCTTCATACAACTGCCTGAAATGGTTGACTGACCCAAATGACAAAAGTCATGCGACTTGCATGCAGACATGCCTTTATATTAAGTACCATCATCGTACCTTCTTAGCACTGCTCCTGAATCCATCAAGCTAAACAACGTGCCACTCATAATTCCAAACTTGTTGCTAAAATAAGAATCTGATACGATGCTAATATTACTAAAACAGATAACGTTTAATTGGTCAGCTAATGTTCCTACTTTACTTTCGAAAAGCACGTGCACCACTATCCTTGCAATAAACTTTCTATACGGTATATTATGAACCTATCATCTGCCAACTATCCTTACATCTGGGGCCCCCAATAGGGAGCCTATTTTTTGTGTAGTTGTGCCAGATTATATTAATCTACTCACCATATTATAGCACACATGGGCTCTCTCATTAGAATCCAGTGATAGCACACAAGGGTTCACAGGGAGCCTCTATTATATTACAATATCCTCTGCATTACAAAGATAATCTCACTACTAGTTGTGTTTTCATGCTTTACTGATATTGTACACAATCATAATGAATATAAGAATGTGCACATCAGAAGAATATTGCGGAACAGTTCAATGGGTAACAAACTTGGCATCAAGGGATTGAGGTCCATTGTGGATGCAATGAAACCCACATCCTCCCGACCTATAGATTCGTATTCAGAATATGATCCTAATGACTATTCTGAGCTCAAGGAGTCAAAGGCAGGTGGCCTATCCTGTTCACCAATAAGGTGCATGTTCTAATTTGGCAATGTTTTATTGGTTGCACATATCTTGCATAAGGTGTCTTGCATTTCTTTTGCTTCGTTGCACCATCATCTGCTTAGTTTACTCATGATATGTGTGAAGATGCCATGCCCATCCATTATCAACACCTATTCCATTTGTCGTCATACCATGTTTTTCCATTCAAATACTGTTCTTGTATTTCAGACATCTAAAAGGAAGAGGGTGATTGCAGAACCTGAAGGAGTACAAGCAAAGTCCTTGAAAAAGGTGGTGCTATCGGAGAAATCACATAGCACCCGACGTATATTGGCGATAGAACCGGCACCGCAAAGCCTAGGATATCGCAATTATGTTGGTCGCTGCTTTGCTCTTATGAGTACCTATTGTCCTATTGTTGTCCTTACATTCATACCATGTGGATTATGTGACATCATTGTGCATTATAGCTTGCTTATCCACTGTTCGCTCCCAATTATCAGATCTATATTAATGCTTAAATTAATGTAGAATAAACCCAATGCCTATGAAGAAATTTAGTTCTACATTGTTCTTGTAAGTATCTGTTATCCTTCATCACTGTACTTATATTTGTCAGCTAGTTCTTCATGTACACTTTGCAACTTATTTTCCTTTGTCCTCCATTTTTCTACACATCAGATCTACATTTACTCTTGCCAAAATATTGAATGAAACCAATGTTAGTGAAGAAGTTTAGCTCTGCATTGCTCTTGTTAGTGCCTTCTGCCTGTATGCTATATTTACATTTGTACTCTGCATCTTAAGTTAAATAATCGCCATTTGTTCCTATATTTTCACATCTATATTTACTCTCAACAAAATGTAGGATAAAGGCAATACTCTTGAAGAAGAGTGTGCAGTAAACTTCTTGAATTGCCCCCCATCAATATGGACAAGGCCTTTATAGAGCCTGTCTTCACTATAATGCAAATTTGTCCTCCTCAAGCCTTCAAACTTTGTTGTGTATATTTGGATAGCTATGAGTGCAAATGTTGTTTATTTTTGTCGTCTGCATCAAATTGCTTGTTCAAAGTTTATAAAGTAGAAGTACATAAACATAAGTTTGTCCTTCTCAATTTCAGTCTTTAGTTGTACAATCTAGTTCCTTATTCGTACCATGTAAATTAAACTAAACATAGCAAGTTATCTTCTTTAGCACTATGTGTATGCTTGTGTTCTTGATTTGTAATCCAGTGGTGTGTGACACTACCAACAACAGCACAATGTCATATCCTGCTATGTCTCAACTATGAACAATGCCATATATATTAATGTTATTTAAATCATGTCTCCTTATTTACCAATCTGAAATGGTATAAATTGACAGTACACTCACCATTCATGCTTATACGTTGTTTAAAACTACATCTATGCTTGTGTTCTTGATCTGTAGTCCAGTGATCTGGTGAAGCTGGGCGTTCCTGCACAATGCCATTTCCTGCTGTCTTAACTATGAACAATGCATGTTATGTTAATGCTATTTTAAACCGTGTCTCTTTATCTATGACAAAGAAATGAGATGAATTGACAGAGATGATGCTTATACGTGCAAAACCTGTTATCTACCTACTTGTTTCTCTTTCAGGGTAACCACAACACTACTGCTAGGAAGAACTGCCATAATGATAGTGAGACGAACCCATTGTTTGTCCCTCTAACACATATTCCAAAGGAGAGGGCAACACATATTGAGGGTAGGGATACAACCACGAAGTTACATCTTGATGTAGTGTCAAAGTTACTCAGTGACACAAGCTTGAAGAAGTCGCCGCCTGAATCTATTCGACTTCTTCAGTCTGAAATTCATGCAGAAATACATGCTTCCGCTCAAATACGACTGGAACTCCAATATCCATGCAAGATTAACCGTAAGTACATGGCATTTATTGATGCTATGTAGCTTAAGTTGGTGGATATGAGCGCCAAAGAAGCACAGTCTCATCAGGTTGCTAAGCTGCTTGCGCTGCAGCTCCTGGGCCGGGCTAACCTTTATTGAACTGTGTTGAAGTGTTGTCGGTTCTGTCTATTATTTTGTTCGCCAGTTAGCTTCTACTGGTGGCGACCTGCCCAGTTTATGTAATCTGCTGTCTGGTTCCCCTTTATTATCAATGGCGGCGAACTTTGATGCCGAGGGGATGTAATATGCTGCAATTTCTTTGTTGTATAGTCTAGGCTTATTCTTGGTCGGTATGCTGTAATTTAGGCCGGAAGGTTCAGTGGATCTCACTGTTGTCGGTCTTCAGGCCGGCCCGTTACTCATATGGGCCAAAATGTGGGCCTATAATCATCTTGGGCCATTAGCAAGTCTAAACATATAGTTGTTTCCCGCCTTTAACAGGCCGAGTAAAGTTCTGGCCAGCTGGGCCAGAGAATACCATGGGCTTTTAACAGGCTAAAACCTAGATTGGGCTAGCGTTGAGCCGAAAAAATCATGGGCCAATACAAGCAAACTTCCTAAGGCCCATGTTTGGCCCAAATAGGACGAGCAGTTAACAGACCAAAATATATCTCGGGCCTGTTTGGCCCAATAAAATTATGGGCTTTAAGCAGGCCGCTATCTACGCGGGCCATAGGCCTAAAATTGTCACATGCCATTATCAGATGGGCTGTAAGTAGGCCGGATTCAACGCGGGCTGTCATTAGGCCCAACTATTACACAGGCCGATAGGCCAGTTGCGCTGAAATTCATCCACAAAGACTACGGACCATTAAGAGGCCTAAAGTTACTTCGGACAAGAAATAGCCTAGTTTCTGCATGGGTTGTTAAATGGCCTAAAGTTAAACTGAGCCGACAACATCCCAGATACACCAAGGGCCGCTAATAGGCCAAAACTATTATCGGGCCGAACTCGTAAACGGACATTTAACAGGCTGAAATACAAACCTGTCTTAGAATGGGACCAAAAGAACAGTGGCTTGTTAACGGTCCTGATCTGATATGGGCCGTAATTTGGCCGAAAACACGGCAGGCTGTGAACGGGCCTGATCTGGTATGGGCCTTAATTTGACCCAAAACATGGCAGGTTGTTAACGGGCCAACTCACGAGTGTCTGAAAAAACATGGTGTGCCTTTAGCTGGGCTGGCCTTTTCACCGGAATGGGCCTCTGTTGGGTCGTGCCACGTGTCGACGTATCATAGGCACCTCCTGTCCAATGAGTGGATGAGATCTATGCCAACGCGGAGCTGACACGTGGTTCCGTCGGCCAATGAGAATTTTACATGTGGAAATTCGGCATTGGTCATGGCTGTTAGCAGGTTATCGGATCCAAAACCGGACCCGATAGCTTAACGGCGAGCCGTTATGGTGGATGCCACATGCCGTTCACCCTTGACGAAAGCACTTCCATGACGCAGCATTTATCGTCATGGAAGTGGACACTTCCGTGATGATAATTTTGGCAATGTCATGGAACACTTCTACGACAGCACACAGGTCTGACTATCTTGATTCTGTCATTAAAATGTCATGGATGTAGATGCATGAAAGAAAACGTGACCTACTGTGACAAACACGTATCATCACGGAAGTGTATTTTTTTGTAGTGCTGGTATGGCCCAGCTTCAGCCGCGACAACCCAAGACCCTCGCGAGGGGCCAAGCCTCATGAGGTGGATGACACCAAGACCTCCTTGGGGATGGCCTCACTAGGCTGGCTCCCGAGGAGCAGGGATATCTATGCAAGGGGCACCTCCCGAGGTTCACGTCACGTGAGCCATGACGACCATGGCCAGGCGGGCGCCAGCGGGCGCAGTGTACCAGTTTCCTCTTTGGTGCTAAGGAGGCAAGCGCATGCGCGGAGTCCCGAGGCATCAGGCAAAGGTTTCCATATCGGTGCAACAAGACCAAGACGAGCAGGACGGCAGGACGGAGGTCATCGCAGAGCCCACAACAGCATCACCACCAGAGCCTTTGGCAGGCGAAGACCACCTTTTGTCAGGATGGCTTGTACTAGTTGTCCCCCTTCAAACTTGGTCGTTGTGGGATCCCTTCCCGCCTAACATTTGGGGAGAGGACCAAGGCCACTATAAATAGGACCTAGCCACCACCATAGGAGGGGACGGATCATTCAGATCATCATCACACACACCAGCTCACCGAGCACAAGAACACCTCACCTCCTGAGGTTGTTCGATGATTGTACAAGTTCACCCTCAGCCCCTCGAGGCAATCCACCACCACACATTGGAGTAGGGTGTTACACTGCAAGGTGGCCCGAACCAGTATAAACCCCCGTGTTTGTTGTTCTTTGGGTCCGTCGAGCTAGGCCGTGGGATCGTTGAGCGAGCGAGCTAGGAAGAGAGTGTTCCTCATGCGCACCCGAGAGTTCGAACCTCACAAGGGTTTGCCGGAACCCATTATCCGACAAAGGACCTCTCCAGGGCGCGGAGGGGTGAGTGAGGCTGTCGAGATGGCGCCCGAGGGTGATACCTCGGCTGCCGAAAACATGGGGGGCAACCCCCATCGTGACCGACGACGGGGGCACTGACTAGTCCGGCCCCCAGCCGAACATTATTCCGGAGACCCAAATGGCTCCGGGATCGAGTGAGCAGCCCTCTTTGAAGGAGGGAGAGCGTCAACTCCGACGGCGACCTCCACTAATCCGGAGGTGCCGAATGCTCTGGTGGAAGCACTACGACGTGCTTCCATCATGGAGGAGCACCGCACCCTGATGGGTGTGGTGGTTGAGAAGGTTCAGTCCGCCAAGAGCGGGCTGAACGAAGCCTTCACCAGCCTGCTAACAAGCTTCAAGGTATGCGGCGTAATACTCTTAGACGCTTATCATATGAAGGAATATACATGTATATAGATAGTAGCCCTGATACTCTGTCTGGTTTTTGAAAAAAGCCAAACAGAGGATCATTTAGTATTCGGAAGAGGTAGCATACTTTTCTTATTGATAACAGGCTTCCCTGTTGGCGGCAACCGCCCAGGCCGCTGAAGTTTTTGAACTCAATCGAAAGCTGAAGCTGGCTGATGATGAGATCGACCGTGTTAACAAGCGGTTCGATGAGGCACAAGGTATGTGTGTACGTTTAAAAGTGCTTTATATATCTGAAATGATATGAAAATTCATAGTTTAACTCATGTGCTGCTATGATTATTATTGTAGGAAGCACGGCCGAGGTCGAGACCCTCAAGACCGCCCTTGCCCAAGCCAAAGAGGAGGCGAAGGCGAGCAAAGCGGCCACTGACAAAGCGGCTGCGAAATTAAAGACCCAACAGGTCGCCCATCGCCAGCACGAAGAGAGGGTGGCCGAAGTGGAGCAAGAGCTGAAGGACGCCATCGGCAAATGCGAGGATTTGGAGGAGAAGACAACGGACCAAGAGGCCAAACTCACCAAAGCACTCAACGAGGCCAAAGAGTCCCGGACCGAGTCCCGGGGTGCTCGTGAAGAGATCCGGCAAGCTGGACAGATAGCGGCTGGTAAGCCCTTTCTTTTGAAGCGTATATTTTGAGGTCAAAGATATGCCTTGCTCACTCGACTTTGGAGTTCTCCAAACGCCTTTGCGGATCTTCCAAGGAGCGCTGCCGACACCGCGCAGTTCTTCCGAGCCCAGGAAGGGAACACGACAGAGAAGTTGTTCTGGTCACAGTTCCTTGCGCCAGAGCATCCGGCGCTGTTGAACAACCATATGATGCAACTGTATAGAGGGTGCATGGATGGCCTTTGCCCATGTCAAGATGCACTGGGCTAAGATGAAGGCCACCGTCGTGGTGACCGAAGGCCCGCCCGAAGGCAAGCACTACTGTAGGATGCTGCTAATGCGACACTATGATCAGAGACCCTTCGATGAAACTGTGTGCGATGCAATAATCACAAACGATGGTGTAAAAGGACCGTCAAAAAAGGTGCAAAACATTTGCGATGGCGGAGCCATCAAACACAGTTCAGATTTTAGTTGCGTGTACAATGCAAGGCATACGGTTCAGTTCAATGAACTGTTTGCGAAGAGGCGGAACAAAAGAAACGGACAGCTAGATGAAGGCATGTGCGATATACAGCATACGGTTCACTCAGATGAACTGTTTGTGATGAGGAGGAACAATAGAAATGGGAAGCTAGATAAAGGTGTGTGCGATTGAGGGCATATGCTTCAGAAGGATTAACTGTTTGCGATTAGGCAACAGAATACAAACGGGTCAGCCAGATCAAAGTGTCTGTGATTGATGGCATACACTACACACAAATGAACTGTTTGCGATTAGACACAACAAACAGAAACAGTTAGATAGTTCAACTTGTGTGCGCTAGACGGGCACACACATTCTAATTAAAAGAAGCGTGCACGATGGTAATACCGAGCGCGCATGGTTATTGGAACAAGACGTGTGCTGACATTTCCTATTGTGGTGCACCCTATGGTGCAAACACCACATACGCGGCCGAGAAGGCGTGCCCACATTAAGCCTTGGGAATAGTGCCGCACTTATAACCATCAATAAATTTTGAGCTTGCGTCCTGTCACATTCCAAATTGCAAACCTGTTCACACCGATCAAAACCTAAACGGTTTCCCACTTAGGAGCGTATTAGTACTCGATTATAAATACTACTACTCCAAGATGACTGCACATTCCTCCTCAACTCCTCATCCACAAAAACAAACAAGTCATTCATCACCGTTCCCTTGCGGCTGCCATGGCCAGCATGAGTTCTGGGTCGAGAGATTGCCACCAGGGAGATGCGAGCATGGAAGCGGAAGCACGAGAGATGTCCTGCCTCACCGCGAACACAACTGGCATATCCCGCCGCACGGTCGTAGCGGCACAGAGGTCTCGCCGTGCCGCTGAAGTAGCATGGAGATCCCGACGCGCCATCGGTGCAGCAGACTGGTCTGGCCGCGCCGCGAAAGCAGAAGAGATGTCCCGCCGCACCGTGAATGTAGCGGAGATGTCCTCCCGTTCTGCGGCGGCCTGGGAAAATGTCTAGCGGGCAGGCTAGGACTCTTACAGGCGCATGCATGCGATAGTCCATAGCTAGATGGATTAGATCTCCGGCTGGGCGAGGTTGCAGGACGACATGAAAGCCTCTTTTGAACAGGCTACCAGCGTCATCCGGCAACTAACTGAGAGCAATACAAAGCTCCTGGCTGAGCATGACCTACTGAGGGTGAATATCGTCGGAAGTGCGGAGCAGCAGGAGGAGACCACTGCCTTGTTGAAGAGGACCAGCGTCATCGTCGAGAAACTTATGGATGAGAATGCCATGTTGTGCATTGAGCGCAGAAGGCTGGTGGAGGAATCCATGGATGCTCTGAAGCAGCATCTTGAGGACAAGAAAGAGCACATCACCGCTTGCCACAGAGACTAGTTCCCCCGGTGCAGCAACGCATCAAGAAAGTAGAGATCAGCGAGCCAGATCATTGTCTTCCATATTCTTTTGCCCTTGTGTATTTCGGGCGTTGCCGCATGTGGCTTTTTTTTAATTATGTTCCTAAATATGTAAGACAATTATTATCCACTGTTCATCGTCCTTATATTCATCATGCTTGCTATAAGTCGCAGTCGATGCTATATAGGTCCGTCGGATCTTTCATCAAGATCAGTGCAAAACTTTCTTTTTTAGATTTTCATTTTTCTCTGTTAAATCTCAGTCCAGTGAGACATATAGCCACACCATAGAACAGGGGCTCGGGCGCCATTAATGGAGACGTTGGGAGGGAGGTGCACGACGTGTAGAGGTCAAAGGGCTCTCCTCCCAATGAGCATGCGCAGGGGTCTGATCATACGTCTCCCGTACTCAAATAGCTACCCAGCACGACACCTCCTAGCCAATAAAAAAAGGGGACGCGTGGCGGCACGTAATTGGTAAGTAGAACGCCCACGGTTTCAATAATACTTGCGTTTCCGATTTGTAACGTGACAGCACTTGTTCCAAAACGACTTTCTTGACTGTTAATGTGAGCGCCTTCGCAAATCGGGCAGAAAATCTACCACAGCATGTTGGTGCCATGTCATGACACTATGCCAAGTTTCATGATTTTTGGGCATGTTTTGAATTTACAGGAATTAAAAAACCAAGTTTCTCAATCTTTCTGGCCGAGCCACGACGCCCAGATGTTTGAATTTCATTCTCATTTCTTGCATGGGACCCAGAAATTCACCCAAGGACACACATGTGATTTTTCAACCAACTTCGATGCACCGGAGCATGTGCTTGTAGTTCATATTTGAATTATGCACATTAAATGCCCAGAAACTCAATTAATGTATAAAAAAGGCAAAACGAACCCCGAATATTTCCAAAATTTAGCATGATACTTCTATTTGGTCTAATCTGTCTGTGTAAAAAAATTAAGGCGGGAGAAGGCAGTGTACGTATGTCGTTTCGCACATGGAGGTGAAATGTTCCCTCTCGGAACCACGAGCCTTCTTGAGGGTAGCTCTGGTTTGCAAAAAGCTTACGCCAAAGCTTGTCCCAATTTGGCCAAAAAATTACCGCAGCATGTTGGTGCCATGTCATAAAACCATGCCAAGTTTCATGATTTCCAGGCTTGTTTTGGATTTACATGAATTAAAAAACCAAGTTCCTCAATCTTTCCGGTCGAGCCACGATGCCCAGATGTTTGAATTTCATTCCTATTTCTTGAATGGGACCTATAAATTCACCCAAAGACCCACATGTGATTTTTCAACCAACTTTGGTGCACTGGAGCATGTGCTTGTAGTTCAAATTTGAATTATGCACATTAAATGCCCAGAAACTCAATTAATGTATAAAAAGGCCAAATGAACCCGGAATAATTTCAAATTTAAACACGATACTTATATTAGGTCTAATCTGCCTATGTAAAAAAATTAAGGCGAGAGAAGGCAGTGTACGTATGTCGTTTCACACACGGAGGTTACACATTCCCTCTCGGAACCACGAGCCTTCTTGAGGAAAGCTCCGGTTTGCAACAAGCTTACACCAAAGCTTGTCCAAATTTGGCCAAAAAATTACCGCAACATGTTGGTGCCATGTCATGACACCATGCCAAGTTTCATGATTTCCAGGCGTGTTTTGGATTTACAAGAATTAAAAAACCAAGTTCCTCAATCTTTCCGGTCGAGCCACAACACCTAAATGTTTGAATTTCATTCCCATTTGTTGTGTGGGACATATAAATTCACCCAAAGACACACATGTGATTTTTCAACCAACTTTGGTGCACTGGAGCATGTGCTTGTAGTGCAAATTTGAATTATGCACATTAAATGCCCAAAAACTCAATTAATGTATAAAAAGGCCAAACAAACCCGGAATAATTCCAAACTTAAACACGATACTTCTATTTGGTCTAATCTGCCTGTGTAAAAAATTAAGGCGGGAGAAGGCAGTGTACGTATGTCGTTTCGCACATGGAGGTGACACGTTTCCTCTCGGAACCACGAGACTTCTTGAGGGAAGCTCCGGTTTGCAAGAAGCTTACACCAAAGCTTGTCCCAATTCGGCCAAAAAAATTACCGCAACATGTTGGTGCCATGTCATGACACCATGCCAAGTTTCATGATTTTTGGGGTGTTTTGGATTTACAGGAATTAAAAAATCAAGTTCCTCAATCTTTCCGGCCGAGCCACGACGCCCAGATGTTTGAATTTCATTCCCATTTCTTGCATGGGACCTATAAATTCACCCAAGGACACACTTGTGTTTTTTCAACCAACTTTGGTGCACTGGAGCATGTGTTTGTAGTTCAAATTTGAATTATGCACATTAAATGCCCAAAAACTCCATTAATGTATAAAAAAGGCAAAATGAACTCGGAATAATTCTAAAATTTAGCATGATACTTCTATTTGGTCTAATCTTCCTGTGTAAAAAAATTAAGGCGGAAGAAGGTAGTGTACGTATGTCGTTTCGCACACGGCGGTGGCACGTTCCCTCTCGGAACCACGAGCCTTCTTGAGGGAAGCTCCGGTTTACAAGAAGCTTACACCAAAGATTTCCCAATCCGGCCAAAAAAATTACCGCAGCATGTTGGTGCCATGTCATGACACCATGCCAAGTTTCATGATTTTCAGGCGTGTTTTGGATTTACAGGAATTAAAAAACCAAGTTTCTCAATCTTCCCGGCCGAGCCACGACGCCCAGATGTTTGAATTTCATTCCCATTTGTTGCATGGTACCTATAAATTCACCCAAAGACACACATGTGATTTTCAACCTACTTTGGTGCACCGGAGCATGTGCTTGTAGTTCAAATTTGAATTATGCACATTAAATGCCCAGAAACTCATTAATGTTTAAAAAACACCAAACAAACCCGGAATAATTCCAAATATAAACACGACACTTCTATTTGGTCCGATCTGCTTATGTAAAAAAATTGAGGCGGGAGAAGGCAGTGTACGTATGTTGAAGAGGACCGGCGCTATCGTCGAGAAACTTATGGACGAGAATGCCATGCTACGCATTGAGCGTAGAAGGCTGGTGGAGGAATCAGTGGATGCTCTCAAGCAGGACCTTGAGGACAAGAAAGATCTCATGGCCACTCGCCGCGGAGACTCATCAAGAAAGTAAAGATCAGCGAGCCAAATCATTGTGTTCCATCTTCTTTTGCCCTTGTGTATTTCGGGCATTGCCGCATGTGGATTTTTTTAATTATGTTCCTAAATATGTAAGACAATTATTATCCACTGTTATCATCCTTATACTCATCATGCTTGCTATAAGTCGCAGTCGATGCTACATAGGTCTGTCGGATCTTACATCAAGATCTGTGCAAAACTTTCTTTTTAGATTTTCATTTTTCTCTCTTAAATCTCAGTCCAGTGAGATATATAGCCACGCCGTAGAACAGGGTCTTGATACGTCTCCAACGTATCTATAATTTTTGCTTCTTCCATGTTGTTATATTATAAATCTTGGATGTTTTATAATCATTTTATAGTCATTTTATATCATTTTTGGTACTAACCTATTGACATAGTGTCAAGTGCTAGTTTTTGTTTTTTCCATATTTTTTACTTCATAGAAAATCAATATCAGATGGAGTCCAAATGCCACAAAGCTCCACGAAGAATTTTATGGGCCAGAAGGAACACAACGAGCTTGGTTGCGCCTAGGGGGTGCCCCGAGGGGGGCACACCAGGGTGCGCCAAGAGGCCCAGGCGCGCCCTGGTGGGTTGTGCCCACCTCGAGTGCCCCCCGGACCGCCTCTTTGCTCTATAAATACCCCAATATTCCAGAAGCCCTAAAGACATCGACGAAATATTCATCTAGCCGCCGCAGAGTCTAGAACCACCAGACCAATCTAGACACCATCTCGGATGGGGTTCACCACCTCCATTGGTGCCTCTCCAATGATGTGTGAGTAGTTCTTTGTAGACCTTTGGGTCCGTAGTTAGTAGCTAGATGGCTTCCTCTCTCTCGCTGAATTCTCAATACAATGGTCTCTTGGAGATCCATATGATGTAACTCTTTTGCGGTGTGTTTGTTAGGATCGATGAACTTTGAGTTTATGATCAAATCTATCTTTTTATATCCATGAAATTTATTTGAGTTTCTTTGATCTCTTATATGCATGATTGCTTATAGCCTCGTATTTCTTCTCCGATATTTGGGTTTGGTTTGGCCAACTTGATCTATTTATCTTGCAATGGGAAGAGGTGCTTTGTAGTGGGTTCGATCTTATGGTGCTTGATCCCAGTGACAGAAAGGGAAACTACACGTATGTATCGTTGCTACTAAGTTAAAACGATGGGGTCTATCTCTACATAGATAGATCTTGTCTACATCATGTCATCATTCTTATTGCATTACTCCGTTTTTCCATGAACTTAATACACTAGATGCATGCTGGATAGCGGTTGATGTGTGGAGTAATAGTAGTGGATGCAGGCAGGAGTCGGTCTACTAATCTTGGACATGATGCCTATATAATGATCATTG
Source organism: Triticum dicoccoides (assembly GCF_002162155.2). Classification (NCBI taxonomy): domain Eukaryota; kingdom Viridiplantae; phylum Streptophyta; class Magnoliopsida; order Poales; family Poaceae; genus Triticum; species Triticum dicoccoides. The sequence continues at coordinate 171,171,126 of NC_041381.1, forward strand.
CCTGGATATCATCTTGGTTATTCGAAGTTCTGTCAATTGCCCAACAATAATTTGTTCACCCACCTCTACTATTTTTCTCGAGAGAAGCCACTAGTGAAACCTACGCCCCCCGGGTCTTCGTTCTCATATATTTGCCTTTGCGATACTTTTCTCTTGCATTTATTTTCAGATCTATTAAACCAAAAATACAAAAATACCTTGCTGCATTTTATTTCTATTTATTTTATTTAGCGTTCGATCTATCAATCTACTACAATTTATCTCACGTCAGTTTGCTTATCTTGAGGCGTCGTACCCCGGAAGGGATTGACGACCCCTTTAACATGTCGGGTTGCGAGGATTTGTTATCTGTGTGCAGGGGCTGTTTACGTTGTGTTTCTTGGTTCTCCTACTGGTTCGATAACCTTGGTTTCATATCTGAGGGAAATACCTACCGCCGTTGTGCTACATCATCCCTTCCTCTTTTGGGAAATACCGACGTAGCTTCAAGCGACATCAAAAGGAATTTCTGGCACCGTTGTTGGGGAGGATCTTCAACATATACCAGGTTCCTAATGACAAATCTCATCTCCTTGCAATTTACATTATTTGCCTTTTGCCTCTCATTTTCCTCCCCCCTACTTCACGAAAATTTGCCGTTTTATTCGTATCTCTTTTTCCGTTCGCCGTTTTCTTGCCGGTTCTGTTTTGTGTGCGTTTTTGTTTGCGTAGTCATGATGCCTCAAAGAAAATATTATGATGTTCCTTACCCAGATATTTTTCTTGAGATTGAGAAAAGTACCAAGGAATATATGACTACACAATTTGAGCATAACAAGTACTTTACTAAAGAAATTAAGGAACACTTCGTTGTGCTAGATGCTATTGCAAAACAACTTGATGATATTAGTAGAGAAGTTTGCAATCTACAATCTAAGTATGTTTTTGCCGAAAGTTTGCTAGGAAAAATATCCGATGCACAACCTACCTTAGTAAATCAAATGGCCGCTAAACAAATCTCATTAGAGGACAAAAGTGATGAAAATCTTAAAATGATTGGTGTTTCTTCTATTGATTCCTTGTTTAGTAAAGTTAAGATTGATGAAAAAGGGACTGGAGAAGAGTCAACTTTAGGTAGAAGGCGTCCCGATATTTCGGAGGTTGAAAATCTTGTTGAGAAAATTGATGAAATTGGGTTTGGAGAGGTAAAAACTTTAACTAGTGATGTGCCCACTCTTTTGGATTACAAAGACTTTAATTATGAAAGTTGCTTTTTGATTGATTGTATTTCTTTTTTGCAATCCATGATAAATTCACCCCATGCCTATGAACAAAATAAAGCTTTTACTAAACACATTGTTGATGCTATGATGAATTAGAAGTATCAATTCCTAGAAAATTGCATGATGAATGGGAACCTACTATCAAAGTCAAGATTAAAAATTATGAGTGTTTTGCTTTGTGTGACTTGGGTGCTAGTGTTTCTACAATTCCGAAATCTTTATGTGATGTGCTTGGTCTTACTAATCTTGAAGAATGTTCTTTGAATTTGCACTTGGCGGATTCTACTATCAAAAGCCTATGGGAAGATTAAAAATTATGAGTGTTTTGCTTTGTGTGACTTGGGTGCTAGTGTTTCTACAATTCTGAAATCTTTTATGTGATATGCTTGGTCTTACTAATCTTGAAGAATGTTCTTTGAATTTGCACTTGGCGGATTCTACTATTAAAAAACCTATGGGAAGAATTAATGATGTTCTTATTCTTGGAACTTGGAATTATGTGCCCATATATTTTATTGTCCTTGATATTGATTGCAATCCGTCTTGTCCAATTATTCTTGGTAGACCGTTTTTACGCACTATCAGTGCCGTGATTGATATGAAAGAAGGAAATATTAAGTTCCAATTTCCTTTGAGGAAGGGCATGGAACACTTTCGTAGAACAAGAATTAAACCACCTTATGAATCAATCATGAGGGCATCTTATGGATCTCGAACCAAAGGTGACGAAACTTAGATCCTTGCTTTATGCCTAGCTTAGGGAGTAAAACTATAGAGCTTGTTGGGAGGCAACCCAATGAATAAATTTTATTTTTGCTTTTTGCTTTCTGTTCTTGAGTGTTAGCACAATTATGCTACTATTATGATTGTTTTTTGTGTGTTTTAATTAGTGTTTGTGCCAAGTAGAACCAATAGGATCTTCTTGGGTGATAGTTGTTTGATCTTGCTGAAAAAGACAGAAACTTTGCGCTCACAAAAATAATTGTAAAAAATCACCAGAATGTTATAAAATGCCAATTCATTTTGTAGAAGATTAATATACAAATTACCCATGTCCTCCTAGTTTTTCAGAATTTTTGGAGTTTTAGAAGTATTCGAACAGATCAGATTGCTACAGACTATTCTGTTTTGACAGATTCTGTTTTCTTTGTGTTGTGTGCTTATTTTGATGGCTCTATGGTTTTCTTTGATGAGTCTTTGCCATAGAAAATTTGGAATACAATAGATATAATGCAAAACAAAATATGGATTGGTTTGATACATCACTTATAGTAGTGATTTATTTTTCTTACACTAACGGATCTCACGAAGGTTTTGTTGAGTTTTGTGTGATTGAAGTTTTCAAGTTTTGGGTTATCTTATGATGGATGAAGGAAGGATAGAAGAGACTAAGCTTGGGGATGCCCCGGCATCCCAAGCTATTATCCAAAAATGAGCAACCAACTAAGGTTGGGGATGCCCCGAGTGGCATCCCCTCTTTCTTCCAACGACTATCGGTATTTTACTCGAAGCTATATTTTTATTCGTCACATGGTACGTGTTTTGCTTGGAGCGTCTTGTATGATATGAGTCTTTGCTTGTTTTATTTTGTATTTTAAGTCATCAATCCTTGCTGGACACACCTATTTGAGAGAGCCAAAATTATGTCACGACTTGTTAGAATTGCTCTCTATGCTTCACTTGAATTTTTATGAGCAATGGACTTGCTCTAGTGCTTTACTTATATCTTTTTTAGCACGGTGTGCTTAGTATTTTGGAAGAAATACTCTCTTGGTTCACTTAGATTTATTTGAGAGTTAGTACAATTTTCAAGAAATTCTCTCTTGCTTCACTTAAATTATTTTGAGAGAAAGAAAGAAATTTTATGCTCATGATCTTCACTTATATTTGTTTGATCTTATGAAAAGAAACACATGAAAATTAGTCCCAAAGTGATAGATATCCGAGAAGAATATAATAAAAACTTTCATGAAGATCATTGGACAAAATAAACTTGATTCATAGTAATAGTTTTGAGATATGATGATGTGATATGTGAGTTATGTTGATGAGTAATTATGCTTTAATAAGAATATTGGTGTTAAGGTTTGTGATTCCCTACGCAAGTACGAAAGTCAATAGTCATGCAATGAAATTATATCCTACTTGTGGTGCATTATTCGGTGTTATTTATGCTTAATGCTTGCTTATGAGACTATTCGTTTCTTGGTTGGTCGCTTCCCATCTTTTTGCTAGCCTTCATTTTGCATCAAGTATGATCTCTACTTGTGCATCCAAAATCCTTTAAACCAGTTTTGACATGAGTCCACTATATCTACCTATATGCGGTATTCTTTTGCCGTTCTAAGAAACTTTGCTTGTGCCATCTCTAATTTTCAAAATAAACTTCTCTTTTGTGTGTTTGTTTCGCTTGTGGAGCGGTGAGGGGTGGCTAATATTTTCCATGGTGGATGTGTGATTCTCACAATGAGTGTTTATTCACTTGTCATTGCACGAGAGTAAGGCAAAGGTTTTAGGGATGCCAAGTCCTGAAATGCAAAAATGAACTTACTTTATGTTGTTAAATAATAAATTCCTTGGAAAGTGTTGGTATGGAGGGCAATCGTGGATACGGCTAGCCATGGAAAGTGAAAGTATGGTGGAAAAATGAATACACTTTATTTTCTGTTTGGGAACCACCTATGGCATATCTAGCATGGAAAGTGTTGGGAACTCTAAGTTGTTTTCGTTGGTGGGATGGATACACCTCCCAAAATGTTTTTATCTCTAATTTATTGCTTTGAGCTCTGGCACCTCTACAAATCCCTACTTCCCTCTATGAAGGGCCTTTCTTTTACTTTATGCAATTTATATTTTGAATTTGAGCCTCCATCTTCTCTCATAAAAGCACCAACTAGGAGGCAATATGATCGTTCTTAAGTATTGGGTGTAGCTAATATTTGAGTGTGTTTCATGAATGGATCAATGGTTGAGCATGATGGGATAGGGATAACTTGTTTTAGCGTTGATATTTTGAAAGACATGGTTGCTTGTTGATATGCTTGAGTATCTAAATTATTATGTCAAAACTAGACTATTGCTTTGAACAACTAAAAGTCCAATTGTCCATGCTATAAAGAAAAGAGTATGATATGGCATGTTAGGAAGCATTCCACATCAAGAATTCTGTTTTTATCACTTGACTACTCGAGGACGAGTAGGAGTTAAGCTTGGGGATGCTGATACGTCTCCAACGTATCTATAATTTTTGCTTGTTCCATGTTGTTATAATATCAATCTTGGATGTTTTATAATCATTTTATAGTCATTTTATATCATTTTTGGTACTAACCTATTGACATAGTGCCAAGTGCCAGTTGCTGTTTTTTTTCATGTTTTTTACATCGCAGAAAATCAATATCAGACGGAGTCCAAATGCCACGAAACTCCATGAAGAATTTTTATGGGCCAGAAGGAACACAATGGGCCCTGGCTGCGCCTGGGGGTGCCCCGAGGGGGCACAACCCACCAGGGCGCGCCAGGAGGCCCAGGCGCGCCCAGGTGGGTTGTGACCACCTTGGGTGCCCCCCGGACTGCCTCTTTGCTCTATAAATATCCCAATATTACAGAAACCCTAAAGGCATCGAAGAAATATTCATCCAGCCGCCGCAGAGTCTAGAACCACTAGATCCAATCTAGACACCATCTCAGATGGGGTTCACCACCTCCATTGGCGCCTCTCCGATGATGCGTCAGTAGTTCTTTGTAGACCTTTGGGTCCGTAGTTAGTAGCTAGATGGCTTCCTCTCTCTCGTTGAATTCTCAATACAATGGTTTCTTGGAGATCCATATGATGTAACTCTTCTGCGGTGTGTTTGTTGGATCAATGAACTTTGAGTTTATGATTAGATCTATCTTTTTATATCCATGAAAGTTATTTGAGTTTCTTTGATCTCTTATATGCATGATTGCTTATAGCCTCACATGTTCCTACAACTATGAGATTATGCAACTCCTGTTTACCGGAGGAACACTTTGTATGCTACCAAATGTCACAACGTAACTGGGTGATTATAAAGGAGCTCTACAAGTGTCTCCAAAGGTACATGTTGAGTTGGCGTATTTCGAGATTAGGTTTTGTCACTCCGATTGTCGGAGAGGTATCTCTGGGCCCTCTCGGTAATGCACATCACTACAAGCCTTGCAAGCAATGTAGCTAATGAGTTAGTTACGGAATGATGCATTACGTAACGAGTAAAGAGACTTGCCGGTAACGAGATTGAACTAGGTATTGGATACCGACGATCGAATCTCGGGCAAGTAACATACCGATGACAAAGGGAACAACATATGTTGTTATGCGGTTTGACCGATAAAGGTCTTCGTAGAATATGTAGGAGCCAATATGAGCATCCAGGTTCCGGTATTGGTTATTGACCGGAAACGAGTCTCGGTCATGTCTACATAGTTCTTCAACCCGTAGGGTCCGCACGCTTAAGGTTTCGTTGATAGTTTTATTATGAGTTTATGACTTTTGATGTACCGAAGGTTGTTCGGAGTCTCGGATGTGATCACGGACTTGACGAGGAGTCTCGAAATGGTCGAGACATAAAGATCGATATATTGGACGACTATATTTGGACACCGGAAAGGTTCCGGGTGAGATTGGGACAATACCGGAGCTCCGGGAGGTTATCGGAACCCCCCGGGAGGTATATGGGCGTTAGTGGAAAGAAGGGAGAAGAAGC